>NW_027480734.1:0-313915 GCF_051401765.1 Calliopsis andreniformis | reverse complement strand
CTTCCTGCAGGTCCTTCTCCCCGTCCTCCTTTGGTTGACTGTAAACATTTAACTAATTTTACTCTGTGTCCTGACGATCACTGTTTCGTTATTTGTGTTGACAGGGGCCCCGACCTCGCCCCTATCCGTGAGTCCCCCCAGGATCCTTCCGATCCTATCATCCCGTGGGATGATCTTAACTTAGTGAGGGCCCTTTCGGCCGCCACCCAGTTGGACTCTCCGTTTAGACCTTACCCTCAGGGAGTGATCCGGTTAACTCCACAGATCAATCCCTGTTCCTGTTCCTTCCTCTGCAGGTTTGTCCTCTCCTCCTTTCTTCTCTCGTCTCTCCATCTGCAACAGAACTCTCTTCCTTTTTTTTTTTTTGTCACAGTTCTTTTTTTTTTTTTCCACCTATATCCTCACTATATACATATGTATTCCTTATTATCGTTTCTACATATTTATATGTTTATATTGTATATACCTGTATATTATTATTATTAATATTATTTGTTTATTTATATATGTATTATTATTTCTTTTTTTTTTTTTTTTTACGTGCACCTATCTTACTTCTATGTCCCCTTGTACGCTTTCTTATTTCTCTATGTTTCTAGTTACTCCTTTATTTACATTGTTTCTTTTCTTTTTTTTTTTTTACAATTATAACTCTTATCGCTACTCCTTCACTTCTCTCTGCTTGCTCGTGCATCTTCTTCCTTCGTTACCGCGCTCCTCTCTTCTCATTCCTTCCTCCCGTTTCCTGAGCTTCCGGGTCCTCTCATTCATGTCCTTTTCCTCTGCTTTCCTCATTTCTCGGTCTGAAACAAACTCAATCTTCTCATTTATTCGCTTTGGTTGCTTTTCCCTCCTGGTCGTTCTCCACTGTTTCCTCTTCTCCTTGCTTCCTTTTATTCGATCTTCTGTTCCTCACCTTTCATCTTCCGGTTCCCTGTAAAATTTTATGATACACCATTAATCCAGTTTCTCACCTCCCTCTGCTGATTACGATGAGAGCCCCGACCTCGCCCTCACCCGTGGGTCTCCCCAGGATCTTATCGACCCTATCATCCCGCCGGATGACCCGAATCTAGTGAAGTCCTCCATCTTTCGATAGAGGCCATCACCTAGCTAGACTCTCCGTTCTTACCCTTACACCGGAGCTCAACCCGGGCGTTTCCACGGGTTGACCTCCATCATAAATTTCGTTATCTTCTCTAGTTTTATCTCCTTAATTTCCTCCACTTCTAAAAGGAATTTCCCCGTGTGTTTGTATCTTCTCGCCATCAGCCTGGGACACTTGCAGATGATGTGCGCACTACTTTCCTCTTCCATTTCACAGAAGCTGCACATCCTGTCTTGTAGTTGCTTCATCCTTGCCAGATGCAGCTTCAGCTGCGCGTGTCCTGTCAACAGTCCTGCCATTAATCTGCACTTACCTCTGTCCATTTCAACCATGTTTTTGGCATATTTGTACTTTGGTTCGTCTCCCAGGATTTCTTTGGCCTCCCTGCATCCTTCAGTTTCGCTCCATTTCCTCTTCCTTTGTTCGGCAGCCCATTCCTTGATGGCCGTCTTCACTGTCAGCACCGACATCGGGAGGTGCGGTTCCGCTCCTATCGGCGTTTCGTCCGATCCTCGATTTGCCAGTCTGTTTGCCATCTCGTTCCCCTCGATTCCCTCGCGTCGTGGTACCCATACCAGAGTCACCTTGTTCCCCTTCTCCACCAATTTGTTCACTTTCTTCTTGCATTCCATGACGGACACGGACCTGTGTGCTGGTTTATCCAGTGCCTTTAAAGCCGCCTGGCTGTCCGAGCAGATAGCAATCCTTCTATGTTCCATATTCCTTTCTATTAATGTCTCCGCACAGTCCTGAATCGCTAGAACTTCTGCTTGGAAAACTGTCGCCAGCTTCCCCAGCTGAATCACCTTCATATCCGTTCCTTTCTCATTCGTCCAGGCTGCTCCTGTGATGCCCTCCTTTCTAGATCCGTCCGTATACCATATCTGATGATACTCCTTCAGATCTTTCTTCTTCTTTTCCCAGCTCGTTTTGCTGCTGACTAATATCTGGAATTTCCTCTGAAAAATGAATTCTAACGTTCTACTATCCTGTCTCATACTTATCAAGTCTCGGATGGTCTTGTTTCCCTCCTTCTTCAGTATCGAGCTATGCCCAAAATCTCTCTCCTTCCAGACGTTCCATGTCATTAGCCTGTGCGCCGTCTTTAGCGCCAGTGTTCTGATTTTTACGTCCAGTGGCTCTATCCCTGCTACCACCTCCGCTGCCCTTGTCGGTGTTGTACTCAACGTACCCAGAATCCTCTTTAGCGCCAATCCTTGTAGGCCGTCCAGCTTATCCTTTACCGTCCTCATGTTGGCTGCCTCCCACCAGGCAATGCTGCCAAACATCAACCTAGGGAGAACTATCGCCTCATACATCCACTTTGTTGTCAGAGGCGATAGGCCCCACGTGGGACCCACCACTCTGCCCAGCATTGCTAGATTTGCTTTTGCTTTACTTATCTGTTTGAATATGTGTTTTCTCCACGTCAATCTCTCATTCAACCAGACCCCTAGATACTTCACCTCTCTCGTGAACTCCAGTGCCTGTCCCTTGTACCTCAGATCCGTGATGATCGGCCTATTAATCTTCCTTGTGAACAAGATCATCTCCATTTTCGCTGGGTTCACCGATAGTCCCGTTCGGTCACACCACTCTTCCAGTACCCATAGTGCCTTTTTTGCCCTATAAGTGACAGCTTCCGCGTTCTTTCCTGTTGCCAGGAAAGTCACGTCATCGGCATAAGCCAAAACCACTACACCACTTTTTTCAAGTTTGTGTAGGAGATTATCCACTGCCAAACACCATAATAGTGGTGACAGGATTCCCCCTTGAGGGCAGCCTCTATTCACGAATCCCTTCGCGATAGTTTCCCCTTTCGAGGTTTGTAGTTCCCTGGTGGTCAACATAATGTTTATCCACCGGATGACGTATTCGTTTTCCCCGAATTCTTTCAGGGCCCTTACTATCAACTCCGTGGACGTCTGATTGAACGCCCCTTCGATGTCCAGGAACCCAGCTATCGTCAGTAGCTTCCTTTTCATGGCTTCCTCCACCTCCCCTACCAGGTTATGGAGCGCCACCTCCACCGAGTGTCCAATCCTGAAGGCGTGCTGGTTGCAATGCAGCGACCTCTTCTCCAGCGTCACCTCCTTCATATATCTATCCACTAGCCTTTCCACCATCTTTAGGAGAAATGATGTCAGACTGATGGGCCGATACGCCTTCGGTACCGCATAATCCGTCTTCCCTGGTTTCGGGATGAACGTCACTCTAGTTACCTTCCATGATCTTGGTATCACTCCTAGTGCCAAGCTTGCCCTCATTACTTTCGTCAAGAATTCCTTGATATATGGCATCGCTACCCTTATCATCTTCGGGTAGATTCCATCTACCCCCGGTGTTTTGTATGGCAGGAATGAGCTTATTGCCCATTCCATTCTGTCCGGCCTCACTATTCTGTTCGCTATTTCCCAACCCGGTCTACGTGTTTCTTCTCGCCTGCTTATTCCTTCCCCATTTCCCTGCGCCTCCAGCGATGTCTCACTGAATCCCGGGAAGTGCTCTTTCATTAGCATCTTCAGGCATTCCTCGTCTGACTCCGAATATGTCCCATCCTCTCTTCTCAAGGCTCCTAGCTGCTCCCTCGCCTCACTGCTTAGCAGCTTACTGAGTCTCGTTGCTTCCGTCACTCCCTTGACGTTCGCGCAGAATTCCCTCCAGGATTCTCTTTTTGCCACTATCACTTATCTTCTGAACACCCTTGTCAGTTCTTTCACTTCTTTCCACCTCGCCACTCCTCCTTTCCTCTTGGCGATCTTGATTTTCTTCCTGATCTCCTTTTGTTCCTTCTCCAGTGCCCTATTCCACCATGGAATCGTAACCTTGCCCCTTAACTCCACTTCCTCCGTAGTCTCCTCCCAAGCTTCTCTCAGAATCTTGGTTAACGTGTCCACTGCTTCGTTCATCTCCTCCTCGTTTCCGTATCTTGTGGGGAGTTCCGAAATTCTCTCCTCCACCCTTTCTGCGTACCTCTTCCAATTTGTAGTTCTCGGATTTCTTCTTTTCTGTGCTTCTTGCTGTTTCCCTGTTTCCAACTCAAATCTGATATATTTGTGGTCGGAGAATGATACCTCCTCGCTCACCCTCCATCCTTTGACTTTCCCAGCCATGCTCTGTGAGCACATTGTCACATCCAGGACTTCCTTTCTTAGCATTGTCTCGAAGGTGTGCTTCCCTCCGTTGTTTAGCATCACCAATCCATTGGCCATGACGAAGTCCATGAGCTCTTCTCCTTTTCCATCCGTTACCGTGCTACCCCATTTCTTATGTTTCGCATTTGCCTCTCCTCCTATCAGGATCTCCGCCCCCTTGTCCTGTACGAATTCCATGAATCTTTGCATTGCTTCCCCTGGCCTCTTTTCCTTCGAGTTCCATGGTGCATATAGTGACGCCACGTATACCGTTTTATCCTCCTGGCCTCCTTCCCCTTTCGCCCGGATCATCACAACCGCCAGATCTCTTGTGTTGAATTGTCTCAGTGTTGCCGCCTCCAGTCCCTTCCTGGTGAGAATACACGCCCTTGAGTGCTTATTATTTAATGCCCATACTTTACCGATTAGACCGAGTCCTCTTATCCCCCCGTGTGCTGTCCACGGCTCTTGTATCAACGCCACATCAATCTTGTCCCTTGCCATCACTCTTGTTAAGGCCGCCGATGCCGCCTCGCTATGATGTAGATTGATCTGTATGGCTTTCAGGGACATAGTTGACGGTATCTGAAATTTAATGAAGTTTATTTCCCATCCTTGTACTGTCCCTATTCTTACTTACTCTATATATTTCCTTGTTTATTCCTTATCCTAACTGTTTTTCTTTTCAATTTTGTCTATTCTATATGTATGTATTTCTTCTCTTTTTTTTTTTACCTGTCTTTTATCTTCCTTCGTCTTCCCATTTCCCTTTTCCTTCCGTTTACCCTCGGTTGTTCCTTTCAGCATGTTTACTTACCTTGTGCGTCTATTTGTTACTATCCTCATTGTGCTTATTATTATTACCCTTTTTTCCGCCTTATCCCTTTTTTTCTCTCCTCCCCCTCCCTCCCCTCCTCTCCCCTTTTCCCATCCCTCGCCTCTCTTTCCATTAAACATATTCACATCGTTTTCTCCTTTTCCTTCCTTTATTATTATACATTGTTGATTACATATACGGGTTTTTGTATTGTTTTTTTTTTTTACATAGTTTGTTCCTTTAACTGTCTATTTATCTATCTATATGTAAATTTCTTAACCTATTTCATGTGCTACCACATTTTTCTCTCCTCTCCTCCCTTTCTTCTTTTCCCCCTCTTATTGGTATAAACGATACCCTCGCGACCCCCCCTCCTATTGGGAGCCGCATGTCCCTTTGTTGGAGCGTTCTAAATGTCCTGGGGCCTACCTCAAAGATGAAATCCCTCCCCCTTCCCAGTGGACCTCCTTCCTTCAGTAGCGTCCAATCTGCCACCCTTATCGCTGGCGTATCGAACTTTAATAATCTTGGTATAGATTCTCCTTTCAGTGACTGCAATCCTACAGATGCGATCACTCTCATCCGTCTATTTAACACTTCCGGATCCTCTACCTTTAGCTCCAATCCGGCTACCCTTTTCCCCTCTCCGGTCAGTTCTCCATATAGCCTTGCCGCTTTTTCGTCCTTACCGTCAATTAATAGGCCCCCATTCATCAGCCCCGTTCTCTTAATGCCTATCCTCCTGTTCCTCTCCAGGCACTCCAATGCCACAACCGACAGTATTCTATCCATGTCTCCTCTCGACAACTTACTTGCCGGATACTCCCTAGGCACTACACAAAACTTGATCTTTTTTCTCCTCTCCTCCCTCTCCTTTCCCCTGTTTTCCCCTTCTTCTCCTGTTTTTCCATCCATCCTTTCTGTTTCCTCCCCTTTCTCTTCTGTTTTCACTCTCTTGATCTTCTTCTCCTCCTCCTCTGCCTTACTTCCCTCTTTTTCCCCCTGAACCTTCCTCTCCATTTCTTCTCTCTCAGCCTCTGTGCCTGTTGTTGTTATCCCCCTGTCTTCTTTCTCTCTTTCCCTTTCTTCTACCTTTTCTTCTTCCCTCTTTCTGCCCTCCATTTCTCTATTCTCCTTCCTCTGATCCTTTCTCTCCTCCTTTCTTCCGTTTCCCGCTTCTTCTCTCCCTCTTTTCTTCTTTTCCCCCTCCTTTTCGTCCTCTGTCTCATCTATCACCACTATTATCTCCTCTCTAGGTCTCCCATCGTCCCCTCTTATTTCCCATCCCCATTTTCTGTCTCCCCTATTCACACCGAAAAACGCGTCCATCATCAAGTTCCTTCCTACTGTTTTCTTCTTCTCCACCTTCTCCTTTCTCTTTCCCTTTACCTCGCTGCTCTTGGGAGGGAGCAATATTTTTCCTTCCACCAGTTCTCTTATTAATGCCTGCCTCGACGTTGATGGTTTGGGTTCCTCTTTTTCTTTTTCTTTAAGCTCTGTAAGCTCTTTTCCTCCTTCCCATACCTCCACCGATCTTATCCTCGGCCCTCCTTTCGTCTCTTCCTTCGCTCTACTCTCCTCCCAATTCTGCTGCCTCTTTGCCTCCTCCTCCTGTTTCTGTTCCTCCATCTCTATTTCTCTCATTAATTCCTCCTCCTCCTCCTTTCCTATATCCATCTCCTCCTCCATGTATTTTCCTTCCTCTACCTGCAGGATGCATTCGTCCGATTCGAATTCCATCTAAAATGAGAAATCCTTGTAATAAGAGCTTATTCTATTCGCCTCATTCTTCGTGTTCCCCTTCCCCCATGCATTCCCCTGTGATACCTAATACCTCCCGTCCCTTCACCATCTTACCATGCATTCTTCTTTACTCACATTCCCTCATCCCCCCTTCTTTTCTTTTCCCCGTTCTTTCCCCTCCCCTTTTTTTTTTTTTTTACCCTTACCGTTTGTTTGTTCGTCCATTTGTTCCCCCCCCCCTCCTCTCTTTTTTTTTTTTTTACTTTGTTACTATATCGTGTAATTATTTGTACATAGGTTTGTTATATCATTTACTACTACTCTTATTGTTATTATTATTTTTATTTTATTCTATTTCATTTTATTTTATTTTTATTTTATTATTATTTAATTTTTTTTTCTTAATACTATTATTATTATTACTATTACTATTATTATTACTATTGCTCCTATTGTTTCCCTATTTCTATTCCTTGTTTCCTAATTCGTTCTTGCTAAGGCTAACTAACTCCTTTTTCTTTTATTCCCTATTGGTGGTTGCATTTTTCGGTTCTTTCTGTCTTCTCCTCCTTCTTCTCGTATATTCTTTTCCTCCTTTTTCCCAGGATCGGTGATTCTTCCATCCTTTCGTCCTCTGCTACTACTTCCTTCTTTTCCTCCTCTTTGTCCCCTTCCTCTTCCGTCATTTCTCCAAAGAGTTCTCTTTCCAATCTCTTCCTATCTTTCTCCCTGTTTTCCTCCTCTTCTTCCCCCTCTGTCACTTCTCCAAATAATTCCTTCTCCAATTCTTTCCTTTCTTCTCTTGTCCTTTTCTTCCCCACTCTCCTCCTTGCCTCTCGCTTCTGTTGCTGCCCGCTTCCCTTGTTCATCCTTTCTGCCTCCCCATTTCCTCCTTCTGTTCCCTCTGCTTTAGTCTCCTTCTTGTTCACCTTCTCGTCACATCTCCTTGCTACTATTACCACTTCTCTGTTTAGTTTTATTCCTTCCTCCCTTATTTCATTCTCCTCTCCTTTCTTTCTTATCTTCCCCTCTTCTCCCTTCAATCCCCACTCAAATGTGATATTTGGGTAGATCCTCTTCAGGCTCTTCAGTACCGATCTCCTCCCTGTTCCATCTTTTCTCTCCTTGTCCTCCTTCCCGAATACCCTCTCCCGGACATCCTTCCTCTTCCCTTCTCCTTCTGCCTTATCTTGTGGCCTAATTTCCGACTCTTCCTTGTCTGCATAGCTCCTCCCCAGCCATTCTCTCACCTTGCGCCTTTGTTCCTCGCTTGTGATCCCTACTTCCCTGTTCTCCCATCTTGACGTAACCGGTCCTCCCAGTTCCTTTTCTAGTTCCTTTTCTCCTTTTAGTTCTTTTAACTCCTTTGATTCCCTTGATTCCTTTACCCTCTTTGTCTCCTCTAATCTCTTCCCCTTTTCTCTGCTTACCTCTCCCTTTCCCTCTTTCATCTCGCTTTTCTCCATCCTCTTCTTTTCTGCTCCTTTCTCTGTTCTTTCCTGTCTCCTCTTCATTTCCATTTCCTTCAGTTGTTGATGTTTTGCTTTTCTCTGTGCTTCTCCTTTTGTTCCCCAGTCTGACATTTGCCTCCATCTCTCCTCTTCTCCCGGCGATATCCTTGAGAAATCGCTGCCCTCCTCTGACTTTGTCAGATCCACCGGTTCTCCCAATATCTTCCCTTCCAAACTTCCTCTTGCTTCTTCTCTTTCCCTATTTTTGACCACTGTCCTCGCCTTCTCCCATACCTCCCTGAACCTTTCTCCAAATTCCCTTCGGCTTCCTATTCTCCTCCTTGCTTCTTCCTTTCTTTCCCCTCTTTTCACTCCTCCTTCCTCCGCTCCCTTCCTGCATTCCTCTTCTGTCTGCGTCCCCATGTCTGCCTGTGTTATTTTCTTTTTATCCTTCCTCCTGATGGCCTCCATCAGTCGGTCATTACTCCTTATCTCCTCCGCGGCTGCATCCACATCTATTTCCACTAGCAATCTGATCGCTTTTATTAGTCTTTGTTTTGTTTTCCTTCTCAGTCCTACCTCCATTTGTCCTTGATTTCCCAGTTGCCTCATCGGTTCTTTCTCCATTCTAGAACTAAATATAGACATTCCAAACTGTCCTATCCTAGCCCCCCCCCCCCCCCCCCCCCCCCTCCTCTCTCTGCACACATTCATGCTTCTTATATATATATTTATTATTATATTCATTCATTCTATTGTGTCTTATACTATTCCATTTCCTTACCCATGCTACTCACTCTCTGCTATTTCTCCTCTTCCTCTTCATTCTTCCTCTTTTTCTCTCATTCACTTCATGCACATACCACCACCACCTTTGTTCATCATCACTAATTACTTGTTTCACTATCCCACCACTCACTCCTGATGCACTTCCTCCGCCGTGTCCGCTGGCAGAGGCTGTCCGTCGTGCCCCCTCCCCGACGAACTCCGTCGAGGGTGCGCACGAGCCTCGTTGCCACCCCCGCCGCTGGAGCCGCCATCTTTACGCAAGCCAAAAGGGGCCCGCATTGCCAGGCGATATTTCCGAAGAGATGGAATTTTCCTCGGGGACGTTGCGTCGCCCGAGTGCCTGTTTAGCAACGCTCTGCCCGAAGTCACACGCCTGGCACGAGAGTCAAGTACACGGCCAACGGTCACCCTTTGTCTTCGAGGCGAAAGAAGTGTAAGGAAAATAGAGATTGTAAATTTCGAGTTGCACGCACGTGTTCGGCCCTGCGGCCATCTGCGAGTCATCACGACGATTTTACGGCCACGGTTCTTTGTCTACGCTTTCCCTCGAGTACCCTTCAGTGTTTTGTATTTTTTTTTCAACTTTCCCGTTACACGTGTTTTCCCCGTTATTGTCCCTAATTCGCATCTGGCTGGCAAAAGTTTACCGCTTCGCGCGGTTCGAACTATCCTCCGAGATTCTCTTACCCACTTTTCCCCCAGCGGTGAGGTGTAAGTGATTTTTCGAGATTCTCTCATCCGCTTTAACGCAATTTCAGCTATTAATTGTGTCTAAAAATTTCCCCGCGCTACCTCGGGCGGTGATGCTCGCTCCACTCACCGCCCCCGCGATCCCCCGTTTGACCCTAGCGCGACACCGCGCGCTGGATGGGGGTGGGAAATCGCCTGCGCGCGAAGGCGGCCGACCGGCCTAGTCACGTTCTAATATTTTCGCCGCCGGTGCGCACGGTCACCCATCCTAAGACGGCGCCGCAGGCCCGACTGCTTAACTTGGCTTTGCTTTTCAGCCTCCTCCGAGCCGTTCGTCTACTCCCGGCCCCTCTCTTTCCCTACCTCCGCCGGTCGATCACCTTCGCCGCCGCGCGTTCTGTTTGTACCGAGTTTCCGAACTTCCCCGAACGGGCCCGACTGAGCGGGCGAGCAAGGCGAGTCCGCGAACAGAGTTTTACCGCTCGCGGCCGAATCTACTCCGCGCTGTCCGTACAAGGTATCGCTCGTTCTCCTGGCGGCGGCGCCTCCGTCGCTGTCCCGCGCCACGGGCCTACCGCGCCTCCTCTCGACTAGTCGCGCAACCCGTCACCGCGTCTCGTCTCTACGTCCACCACGGCGGTGGTTCCCTGTCCCCGATCGTGCGCCCGTGCGCCTCTCTACCTCGAATCGTGGTTGTTACTATTGTTGCTGCTGGTGCTGTTGGTGCGCTCCCGCCGCGGCACTGAAGGTGACCGCGGTGCACGCAGAGTCAGCGCACCGACACGGATGAGAGTTCTTTTTAAAATGTGACGCGCCTCCGCGGCCTCTCCCGCGCTAGCACGCGAGTGCGTGCCGGCGTGCGAGTTTGTGCAAGATATTATTTCCAACTCCGTGTCGGCGCGCCCGCCTCGTTACCAGCGCTTACTACCCGTCTACCTGCGCTACTCTATTGTTCCGGTTTAATGGATATTTCTTTTTTCTACCTCTACCGTCGAGCGTGTTTCCCGTTGCTCGTCTTTTACTTGTTTATTGCCGGTTCGTGAAGCTAGTCGTGAAGTTAAACTGTAAACACCCGCCCGTCGTGCATTTATTTGTTTGTGTCGCCTCGCTCCCCCGACCGCCCGACCCGCTCGAGCGTTTTGGAACTTTCGAATTCTCGAATTACATCGCTTCGTCGCGGTTGACTCGCGCCTGTTGGTTTCGTTCGCGTCGTCCGATCCTTTCGAATGCTTCTAATATTATTATCGCTCGCTACCGATATTATTTTTCGTTG
Source organism: Calliopsis andreniformis (assembly GCF_051401765.1). Taxonomy (NCBI): domain Eukaryota; kingdom Metazoa; phylum Arthropoda; class Insecta; order Hymenoptera; family Andrenidae; genus Calliopsis; species Calliopsis andreniformis. The sequence goes on along the minus strand of NW_027480734.1, from coordinate 302,910 downwards.
TGTATATTTCCCTAACTCGCGCCTCTCGCCATCGCCTCATCTCTCTCTCTCTCTCCCTTCCTGCCTCGCGGTCAGCTCGCGTTTACTAATTTTCGCCGGTTTGGAATTTTCCCCTACTCTGCGCCACCCTTCGCGGCCCCTCGCGGATATTAATTCCCTCGCTACCTTCGCGCCGCGCGTCCCCTCTAAGAATTTACTCGGTCTCGCGACGACCCGCGGCTGTTAGTTTTCCGGCGCGCCGAGACAGTCCGCTGCCTCCCGCCCCTCCCCTCCCCGCGAACTCGCGCCCGCGCCTGCATGTGCAATCACTAGCGTGTTCTGTTGTATAAACCACGCGTGTACGACGGGTCAGAGAAAAGACCTACTCGTCGGTATCTCTCCGCCAACATGGTGCAGCTCCCCTCACCCTTCCCCTTCGACTCGAACTAGAACTCTCTCTCGTCGCGTGCATCCTTTCTCTCGTAATCTACCCCGTCATGCAGCAACCTCTCTGTACGTGCTCTCCCGCCTCTCGACCTTGTCTCGACATCGTGTTCCCCGGCAAGAGTTGTGTGCACGAATCGACCCTGAGGCGCGAGGGGCCCGCCGCCCCCCGCCCTCGCAACCCTCCCTGCTCGTCGGCTGAGCCCCCGGTTCTCGGCTCGTTCCTCCGCCGGCTGACTCTATCTCTCTACTCGCGCCCCGATCAACGGCCCTCAGGGTGAGGAGGTGGGCAACGCTACTACTCGCATGCCTCTCGGTAGCAACGTGAAACAGCCACCCTCGGCCTCCTCCCCCTCGGGAACTCTACCTCGTGCTTCTATCGCCCGGCCCCTCTGCAGTCCGTAGATCCAAGTGATCCCAACTCTCATCACTGAGTAACCCAGACCTTTTTTTTTTTTTTTTTTTTTTTTTTTTTTTTTTTTACGTGGAGAAATCCTCATAGGACACCCCGAACCCCTTGGGGGGGGCTCGGGGTAGTGTCGGACTCTTACCGACTAAAACTCCACGGTGGCCAACCTAAGGCGTTTCGGGGGGTACTGGGAACTCCGAAGAACACTTCCAGTACCCCCCTAGCCGTGCCGGAGCGCATCCCGGGAGGGGTATATTCCCCTCCTCGCGGCACATCTAACTTCTACGACATGTAGTGGCCACACTACATGCCGTCGCCCCCCCAGGATCGCTGTGCAATGGCGACTTGGGCCCCAACCCGAGCCGTCTGCGACCCCCGCAATGCCCCGCAGCCGACCAGACCCTCGGGGGCCTGTGGCCCCGTCAGTGGGTCTGATCGGCGTCGGGCCATTGCTCCCCCCACCCGAGAACCGTGTCCAGGGGTCCTTACTGGGCCGGGGCGGGCGGAGATCTTTGTCTCGCCCGCGGCCCGGCCCTAGCTCTCCCCCTGCGGGCGGGATGGGAGTGTCGCTCCCTCTCCCGCTCCGCGGCCTCCTTCTGCAGCATAACTTGCTCGCAGAAGGAGGCCACTGCTTTCCACGGCCTCTCGCCGGTCACCATAGCCGCGACTATGGCTTCCGGCGAGAGGTCGTGTCCCACCTCTTGTGTCAGGACACGGCGCTCTTCTGCCCACGCCGGACATATTTCCAGCGTGTGCTGCGCCGTGTCCCGCACGTCCCCACAATGGTGGCATGTCGCCGTCGCCTCCCTTCCTATACGACACAGGTACTCCCCGAAGCAACCGTGTCCGGAGAGCACCTGCGTCACGCGGTAGGTGAGCCTGCCGAATGCTCTGTCCCGCCACCGATCAAAGTGTGGCAGGACAGCCCCGACGGCCCTTTTGGAGGTCCGGACAGCTTCCAGCTGCCGGGTCCACTCCTCCATCAGGGCACGCCGGGCTAGACGCCTCGCCTCATGGATCGCCTCTGCCTCTGGCGGTCTCCCGCTGTCCCGGAGCGCGCGCAGCCGGACGTAGACCGTCCGGTCGTGCTGCGCGAGCAGCTCCAGGGGCGGGAGTCCCGCCAGGGCCGTCGCCGCCTCGTACGAGATGGTGCGGTACCCTCGGATGACTCTGATGGCCAGCCGCCTGTGTAGGCGTCGCAGCATTAATATGCTGCGTTTGCTGGCCATCAGGTCTGGGGCCCAGACAGGGGCCCCATAGAGGATCATCGACCGCACCACCCCTACGTAGAGGCGGCGAACGCCTTCCTCAGGTCCCCCCAGGTTTGGAAGGAGGCGGCCCAACGCGGCCGCCGCTCTCTCCACCCGGGGGACCAGGCGATCCATATGTTCGGCGAAGCGCCATTGGCTGTCGAGGGTCAGGCCCAGATATTTCATCTGTGCCCTCACCTCGACCAGCGACTCACCCACCCTGATCCGCAAGCCGGGCGGGGGCTCCCCACGGCGAGACCGGTCGTAAAACCAAATGGCCTCGCATTTGTGGGGAGCCACTTCTAAGCCCAGCTGGCGGATCGAAGCGACGACGACTGCCACCGCCATCTCTGCTAGGCGGATGGCCCTCCCAAAGCCAACCCCCCCGACCAGCACTAACGTGTCGTCCGCGTAACACGTCAGGCTGACGTCGGGGGGGAGGCGGGCCCGCAGCACGTAGTCGTACGCGATGATCCATAGCAGGGGGCCCAGCACGGACCCCTGCGGAACACCGCGCACGACCCTCCCTCGGCTGGTATTTCCATCCCGGCCGGTGTACTGTATCCACCTGTCATTGAGGTAGGACCGGACTATCCGTCTCAGGTATGGGGGCACTCGCATATGACGGAGCGCCCCCAGTACCTTGCTCCAGGGAAGGGTGTTAAAGGCGTTGACGATATCCAGTGATACCGCCAACGCCACCCCATCCCTGGAGACGGCCTCCTCCGAGAGGGACCTGACGCGCCTAATGGCGTCGATGGTCGAGTGTCCCTCCCGGAAGCCAAACTGGCTGGAGGCCAATCCCGGTCCCACCGTCGACAGGTGGCTCGAGAGGCGGGCAGCTATGATCGTCTCAAAAAGCTTTCCCGCCTCGTCGAGCAAGCACACCGGCCTGTAGGCCGAAGGCGCGTCTGCGGGCCGTCCATCCTTTTTAAGGAGGACCATCCGCGCAAGCCTCCATTCCCGAGGGAATTCCCCCAACAGGAGGCAGCCGCTCAAGAACCGCACGAACCTCGAGCTGAGGACGCCCACTACCCGGGCCAATACGCGGCCGGGGACGCCGTCGGGGCCAGGTGCAACGTTGCGTGACCCGCGACGGCGCAGCGCCCCGGCCAACTCCTCGTGAGTCACCCCCATCTCCGCCTCGGACCACTCCACGAGTGGCTCCGAGTTTTCGGAGCGGGTGGTCTCCTGCTCCCGGTCTATCCCGGGAAACAGGGTCTGAACCACCCGCTCTAGGAGTGGGGGATCCAGGGTCTCCGTTATGGGTGGCGCCCATGGTCGCAATTTACCCATTACGAGTTTGTATGGGCGCCCCCACGGATCCCTATTTAAGCCCACGAGGAGCTCCTTCCATGCCCGGGCTTTGGCGTCCCGGATGGCGCGCTGGAGTGTTTTGCGCATCGCGCTATACTCCTCATACCAGCGCGCCACCTGCTCGGGTTCGGCGGTTCGTCGTCGGCGGGCGCGGGTGTACCGGCGCCGCGAGCGGACGCATGCCTTACGCAGGTCGTCCATTTCTCGCGACCACCAGTACGCCGCGCCCGGACGCGAGGGTGGCCCGGCTCTGGGCATGGCGGTGTCGCACACCGCCTTTATAGCCCTGTTGAGCCAGGCCATTTCTCCCCCGACGTCGCCGACCGGCCCAGCCGGCGTCTCCGGCCAGGCCGCTACCTGAGCGGCCGCCTCCAAGAGGCTGTCATCCAGTCTTTTGATGGCCCATCGCGGTGGCGGGCAGGCCTGCCGGCCCCCTTGGCACCGGGGCCCGTCACCCCGGGTGGAGGTCACAGTGGCGACCCTCACCTCCATGGTTATATAGAGGTGATCGTTGAGGGTCGCCATCTCTGTTGCCACTCTCCACCCGGTCACACGTCGCAGACCGGAGGGGGTTGCCCACGTCAGGTCTATGATGGACACCCCTCGCGGTCCAACGAACGTGTTCTGCCTGCCCCGGTTAATCAACCGGAGGTCCAGCCCGGCCGCCCAGACCTTTTTTTTTTTTTTTTTTTTTTTTTTTTTTTGTTCACGCAGTGGAAAATCTTCGACAAGATCCACCCCAGGTGGTAGTGGGGGGTATGTCAGATTTTTACTGACTAAAAACCACTGCGGCACCTCCACGTGCCAGTTGCCTCGCCTGGTGACAAACCAGCGGAACGGTACATCCTCATCGCTGGTTTGCCACACTATGGCGAGGCCCGCCACCACGTTGCCGCGACTCCCCTCTCCCCTTGCGGGGTGAGTCCGAGCGCGCGGCAACGCCTCCCCAACTCCTCCCCTCCACTCCCACTTACGAGGGAGGGTACGGGAGGAGTTTCCCCCCTACCGGAACATAGCCGGTCTCCCCGCCTCCTCTCCTCCGCTCCCTCTTTACGAGGGAGGGTACGAGAGGAGTCCCCCCCCGTCGGAACTAAGCCGACCTCACCCACCCTATTACCCCCACGACCGCGACCCACCCATCCCCCGACCGCGCCCCCCCAACCCCCAGGGTCCCATCTCCCAGGGCACTTACGTCACCTGGGAGAGTACACCCTCACGACCCACCCCCCGCGACGGTGGGGTCCCATCTCCGATGGGAACAAGTCCCGTCGGAGTGTACACCCCACCGTTTCATCCCATGCCGCCTCCCTTCCACCCTGGCATGAGGCCTGGACCCCGCCCCCAAGAAGGTTTTTAGGCCTCCTTGGGGTGTTCGTCCAGTAGTGCCCCCCTCCCTTCCCCTACGGTGGCTCGAATGGCGCCTCCGCCTCCCTCTCGAGCTGACGCTCGTAATCCTCCTTGGGGCCGAGAGTGCCAGCGCAGAATCTTACGAAACTGCGCCAACACTCCCGGCTAGCCAAGGCCGCCCGAACGATGGACTCGGGGGTTACATCGCCCTCGAGCGCCAGCTCGTTCAGGAGGCGGAAGCGCGCTCCCTCCCATCTTCCACACCGCGCAAGGTGGTGCTCCGGGGTGTCCTCCTCCCCGCATCCGAACCAACAATCCCCCGTAGGAGATTTGCGGATCCGATGCCGGAAGGAGTTGAAACACCCGTGGCCGGTTAGCACCTGCGCGGTGTGGAAGTCCAAATCCCCCGCGAACCCCGTCCCCAGCCAGACAGTCAGGTCAGGGAGGAGGCGATGGGTCCAACGACCACTTTTCGCCTCGTCCCATCGCCGCTGCCAGGCCTCGAGGGTCTGCCGTCTGGCCTCCCGCTTCCGGGCGGAAATCCACTCCCGCAATTCGTCGGCGTCGGTGGGCCGGGCAGACGCGCGTGTGGTGCGGGGGCCTTGGATTTTATGGGTGGTCTCGTAGACCACCCGCCTCTCCATAACCTGAAGGGCTATGGGAGGCACCCCCGCTAAAAAGCACAACGCGTCATACCCGACGCTCCTGTACGCGCGAACCACGCGAACGAGACCAAGACGGTGTGCTCTGTCGAGCATCCGTCTGTTGGCCTCGTCGTGCAATGCGTGGCCCCAGATGGGTGACGCGTACAGGATCACCGACTCGACTACCCGCAGGTAGGCCCGCCTCACAACGTATCCGGGACCCCGGAGATTTGTCATGAGACGAGCCAAAGCGGACGCCGCCCGGATCGCCTTCTGGGTGATGCTGGCCACATGAGCCCTGAAGTTTCTCTTGGGGTCTAGTAGGACCCCAAGGTACTTCAGCTTCATCCCAGGCCGCACGGCGTGGTCGTCGTGCCGGATATTGAAGGACCGAGGTACCCTCTTGGAATTCAAGAAGATAGCCTCGGTCTTCTCACCGGCAAGGGATAATCCCTTATCGACGAGCCACGCCTGGATGAGGCGAATTGCCTCATCTGCAACCTGGGACAGCCTCTCCAGGGCACTTGCTGTGACCAGCATCCCGATATCGTCGGCGAAGCCGACGAGCCGACAGCCCCCCGGCAAAGGTTGGCGGAGCAGGCCGTCATACACGAGGCACCACAGGAGTGGACCGATAACCGATCCCTGCGGCACCCCCATGTACACCGGCCTGGTCCGCCATTTACCCCCCCCAAGATACGCGATCCTGCGCCCCTCAAAATAGGAGCGCAGGACGATCCGCAGGTACCGAGGTACCCCGCGAAGCCGGAGTTCACGGAAGATCTCCGTCCACCGCAGCGAGTTAAAGGCGTTTCGTACGTCAAAGGTGATAAATAGACAGAAGAGGCCCTTCCTCGCTGCGGTTTCCGCACCGGCCGCCACCAGGTCTAAAGCCTGGACCGTGCTGCGCCCCCTCCGGAAACCAAACTGGTTCTCGGCCAGGGAATCCGTTTGCCTTAAAGGCCATCTGAGTGTGTTCACCAGGCATCTAATGTATTCATTAGGTATATAGATTTCATCACTTTTCAGTGGAATAAGTCATCACCTTGAAGGCGGTATGTCCTACTTCTTTATCAAGAAGTTCCTCCTCGTCCACGTTGTAATAGAAAGCGACCTATCTCCAGATGGGCTAGCATTCTCGTGAAGAGGAGTACGAAGGCCGGGCATGTCAACTCCAATGAATGGAAGGAAAGGTTCCTCCATCCGGAAGTTGCGGTTTATTGTTTGGCTCCATCCGGCAGGTGCCTGACCATTGGCTGTTGTGTAACATAAACCTCTGGCGGCAGGTGTTCTTTCTCTCTTGAGACCAAAGATCCCAGTTATATTGCACTGAGAACTGCCCATGGCTACAGAGCTTATAACTGGCCCATTTATTGCTGACAGTCTCATGGAATTGTGTTCAGCTGCGGTGTTTCCTGCAACTGTAACTTTCGTCCATCCGATAGCAGCGGAATTAGTACCGTGGATTGGTCTTCCAATTACCATCTTGTACTTCTCGCTAAGTTTTTGAAGGTGACTAGATACCCGTGCCACCAATTCTGGACTCCATCTAAGTCTTCCAGCCATAGTTTCACTGTCTGGAAACTCGATGTCCAGGATGGACTGTAACCCTTCGGGGTTTAACCTCTCAACTGTTGGTCTGAATCCTAACAGGTTGAGGTTTGGAACGGTACCGTTAGGATACGCGCCATCAGGCAGTGGATTCCATGCCTGGAAACGTCGCTCCTCATTCTGCCGACGCGTTTCTAATACAAGCCTAGAGGTCACATATGGAGATACGTAGCACTCGTACTTATTGTGGTCCATAGCCGTGATCCTCCCGAAACTTCCAGAGGGAATAGCATCTTGGCGGCAAGCGCCAGCCTCATCCTCTATCTCAGGTATTCCTACCTGTGGTATTCCAATTTCGGGTACATTCACCTTAACCATATCACCTTGCGGAGTTGTAGTATTCGCAATCATCTTGAAGTATTCGGCGATTGGTGCTGGTGTAACGAAATCTTCAGGGATCAGGTTTAAAGGAGACTCTTCATCTGCATACCGGTCTTCCGCGTTTACAGTCCTAATGTGGTCGATGACTACTGCATTCAGGACACTTGAATATACGTGCTGAAAAGCACAAAACGGTATCTCCCTACGTAAGCGGGGGTTTTCCGCTTCTAAATCACCATACACCCTTTCACATAGGATAGGGAATGTAGAGAACTCCATATTGTGGGAGTAGATACGCGTAATGGGCTGCGTGCCCGTATAAGGTCCCTCCTGCCACATAGGCTCATCCTTCAAGACCTCTTTACTTGCCTTGACGACGGTGGGAGTCACTTCAGCAGGGTCGCGGATTACCGCTGGACCCGCTTCTACCTTCTTAGGAGGTTTTCCATCCTTCCTAAATCCCTTGGATCTGAAAGTTGGCCTCCCCCTACCAGATGGTCTTGGTTGGGGTGGTTCTGGCTCATCGGCCCAACTCTCGGCTACTGGTGCCGGCCGCCCAGACCTAACCCAGACCTAACCCAGACCCAACCCAGACCTAACCCAGACCTAACCCAGACCTATGCTGATTATGCTGTGTTAGAATCGCTTAAAGGAAGTGATCTAACTGGGGTCCGGACAAGGTGAGAATGAGGGTACAGAAAGAAACAAATACTCGATCAAATTTAAGTCGGCCCTTAAAAGGGCTTAAGTACGACGTTTATTATATTTTTCTTTGTCTTTGGGGGCTGGGGGTGGTTGAGGTCCTCGGCGGCTCCTTTGGTGGTCGGCGGTGAATCCGAGGGCCTTGTTTTTGGACGCCGGTCAGCGACGTTGGCGTCTGAAACGAAAATAGCGGCAGAACCGCGACGGTAAGCGAGCGTAAGTCAAGCTATACCAAATAGTATCGACTCCTGGCTGTGACAACAAGCCTGTATGGAGGGGATAGCAATACCTTGCTTGTAACGCAAAGGTAAAGCAGTGGACTGTGTGATCGACTTTCCTTTAAAATTAAAGGGATCGTCGACCTGCAAGTGCGTAGAGATGAGAAACCTCTTCTCCACGTCTTATGCACCTTTTAAAGAGGTGCACGTCGGTTGAATCTCTGCGAGAGCAGAGGTTCGCGAGCGTTGAAATGCACTGTCCCTAGCTGGTGCTAGGCTCAGAGGCAGGTGACGGCCAGAGACTCCACTACACCGTTCACCTCGCCGTGTGCATCTATTCGTCACACGGGGGTTGCTTCTAAACGGTTAGTGAGGCGCGAGCAACGTAGAGGTGATAGGCACTTACGTTTACTCTGTCTGGATTTGCCCGTCAAACAAGGCTACTGAGCAGTGGGTTCGGTGCTCTTCCGACGATATGCAAACTCAGAGAATCGTGAAAATCACCGATTCCAAGAGTGTGTTCAATCGTTTTTTGCAATCTCTTTTTTGCAAGCTGATTCGTCTGTCGCACGTATAATACGTGTTGATCGAACAGACGAATAGACTAAGCCGCAAGAGAAGATCGTTCGGTCAGTGAGGATTCTGCTCTTCGAGTACTTCGAGCTTGTTGGAGAAACCAAGAAGCTCTGTTTGAAGTAACCTCGAAATGGCTGTACTTCTACTGATCGAACTGTTACCTGTCAAAGACTGGCACAAGACTGACTGCGAGAGTTGCGCGTGTCTCCGCGAAAGCGCGGAATACGCTCGTTAGCCGCCACGCGGCGCTCGCTAATCAAACTGTGTCCTTTTCTAATCTTCGACAACTTTCTCTCTCTTTCCTTCAGGCTCGAACAGCTGACACAGGTCGTTCACCTGTTCGAGTTTAACTGTAATTTTCTAAAAACGAGTCCTTCGTCAAATTCACCGTGTTTGTTATTAGTGACACTGAATCCCCAACCGAAGGCGACCTTCGGTTGGGCACGTCGATCAACATACAACGGCTTTTCGTAACGAAATAGAGTTCTCAATATATTAACTCTTTTTTAAACATACCGCCCCCCTTGCACGGTCCGTGCAATAGAGAATGTCAGTATGTTTGTTCCGAAGGAAACTCGTCTCGTAAAACTCGAAAGATAGAGCTTTATTACCGCGAATGAGAGAGAAAATTTGCTGAAAGAGAAGTTCAATTGAGCTGAACTCCCTCACAGCGTTATCGTGAACTCCAATCAAATAGAAATTTAATTGAACTTACTTTCTAGCTGGAGGAGACGAGCTTCGATGCTGAAGCAGCCTCATTGAGGTCTCTACGGCAATCCCCACGGCCGTCCGCGTTAATTCCTCAAGAGAGGGCCCTTGAGGACGCGTGGGTCGGCGTGAGCGACTCGCCACCGCCGTGCTCCTGCCGGTTTCGTTCGGCCGCGTGCTGGTCGACGTTGGTGCGGCCCGTCGTCCTGACTCCCGTGGCTTTTGTCGGGTCCTGCTGGAAGCTGGATTTTCCGAGGTTGCAGCTCGCGGTGCCTTTCCCTTTTCCTCTTTGGGCGTTGGTGCAGCTGCCGCTTTCCACGCCACCGACGTCAGCCGTTGGTCTCTGTCCCATCGGAGGACGTAGCGTCCCCCGGGGACCGTACACCGGTATCGCCTCGTAGTCTTCGGGATATGTCCCGGTACACGGAGCTCCAGGTCATCCGTTCTGAGGACCCATTCCTCCTTCTTTTCCTTCGCGGGTTTTTCCTCGTTCCGGCTTGCCTCCGGTGTGGCCGGAAGACTTGTGTGGTCCAGCGCCTGCTCGACCAAATTCAGACACCTTTCAAAGGTGTCTGACATCTCCTTTTGCGTAACCACAGTGTCAGTTTCCATTGCTGGCTTGAGACTAATTAGTCTATCGCTTTCCGGACTCAATTTTCGGTAGCATCCGCGATTTTGTGGGGGCGCTTCTTCCCTTGGAGTGAGAGAGACGCAACCACTTCGTCTCCCCTCTCTGTTATCGCTTTGGACGTAGGGGGGGTGTCTTGCGAGCGTTTGTCTTTCAAACTGAACGGTCGCGCTCACCTTTGTGTCACCCTCGATTTTACCGAAAATCGTTAGATGTTTATTTCACCTGTTCGACCTCGGCAACCGTTGTCGAATCTGGCTCATCTACGGGTAACCTACACATCCTTGTAATCGGACGTGTGTATGTGGACTTTGCTGTACGTACTTTTACAACCCGTACATTTCCGTCCTTCCCCGGGAAAACCTCCTCAATTCTTCCCATCTCCCACTGATTAGGGAGAAGAAGAGGATTCTGCACTAACACCAGATCCCCTGGTTGCAGTTGCAGTTGAGTAGTGCGCCACTTATAGCGATTTTGTAGGTGCGTGAGATAATCTCGCGTCCAATGCCTCCATAGCTGTTCGTGGAATTTTTGAATCGCTCTCCAACGCGACAATCGCGAGAGTTTTTCATTTTCCACGGACTGCAGCGGAATCGCATTTAGTGGTCCGCCTGTCAGGAAGTGACCGGGCGTAAGAGACGCATAGTCGTCTGGGTCGTCACTCAGAGGAGCGATCGGTCGCGAGTTAAGACTCGCTTCGATCTTGCAGAGCAACGTCTGCATTTCCTCTCCCGTTGGTGTGAACTCTCCCAACGTGCGTTTCAAATGGTGTTTCACCGATTTCACGCCGGCCTCCTGCATTCCACCGAAGTGTGGGGCACTGGGTGGATTGAACCGCCACTGAATGCCCATAGCACCGCATTTATTATGCGTATCTGCTGCAGAAAATACTGCACGACAGTGCTGTTGTAATTCTCGATCGGCACCGACGAAATTGGTTCCATTGTCACTGAAAATGCAGGACGGGATTCCTCGTCGTGCAACAAACCGATCGAGTGCGGCTAAGAACGCGCTCGTCGTGTAGTCATGGACGAGTTCGATATGGACAGCCTTCGTAGCGTAACAAACAAACACCGCGATGTACGCTTTGTGAGCTGTTTTGCCTCGGCCCGCGGAGTCGCGGACACGGTAAGGTCCCGCGTAGTCCACTCCACAATTGTCGAATGCTCTTGACGGGCGGCAGCGCTCCGGGGTCAGATGCTGCATTATTTGCGTGGACGTGTTGCCTCGCCATCTTACGCATCGCATGCATTTGTTGACCACGGTTTTCGCTGCATTTCGACAACCGAGGATCCAATAATTTTGCCTGACAGTGTGCAAGGTCAACTGCAAGCCCCCATGCAACGTATCTACGTGGCACTGCCTAATTATTAATGTCGAAACATAATGCTTAGGCAGTATTATCGGGTGCTTGGTTTCCCATGCAAGCATCGCATTCTCCAGTCTTCCACCGACTCGTATGACGTCCTTATCATCGAGGAACGGGTTGAGACTTTTCAAGGGAGACTTCACGGGGATACTGCGATGATTTTTTAAGCATCGGTATTCCTCTGCGAAATGCGAGCCCTGTATATGGCGTGCGAGGCGCTCAGCTGCGTTACGCATTTCTGACGCCTCGATTATTTGACCGGCGTTTGACCTTTGATTGACGCGCGACGGTCTTCGCCAACGAAGACAGTACGCCGTTACGCGTAACAGTTTTCTCCATGATTGAAATCGGTATAGAAAATTCCATTCCGGTTTCGGAGTTGCTACGTGTGCATGCGCTATGCGCTTGCCTTCATCGGTCTCAACGGAAGCGGGGAGGGCTGGCCATCTCGCTTCCGTTTCTTTCAGCCAAGTCGGTCCAAACATCCATAATTCCGACTGCAAAAAATCTGCAGCGTCCATCCCGCGCGAATTCAAATCCGCAGGGTTTGAACGTGTAGGAACATAGCGCCATTCAGCGTTAGGAAGTGATGTTTGTACTTTCGACACGCGGTTGGCTACCACAACCTTCCAAGTCGATGGATGTTTTTTCAGCCAAGCGAGAGCGATCGTGGAATCGGTCCAACAAACGACACGATCTGTCTTTATTGCAAGTGAATTTGTTACATGCAAAATTAGCTCGGCAAGCAGTACGGCCCCGTTCAACTCAAGTATTGGGATCGACTGTGTTTTTATAGGAGCCACTCGCGTTTTTGCCATCAACAGTGATGTAAACACACCATTGTCTGTCGTTGTCACTCTTAAGTAGGTAACGGCAGAATAGGCTGCGAGTGATGCGTCACAAAATCCGTGCAGCTCCACGGAAATCGTGTCGGCTCCATATCGGATCCATCGGGGAAGTCTCCAATTATTCAATCTAGTCCAATCTGCACAAAATGTGTTCCACATTTTGAGCGTCTCCGCGGAAACATGCGCATCCCACTGGATTTTTTCCAGCCACTGGGATTGCATCAGGATTTTTGCGCGAATCACGATTGGCGAAAGCCAGCCGAGAGGATCGTATAATTTTGCAATTTCCGAAAACAAAGTGCGCTTTGTAATCGGTGTTGCAGATGGTTGGAATCGTTGTAGATTGAAATAGAAAAAATCTCCGGATGGAATCCACCGCAGCCCGAGTACCTTTAATTCGGAATCATCAAACAAATTAAGGTTGACTGCATGTGAGTGCGAGCTCTGTGGAATATTTCGTAATAAATCTGACGAATTTCCAGCCCATTTGCGAAGGTTAAATCCACCTCGCTGTAGGAGCTCGCACGTTTGTTTACGGATTTGCTCTAATAACGGTTTGTCAGGAGCTCCCATAAACACATCGTCTACATAGACGTCCTTCTCGAGGATAGGAGCGGCGAGCGGGTAACGGTCGCCGTCCTGTTTTTGCAACTCGAGAAGAGTTCGCATCGATAAGTATGGAGCACATGCCGTACCGTAGGTCACGGTATTTAACTCGAACGCGATAGTGCGTTCGGTTTCTGGCGTGCGCCACACGATGCTCTGAAAACGACGATCCTCTGGAGCGACGAGAATTTGTCGAAACATCTTCTCGATATCCGCTACCAACACGTATTCATACAGACGCCACCTTGTTAGTACAGAGGTGATATCGTTCTGTAATTTCGGTCCTACGTGTAGGATGTCGTTCAGCGAGTGTCCTCCCGCTGTTCTACTGGAGGCGTTAAATACGACGCGCAGCTTTGTCGTAGCGCTCTCCGTTCGTATGACGGCTCGATGCGGAATATAAAGTCGAGTTTTGTCTAGCGACTCTAAGCGAGTCATATGACTCATCGATTCATATTCAGTGAGAAATTCACTGTATTCTCGCACGAGATTTTTGTCAAGGTCCAATTTTTTTCTCAGCCTTGTCAACGCGGAGAGAGCTATTGGGAGAGATTCTCCCAAACACTCGTCCGGGTTCGTTCGGCTAAAGGGCAGACGGACGATGAACCTGCCCGTCGCGTCTCGCGCGACTGTGTTTGCGAAGTAAGCCTCGCATTCTTCCTCGGCCTTGGTGTTTACCAACTTCGAGGGAATCTCCTCTATTTCCCAAAACTTCCGTATTGCTTTATCAAGCGATTCGAGGATGTTGCAATGCAGCGTCCTCACGGGGTTTGGTTCAGAGGTTGCTGCGCCGACCGGTCCAGACAAAACCCAGCCCAAAGCGGTTTCCTGAACGATCGGTCCTTTGTTGCTTATCCGACGAAGTCCTTGTCGAATAAGACTGGCGTAGACCTCTGCACCGATCAGTACCTCGATGGGGCGATCCGATGCGGGGTCTGGGTCCGCTAACGCCAGCCCACGCAGCACGGTGCATGCCGGTACGCGAACTGACGGCGGGACATAGGAGGTGATTCTCGACACGATGTATGCACTGGTGCGGAACGCCTCTGCAGTGTTACTCGTCGAGGTGAACTCCATGTCCACGCTGTGCGAAATGGTTTGAGTCAATCCGCCCCCCAAACCCAATACAGTGGCCGGGGTTTTCCTTCTCGCTAGTCTTAGATCATTTGCTAAGCTAGCGGAAATGAACGAAGCTTCTGAACCTTGGTCAATGAGTGCACGCGCTATACGCGACGTGCCTCCCTTGCCATGAACTCGCACATTCGCTGTTGCCAGAAACACAGCTCTGGTACCGCTCTCTGTCGCACTACAGTGAGACGTCACCGCGGCCTTTGACGTAGAAGCACGAGGTTCCGTGTTTACGTTTGCAGGACTGCGTGCAGGAACGTTGTTGCGTCCCGCTTCCCGCTTGCCCTGCTGTGGCTTATTCGTCGAACGACGACTGCCAGTACCAGATTTTCTTGCTTCAAAGTGCAGGAGTGCATGATGCCTTCCGTTGCACTTGACGCAGGCTGCGCTTTTTGGACAGTGCGTAACTGTGTGAGTGGAAGCCAAGCAGTTTAGACAACACTGGTTGACTTTAATATATTGGAAGCGTTGTTCTGGTGTAAACGACTTGAACTTTTTGCACGAAGTAACTTCGTGCGCTTGTTCACAGAACACACATCCATGAGACGTAGTGGGAATGTTCTCGACGACAGCATTATGTTGTCGTATGCGAGGTTTTGATGTGAGGTCACCCGTTTTCTTGTGTAGCGGGTTAATCAACACATGCAACCTGTGCTCTTGCTCCCTGAGAAAGTCCAACATCTCATTAAATGAGGGGACTTCTGAGTTGAGCTTTTGCGTGCCCTCCCACTCCCATTCTAGGGATTGGTCCAATTTAGATTTGATCAGGATGACCAACACGTCGCTGTAGTGCTCTACCTTGCGCCCCAGCTTCTGGAGCGCGGCGAGCGTTTGTTTCCAGCCGACGGTGACCTGTTGCAGGCTTTCTATGTCGCCCGTCCTGATCGGCTTCAGCTTCGTGAATGTTGCGAGTAGCTGAAGCACCATACGACGTGGGTTCCCGAATTGTTCGGTTAGGGTATCCCACGCCGGCTTGAAATTACGATCCGCAATTTCAAGCGTGGCAATCGATGCGAGTGCCTCTCCTTCCAAGCAGCCGTTCAGATATTGCAAACGTTGTGCATCTGATAACCGTTGATCTTTTATTATGCTTGCGGTAAACAGATCCGCAAAGTGACACCACTTTCGCGGATCTCCGCTAAATCTCGGTAAGTTCTGCTTGGGAAGCTCAAGCGTACTAGGCTGGCCTGTTGCTCCGGCACCCGCGGTATTCCCGGGGTTACCGAATCCAGCCGATCCCTTTTCCTGTATGAGGGTGTCCAATTCCGTCATCAGGAAGTCCTGAGCTTCATGGAACGCATCTTCTGCATCATCCATCGTACTCTCGCAGAAGAAGGGTATGACCTTGCGTTTGCTGTCAGGGACTTCCTTTTTGAGCTGTTTAACTCGCTCTTGGATGTCCCTCCAAACGTCAGTCACATATTCCAACTTCTGCTTGAGGAGAGAGATGGTGTAATTATTTCGCCCCTTTTTCTTCAGATTAGTCACGAGTCGGGTCATTCCCCGAATTCGTGACTGAATATCCTCCATCTCAACCTCCAGGGCAGGAAGAGTCATCTGCTCCTTGGTAGGGTTCGACATGGCGATATAATTCGAGAGGTAAACTCTGCTCGAATGTCAACCTGAAGTGAACGCTTCTTTCACCCTTTCTCAACCTTTCAATCCGGCTCGAAGGACCTTTTGTTAGAATCGCTTAAAGGAAGTGATCTAACTGGGGTCCGGACAAGGTGAGAATGAGGGTACAGAAAGAAACAAATACTCGATCAAATTTAAGTCGGCCCTTAAAAGGGCTTAAGTACGACGTTTATTATATTTTTCTTTGTCTTTGGGGGCTGGGGGTGGTTGAGGTCCTCGGCGGCTCCTTTGGTGGTCGGCGGTGAATCCGAGGGCCTTGTTTTTGGACGCCGGTCAGCGACGTTGGCGTCTGAAACGAAAATAGCGGCAGAACCGCGACGGTAAGCGAGCGTAAGTCAAGCTATACCAAATAGTATCGACTCCTGGCTGTGACAACAAGCCTGTATGGAGGGGATAGCAATACCTTGCTTGTAACGCAAAGGTAAAGCAGTGGACTGTGTGATCGACTTTCCTTTAAAATTAAAGGGATCGTCGACCTGCAAGTGCGTAGAGATGAGAAACCTCTTCTCCACGTCTTATGCACCTTTTAAAGAGGTGCACGTCGGTTGAATCTCTGCGAGAGCAGAGGTTCGCGAGCGTTGAAATGCACTGTCCCTAGCTGGTGCTAGGCTCAGAGGCAGGTGACGGCCAGAGACTCCACTACACCGTTCACCTCGCCGTGTGCATCTATTCGTCACACGGGGGTTGCTTCTAAACGGTTAGTGAGGCGCGAGCAACGTAGAGGTGATAGGCACTTACGTTTACTCTGTCTGGATTTGCCCGTCAAACAAGGCTACTGAGCAGTGGGTTCGGTGCTCTTCCGACGATATGCAAACTCAGAGAATCGTGAAAATCACCGATTCCAAGAGTGTGTTCAATCGTTTTTTGCAATCTCTTTTTTGCAAGCTGATTCGTCTGTCGCACGTATAATACGTGTTGATCGAACAGACGAATAGACTAAGCCGCAAGAGAAGATCGTTCGGTCAGTGAGGATTCTGCTCTTCGAGTACTTCGAGCTTGTTGGAGAAACCAAGAAGCTCTGTTTGAAGTAACCTCGAAATGGCTGTACTTCTACTGATCGAACTGTTACCTGTCAAAGACTGGCACAAGACTGACTGCGAGAGTTGCGCGTGTCTCCGCGAAAGCGCGGAATACGCTCGTTAGCCGCCACGCGGCGCTCGCTAATCAAACTGTGTCCTTTTCTAATCTTCGACAACTTTCTCTCTCTTTCCTTCAGGCTCGAACAGCTGACACAGGTCGTTCACCTGTTCGAGTTTAACTGTAATTTTCTAAAAACGAGTCCTTCGTCAAATTCACCGTGTTTGTTATTAGTGACACTGAATCCCCAACCGAAGGCGACCTTCGGTTGGGCACGTCGATCAACATACAACGGCTTTTCGTAACGAAATAGAGTTCTCAATATATTAACTCTTTTTTAAACATGCTGATTATGCTGACTTTCAACGGGGGGAGTGATCACCGGTGTGACTCCCAGGCCACTATCAGACTACAACGTCCGACTTCACGCCGAAGGATGGAGGCAATAACCCGTTCCTACCCTCAGCCCCAGCCTCCGTTTCACCCCTGCTTTACTGGCCCGGGCCTATGCAGGGTGTGCCTTCGGCCGGGGGTACGCCTTCATCGAAGTCCGTGCCATGATTCCTCCCTATTCGTAGCTAAAGGTGGTATAAGACGTTGGGCCCACCGGACTTCTCAGACGCATTCGAGTCCTGCTAAGAACCCGATCTTGGCTTGCACCAAATCGCTGCGAATTCGTCCTCGATCGAAGCCTCCCTAAGCTAACCTGCATTACACACAAAGTTCCCCGTGCGCGCACCCTAGGACCAGCTATCCTGGTACCTTCCCCCCCTCAACTAATCTTCCCCCCACCCTCTCCGTTGTCGAGCCAGCTGAATTTCGCCGAAATCGTCTCATTGATCTAATGACGATTCGTCTGTCGATCAAACTATCGACGATATCAGCTCCGTCAGTGTTTTTGACGCGTCTCTTTTTCCCCAGAATCTACCCTCCCTCCCCCCTTATGCCCAGAGACGCAGAAAGCTCCCCCCCTCCCGTTGACGGATAAGCAGTTCTAGATCCCCTTACCCCACGGCGTTGACCCCCCACCCACTCATCCCCCCACCCTCTCGCGTGCTTTTACTCCCTTATGCTCTAGCTCCTCTAGGTCCCTGTATCTACCTACCGTTCCCCTGGAGGCTTCCGATCTCAGAATTCGCAGCTCGTTCGTTGAATCGCTACAGTGCTGAGATGAGGTGTGAACCTTCCTCATCTCCGGCCTCTGTACTTCTTCCTTCTCAGGAAGGTATTTCCGTACGGAATCCCCATATCCTTTCGGATAGGTAGTCTTGGAATTGGCTTCCCGTCAGACGGCTCGCCGTTTCCATTTCTTTTGCGTTCTAGGATGCACACCGTTTGTTAAGTAGAGAGAGTATTTCATGGACAGACTCCTCGTCCCTATGTTCTATGTTTCCAGGGAACTGTGGGACGAGCAGTCTCGGGTAACTGTGGACCCTCCCCTGCTCCTATGTTTCGCCTTTTACAGTTCAACTATGGAGCAGGTGATTCGCAAGGATCGGGAGTCCTCTAGATCTATGCTCTGCCTCCCCACAGAGGTTCGCTGTGAAGCTAGATTGGCCCGCGGATTCGGACACATTCGCTACTCCTTGCCTATTCTTCGGCATTGCTGCTTCAATGTGGCCCAGTTTCGCTTAGGATACGTTTGATTCTAGTGCAAGGTATCTCTCTCTACTCTCCCGTTGTGCACCCTATTCTCTCTGTTGATGTTTTTTTTTTCCAAGGTATTTTAAGGTATTTAAAGTTTGTATTTACAATATTCTGGTAAAATCATTATTTATTCTTCTCTCAACATTCCTCATCTATTCCTTATACAGGTTACAATTTCGTGGTTCTAATCTTCTACACTCTTTTATTCAATCTACTCTCTTCTTGTCATACTTAGTTATTGCTGCTACTTATATTGTCTCTACTACTCGTGTCTATATCGTCGTTATCCTTATTATTATTATTACTATGTCCTATACTCTCATTCATTCCTTGATTCTCAATCTATTCTCTTTTCCAATTACTAAACTATACTCTATTATCACTGAGTTTAGTGTACATTTATGTTTCAGCGTATCCTATCCTCTCAATCTGCTTATTTATTTTCAAAATTTGCTTCTGTCGCGTTTCTATTTCTACTTTTAATAATTCGTAACCAGTTCTCATCTCATTCTGTTCTAATCTATTCACTCATTTATCTATCAACCTGTTCACCATATCTGCATGCATTTTACTCCTTCTATCGCTATTTATTTCAATCTCTAAGTTATTCTCAATATTCCTGCATTATTCTTAACGCTTCCAGTTTCTCTTTACTTATCTAACCGTATCTAACATTCTACTCCTTCTTTCTCTTTTTCTTTGTTTACATTCTACATCGATTGATTAGGTTATATTTTATATTTTATATTTCTTCTTTTCCAGTCCTCCTCCTACTCCTTCCTGGCTGCTTCCTTTCCTTCCGTAGTCCTTCCCTGGTTTCCTATTCCGCTCTCTGTCCTTGCTGTTGCCTTTCTTCTCATCCCGCTCTCTATTCTATCTCGTCCTCTGCTTCCTTTCCTTCCTTCCTGCAGGTCCTTCTCCCCGTCCTCCTTTGGTTGACTGTAAACATTTAACTAATTTTACTCTGTGTCCTGACGATCACTGTTTCGTTATTTGTGTTGACAGGGGCCCCGACCTCGCCCCTATCCGTGAGTCCCCCCAGGATCCTTCCGATCCTATCATCCCGTGGGATGATCTTAACTTAGTGAGGGCCCTTTCGGCCGCCACCCAGTTGGACTCTCCGTTTAGACCTTACCCTCAGGGAGTGATCCGGTTAACTCCACAGATCAATCCCTGTTCCTGTTCCTTCCTCTGCAGGTTTGTCCTCTCCTCCTTTCTTCTCTCGTCTCTCCATCTGCAACAGAACTCTCTTCCTTTTTTTTTTTTTGTCACAGTTCTTTTTTTTTTTTTCCACCTATATCCTCACTATATACATATGTATTCCTTATTATCGTTTCTACATATTTATATGTTTATATTGTATATACCTGTATATTATTATTATTAATATTATTTGTTTATTTATATATGTATTATTATTTCTTTTTTTTTTTTTTTTTACGTGCACCTATCTTACTTCTATGTCCCCTTGTACGCTTTCTTATTTCTCTATGTTTCTAGTTACTCCTTTATTTACATTGTTTCTTTTCTTTTTTTTTTTTTACAATTATAACTCTTATCGCTACTCCTTCACTTCTCTCTGCTTGCTCGTGCATCTTCTTCCTTCGTTACCGCGCTCCTCTCTTCTCATTCCTTCCTCCCGTTTCCTGAGCTTCCGGGTCCTCTCATTCATGTCCTTTTCCTCTGCTTTCCTCATTTCTCGGTCTGAAACAAACTCAATCTTCTCATTTATTCGCTTTGGTTGCTTTTCCCTCCTGGTCGTTCTCCACTGTTTCCTCTTCTCCTTGCTTCCTTTTATTCGATCTTCTGTTCCTCACCTTTCATCTTCCGGTTCCCTGTAAAATTTTATGATACACCATTAATCCAGTTTCTCACCTCCCTCTGCTGATTACGATGAGAGCCCCGACCTCGCCCTCACCCGTGGGTCTCCCCAGGATCTTATCGACCCTATCATCCCGCCGGATGACCCGAATCTAGTGAAGTCCTCCATCTTTCGATAGAGGCCATCACCTAGCTAGACTCTCCGTTCTTACCCTTACACCGGAGCTCAACCCGGGCGTTTCCACGGGTTGACCTCCATCATAAATTTCGTTATCTTCTCTAGTTTTATCTCCTTAATTTCCTCCACTTCTAAAAGGAATTTCCCCGTGTGTTTGTATCTTCTCGCCATCAGCCTGGGACACTTGCAGATGATGTGCGCACTACTTTCCTCTTCCATTTCACAGAAGCTGCACATCCTGTCTTGTAGTTGCTTCATCCTTGCCAGATGCAGCTTCAGCTGCGCGTGTCCTGTCAACAGTCCTGCCATTAATCTGCACTTACCTCTGTCCATTTCAACCATGTTTTTGGCATATTTGTACTTTGGTTCGTCTCCCAGGATTTCTTTGGCCTCCCTGCATCCTTCAGTTTCGCTCCATTTCCTCTTCCTTTGTTCGGCAGCCCATTCCTTGATGGCCGTCTTCACTGTCAGCACCGACATCGGGAGGTGCGGTTCCGCTCCTATCGGCGTTTCGTCCGATCCTCGATTTGCCAGTCTGTTTGCCATCTCGTTCCCCTCGATTCCCTCGCGTCGTGGTACCCATACCAGAGTCACCTTGTTCCCCTTCTCCACCAATTTGTTCACTTTCTTCTTGCATTCCATGACGGACACGGACCTGTGTGCTGGTTTATCCAGTGCCTTTAAAGCCGCCTGGCTGTCCGAGCAGATAGCAATCCTTCTATGTTCCATATTCCTTTCTATTAATGTCTCCGCACAGTCCTGAATCGCTAGAACTTCTGCTTGGAAAACTGTCGCCAGCTTCCCCAGCTGAATCACCTTCATATCCGTTCCTTTCTCATTCGTCCAGGCTGCTCCTGTGATGCCCTCCTTTCTAGATCCGTCCGTATACCATATCTGATGATACTCCTTCAGATCTTTCTTCTTCTTTTCCCAGCTCGTTTTGCTGCTGACTAATATCTGGAATTTCCTCTGAAAAATGAATTCTAACGTTCTACTATCCTGTCTCATACTTATCAAGTCTCGGATGGTCTTGTTTCCCTCCTTCTTCAGTATCGAGCTATGCCCAAAATCTCTCTCCTTCCAGACGTTCCATGTCATTAGCCTGTGCGCCGTCTTTAGCGCCAGTGTTCTGATTTTTACGTCCAGTGGCTCTATCCCTGCTACCACCTCCGCTGCCCTTGTCGGTGTTGTACTCAACGTACCCAGAATCCTCTTTAGCGCCAATCCTTGTAGGCCGTCCAGCTTATCCTTTACCGTCCTCATGTTGGCTGCCTCCCACCAGGCAATGCTGCCAAACATCAACCTAGGGAGAACTATCGCCTCATACATCCACTTTGTTGTCAGAGGCGATAGGCCCCACGTGGGACCCACCACTCTGCCCAGCATTGCTAGATTTGCTTTTGCTTTACTTATCTGTTTGAATATGTGTTTTCTCCACGTCAATCTCTCATTCAACCAGACCCCTAGATACTTCACCTCTCTCGTGAACTCCAGTGCCTGTCCCTTGTACCTCAGATCCGTGATGATCGGCCTATTAATCTTCCTTGTGAACAAGATCATCTCCATTTTCGCTGGGTTCACCGATAGTCCCGTTCGGTCACACCACTCTTCCAGTACCCATAGTGCCTTTTTTGCCCTATAAGTGACAGCTTCCGCGTTCTTTCCTGTTGCCAGGAAAGTCACGTCATCGGCATAAGCCAAAACCACTACACCACTTTTTTCAAGTTTGTGTAGGAGATTATCCACTGCCAAACACCATAATAGTGGTGACAGGATTCCCCCTTGAGGGCAGCCTCTATTCACGAATCCCTTCGCGATAGTTTCCCCTTTCGAGGTTTGTAGTTCCCTGGTGGTCAACATAATGTTTATCCACCGGATGACGTATTCGTTTTCCCCGAATTCTTTCAGGGCCCTTACTATCAACTCCGTGGACGTCTGATTGAACGCCCCTTCGATGTCCAGGAACCCAGCTATCGTCAGTAGCTTCCTTTTCATGGCTTCCTCCACCTCCCCTACCAGGTTATGGAGCGCCACCTCCACCGAGTGTCCAATCCTGAAGGCGTGCTGGTTGCAATGCAGCGACCTCTTCTCCAGCGTCACCTCCTTCATATATCTATCCACTAGCCTTTCCACCATCTTTAGGAGAAATGATGTCAGACTGATGGGCCGATACGCCTTCGGTACCGCATAATCCGTCTTCCCTGGTTTCGGGATGAACGTCACTCTAGTTACCTTCCATGATCTTGGTATCACTCCTAGTGCCAAGCTTGCCCTCATTACTTTCGTCAAGAATTCCTTGATATATGGCATCGCTACCCTTATCATCTTCGGGTAGATTCCATCTACCCCCGGTGTTTTGTATGGCAGGAATGAGCTTATTGCCCATTCCATTCTGTCCGGCCTCACTATTCTGTTCGCTATTTCCCAACCCGGTCTACGTGTTTCTTCTCGCCTGCTTATTCCTTCCCCATTTCCCTGCGCCTCCAGCGATGTCTCACTGAATCCCGGGAAGTGCTCTTTCATTAGCATCTTCAGGCATTCCTCGTCTGACTCCGAATATGTCCCATCCTCTCTTCTCAAGGCTCCTAGCTGCTCCCTCGCCTCACTGCTTAGCAGCTTACTGAGTCTCGTTGCTTCCGTCACTCCCTTGACGTTCGCGCAGAATTCCCTCCAGGATTCTCTTTTTGCCACTATCACTTATCTTCTGAACACCCTTGTCAGTTCTTTCACTTCTTTCCACCTCGCCACTCCTCCTTTCCTCTTGGCGATCTTGATTTTCTTCCTGATCTCCTTTTGTTCCTTCTCCAGTGCCCTATTCCACCATGGAATCGTAACCTTGCCCCTTAACTCCACTTCCTCCGTAGTCTCCTCCCAAGCTTCTCTCAGAATCTTGGTTAACGTGTCCACTGCTTCGTTCATCTCCTCCTCGTTTCCGTATCTTGTGGGGAGTTCCGAAATTCTCTCCTCCACCCTTTCTGCGTACCTCTTCCAATTTGTAGTTCTCGGATTTCTTCTTTTCTGTGCTTCTTGCTGTTTCCCTGTTTCCAACTCAAATCTGATATATTTGTGGTCGGAGAATGATACCTCCTCGCTCACCCTCCATCCTTTGACTTTCCCAGCCATGCTCTGTGAGCACATTGTCACATCCAGGACTTCCTTTCTTAGCATTGTCTCGAAGGTGTGCTTCCCTCCGTTGTTTAGCATCACCAATCCATTGGCCATGACGAAGTCCATGAGCTCTTCTCCTTTTCCATCCGTTACCGTGCTACCCCATTTCTTATGTTTCGCATTTGCCTCTCCTCCTATCAGGATCTCCGCCCCCTTGTCCTGTACGAATTCCATGAATCTTTGCATTGCTTCCCCTGGCCTCTTTTCCTTCGAGTTCCATGGTGCATATAGTGACGCCACGTATACCGTTTTATCCTCCTGGCCTCCTTCCCCTTTCGCCCGGATCATCACAACCGCCAGATCTCTTGTGTTGAATTGTCTCAGTGTTGCCGCCTCCAGTCCCTTCCTGGTGAGAATACACGCCCTTGAGTGCTTATTATTTAATGCCCATACTTTACCGATTAGACCGAGTCCTCTTATCCCCCCGTGTGCTGTCCACGGCTCTTGTATCAACGCCACATCAATCTTGTCCCTTGCCATCACTCTTGTTAAGGCCGCCGATGCCGCCTCGCTATGATGTAGATTGATCTGTATGGCTTTCAGGGACATAGTTGACGGTATCTGAAATTTAATGAAGTTTATTTCCCATCCTTGTACTGTCCCTATTCTTACTTACTCTATATATTTCCTTGTTTATTCCTTATCCTAACTGTTTTTCTTTTCAATTTTGTCTATTCTATATGTATGTATTTCTTCTCTTTTTTTTTTTACCTGTCTTTTATCTTCCTTCGTCTTCCCATTTCCCTTTTCCTTCCGTTTACCCTCGGTTGTTCCTTTCAGCATGTTTACTTACCTTGTGCGTCTATTTGTTACTATCCTCATTGTGCTTATTATTATTACCCTTTTTTCCGCCTTATCCCTTTTTTTCTCTCCTCCCCCTCCCTCCCCTCCTCTCCCCTTTTCCCATCCCTCGCCTCTCTTTCCATTAAACATATTCACATCGTTTTCTCCTTTTCCTTCCTTTATTATTATACATTGTTGATTACATATACGGGTTTTTGTATTGTTTTTTTTTTTTACATAGTTTGTTCCTTTAACTGTCTATTTATCTATCTATATGTAAATTTCTTAACCTATTTCATGTGCTACCACATTTTTCTCTCCTCTCCTCCCTTTCTTCTTTTCCCCCTCTTATTGGTATAAACGATACCCTCGCGACCCCCCCTCCTATTGGGAGCCGCATGTCCCTTTGTTGGAGCGTTCTAAATGTCCTGGGGCCTACCTCAAAGATGAAATCCCTCCCCCTTCCCAGTGGACCTCCTTCCTTCAGTAGCGTCCAATCTGCCACCCTTATCGCTGGCGTATCGAACTTTAATAATCTTGGTATAGATTCTCCTTTCAGTGACTGCAATCCTACAGATGCGATCACTCTCATCCGTCTATTTAACACTTCCGGATCCTCTACCTTTAGCTCCAATCCGGCTACCCTTTTCCCCTCTCCGGTCAGTTCTCCATATAGCCTTGCCGCTTTTTCGTCCTTACCGTCAATTAATAGGCCCCCATTCATCAGCCCCGTTCTCTTAATGCCTATCCTCCTGTTCCTCTCCAGGCACTCCAATGCCACAACCGACAGTATTCTATCCATGTCTCCTCTCGACAACTTACTTGCCGGATACTCCCTAGGCACTACACAAAACTTGATCTTTTTTCTCCTCTCCTCCCTCTCCTTTCCCCTGTTTTCCCCTTCTTCTCCTGTTTTTCCATCCATCCTTTCTGTTTCCTCCCCTTTCTCTTCTGTTTTCACTCTCTTGATCTTCTTCTCCTCCTCCTCTGCCTTACTTCCCTCTTTTTCCCCCTGAACCTTCCTCTCCATTTCTTCTCTCTCAGCCTCTGTGCCTGTTGTTGTTATCCCCCTGTCTTCTTTCTCTCTTTCCCTTTCTTCTACCTTTTCTTCTTCCCTCTTTCTGCCCTCCATTTCTCTATTCTCCTTCCTCTGATCCTTTCTCTCCTCCTTTCTTCCGTTTCCCGCTTCTTCTCTCCCTCTTTTCTTCTTTTCCCCCTCCTTTTCGTCCTCTGTCTCATCTATCACCACTATTATCTCCTCTCTAGGTCTCCCATCGTCCCCTCTTATTTCCCATCCCCATTTTCTGTCTCCCCTATTCACACCGAAAAACGCGTCCATCATCAAGTTCCTTCCTACTGTTTTCTTCTTCTCCACCTTCTCCTTTCTCTTTCCCTTTACCTCGCTGCTCTTGGGAGGGAGCAATATTTTTCCTTCCACCAGTTCTCTTATTAATGCCTGCCTCGACGTTGATGGTTTGGGTTCCTCTTTTTCTTTTTCTTTAAGCTCTGTAAGCTCTTTTCCTCCTTCCCATACCTCCACCGATCTTATCCTCGGCCCTCCTTTCGTCTCTTCCTTCGCTCTACTCTCCTCCCAATTCTGCTGCCTCTTTGCCTCCTCCTCCTGTTTCTGTTCCTCCATCTCTATTTCTCTCATTAATTCCTCCTCCTCCTCCTTTCCTATATCCATCTCCTCCTCCATGTATTTTCCTTCCTCTACCTGCAGGATGCATTCGTCCGATTCGAATTCCATCTAAAATGAGAAATCCTTGTAATAAGAGCTTATTCTATTCGCCTCATTCTTCGTGTTCCCCTTCCCCCATGCATTCCCCTGTGATACCTAATACCTCCCGTCCCTTCACCATCTTACCATGCATTCTTCTTTACTCACATTCCCTCATCCCCCCTTCTTTTCTTTTCCCCGTTCTTTCCCCTCCCCTTTTTTTTTTTTTTTACCCTTACCGTTTGTTTGTTCGTCCATTTGTTCCCCCCCCCCTCCTCTCTTTTTTTTTTTTTTACTTTGTTACTATATCGTGTAATTATTTGTACATAGGTTTGTTATATCATTTACTACTACTCTTATTGTTATTATTATTTTTATTTTATTCTATTTCATTTTATTTTATTTTTATTTTATTATTATTTAATTTTTTTTTCTTAATACTATTATTATTATTACTATTACTATTATTATTACTATTGCTCCTATTGTTTCCCTATTTCTATTCCTTGTTTCCTAATTCGTTCTTGCTAAGGCTAACTAACTCCTTTTTCTTTTATTCCCTATTGGTGGTTGCATTTTTCGGTTCTTTCTGTCTTCTCCTCCTTCTTCTCGTATATTCTTTTCCTCCTTTTTCCCAGGATCGGTGATTCTTCCATCCTTTCGTCCTCTGCTACTACTTCCTTCTTTTCCTCCTCTTTGTCCCCTTCCTCTTCCGTCATTTCTCCAAAGAGTTCTCTTTCCAATCTCTTCCTATCTTTCTCCCTGTTTTCCTCCTCTTCTTCCCCCTCTGTCACTTCTCCAAATAATTCCTTCTCCAATTCTTTCCTTTCTTCTCTTGTCCTTTTCTTCCCCACTCTCCTCCTTGCCTCTCGCTTCTGTTGCTGCCCGCTTCCCTTGTTCATCCTTTCTGCCTCCCCATTTCCTCCTTCTGTTCCCTCTGCTTTAGTCTCCTTCTTGTTCACCTTCTCGTCACATCTCCTTGCTACTATTACCACTTCTCTGTTTAGTTTTATTCCTTCCTCCCTTATTTCATTCTCCTCTCCTTTCTTTCTTATCTTCCCCTCTTCTCCCTTCAATCCCCACTCAAATGTGATATTTGGGTAGATCCTCTTCAGGCTCTTCAGTACCGATCTCCTCCCTGTTCCATCTTTTCTCTCCTTGTCCTCCTTCCCGAATACCCTCTCCCGGACATCCTTCCTCTTCCCTTCTCCTTCTGCCTTATCTTGTGGCCTAATTTCCGACTCTTCCTTGTCTGCATAGCTCCTCCCCAGCCATTCTCTCACCTTGCGCCTTTGTTCCTCGCTTGTGATCCCTACTTCCCTGTTCTCCCATCTTGACGTAACCGGTCCTCCCAGTTCCTTTTCTAGTTCCTTTTCTCCTTTTAGTTCTTTTAACTCCTTTGATTCCCTTGATTCCTTTACCCTCTTTGTCTCCTCTAATCTCTTCCCCTTTTCTCTGCTTACCTCTCCCTTTCCCTCTTTCATCTCGCTTTTCTCCATCCTCTTCTTTTCTGCTCCTTTCTCTGTTCTTTCCTGTCTCCTCTTCATTTCCATTTCCTTCAGTTGTTGATGTTTTGCTTTTCTCTGTGCTTCTCCTTTTGTTCCCCAGTCTGACATTTGCCTCCATCTCTCCTCTTCTCCCGGCGATATCCTTGAGAAATCGCTGCCCTCCTCTGACTTTGTCAGATCCACCGGTTCTCCCAATATCTTCCCTTCCAAACTTCCTCTTGCTTCTTCTCTTTCCCTATTTTTGACCACTGTCCTCGCCTTCTCCCATACCTCCCTGAACCTTTCTCCAAATTCCCTTCGGCTTCCTATTCTCCTCCTTGCTTCTTCCTTTCTTTCCCCTCTTTTCACTCCTCCTTCCTCCGCTCCCTTCCTGCATTCCTCTTCTGTCTGCGTCCCCATGTCTGCCTGTGTTATTTTCTTTTTATCCTTCCTCCTGATGGCCTCCATCAGTCGGTCATTACTCCTTATCTCCTCCGCGGCTGCATCCACATCTATTTCCACTAGCAATCTGATCGCTTTTATTAGTCTTTGTTTTGTTTTCCTTCTCAGTCCTACCTCCATTTGTCCTTGATTTCCCAGTTGCCTCATCGGTTCTTTCTCCATTCTAGAACTAAATATAGACATTCCAAACTGTCCTATCCTAGCCCCCCCCCCCCCCCCCCCCCCCCTCCTCTCTCTGCACACATTCATGCTTCTTATATATATATTTATTATTATATTCATTCATTCTATTGTGTCTTATACTATTCCATTTCCTTACCCATGCTACTCACTCTCTGCTATTTCTCCTCTTCCTCTTCATTCTTCCTCTTTTTCTCTCATTCACTTCATGCACATACCACCACCACCTTTGTTCATCATCACTAATTACTTGTTTCACTATCCCACCACTCACTCCTGATGCACTTCCTCCGCCGTGTCCGCTGGCAGAGGCTGTCCGTCGTGCCCCCTCCCCGACGAACTCCGTCGAGGGTGCGCACGAGCCTCGTTGCCACCCCCGCCGCTGGAGCCGCCATCTTTACGCAAGCCAAAAGGGGCCCGCATTGCCAGGCGATATTTCCGAAGAGATGGAATTTTCCTCGGGGACGTTGCGTCGCCCGAGTGCCTGTTTAGCAACGCTCTGCCCGAAGTCACACGCCTGGCACGAGAGTCAAGTACACGGCCAACGGTCACCCTTTGTCTTCGAGGCGAAAGAAGTGTAAGGAAAATAGAGATTGTAAATTTCGAGTTGCACGCACGTGTTCGGCCCTGCGGCCATCTGCGAGTCATCACGACGATTTTACGGCCACGGTTCTTTGTCTACGCTTTCCCTCGAGTACCCTTCAGTGTTTTGTATTTTTTTTTCAACTTTCCCGTTACACGTGTTTTCCCCGTTATTGTCCCTAATTCGCATCTGGCTGGCAAAAGTTTACCGCTTCGCGCGGTTCGAACTATCCTCCGAGATTCTCTTACCCACTTTTCCCCCAGCGGTGAGGTGTAAGTGATTTTTCGAGATTCTCTCATCCGCTTTAACGCAATTTCAGCTATTAATTGTGTCTAAAAATTTCCCCGCGCTACCTCGGGCGGTGATGCTCGCTCCACTCACCGCCCCCGCGATCCCCCGTTTGACCCTAGCGCGACACCGCGCGCTGGATGGGGGTGGGAAATCGCCTGCGCGCGAAGGCGGCCGACCGGCCTAGTCACGTTCTAATATTTTCGCCGCCGGTGCGCACGGTCACCCATCCTAAGACGGCGCCGCAGGCCCGACTGCTTAACTTGGCTTTGCTTTTCAGCCTCCTCCGAGCCGTTCGTCTACTCCCGGCCCCTCTCTTTCCCTACCTCCGCCGGTCGATCACCTTCGCCGCCGCGCGTTCTGTTTGTACCGAGTTTCCGAACTTCCCCGAACGGGCCCGACTGAGCGGGCGAGCAAGGCGAGTCCGCGAACAGAGTTTTACCGCTCGCGGCCGAATCTACTCCGCGCTGTCCGTACAAGGTATCGCTCGTTCTCCTGGCGGCGGCGCCTCCGTCGCTGTCCCGCGCCACGGGCCTACCGCGCCTCCTCTCGACTAGTCGCGCAACCCGTCACCGCGTCTCGTCTCTACGTCCACCACGGCGGTGGTTCCCTGTCCCCGATCGTGCGCCCGTGCGCCTCTCTACCTCGAATCGTGGTTGTTACTATTGTTGCTGCTGGTGCTGTTGGTGCGCTCCCGCCGCGGCACTGAAGGTGACCGCGGTGCACGCAGAGTCAGCGCACCGACACGGATGAGAGTTCTTTTTAAAATGTGACGCGCCTCCGCGGCCTCTCCCGCGCTAGCACGCGAGTGCGTGCCGGCGTGCGAGTTTGTGCAAGATATTATTTCCAACTCCGTGTCGGCGCGCCCGCCTCGTTACCAGCGCTTACTACCCGTCTACCTGCGCTACTCTATTGTTCCGGTTTAATGGATATTTCTTTTTTCTACCTCTACCGTCGAGCGTGTTTCCCGTTGCTCGTCTTTTACTTGTTTATTGCCGGTTCGTGAAGCTAGTCGTGAAGTTAAACTGTAAACACCCGCCCGTCGTGCATTTATTTGTTTGTGTCGCCTCGCTCCCCCGACCGCCCGACCCGCTCGAGCGTTTTGGAACTTTCGAATTCTCGAATTACATCGCTTCGTCGCGGTTGACTCGCGCCTGTTGGTTTCGTTCGCGTCGTCCGATCCTTTCGAATGCTTCTAATATTATTATCGCTCGCTACCGATATTATTTTTCGTTGTGTATATTTCCCTAACTCGCGCCTCTCGCCATCGCCTCATCTCTCTCTCTCTCTCCCTTCCTGCCTCGCGGTCAGCTCGCGTTTACTAATTTTCGCCGGTTTGGAATTTTCCCCTACTCTGCGCCACCCTTCGCGGCCCCTCGCGGATATTAATTCCCTCGCTACCTTCGCGCCGCGCGTCCCCTCTAAGAATTTACTCGGTCTCGCGACGACCCGCGGCTGTTAGTTTTCCGGCGCGCCGAGACAGTCCGCTGCCTCCCGCCCCTCCCCTCCCCGCGAACTCGCGCCCGCGCCTGCATGTGCAATCACTAGCGTGTTCTGTTGTATAAACCACGCGTGTACGACGGGTCAGAGAAAAGACCTACTCGTCGGTATCTCTCCGCCAACATGGTGCAGCTCCCCTCACCCTTCCCCTTCGACTCGAACTAGAACTCTCTCTCGTCGCGTGCATCCTTTCTCTCGTAATCTACCCCGTCATGCAGCAACCTCTCTGTACGTGCTCTCCCGCCTCTCGACCTTGTCTCGACATCGTGTTCCCCGGCAAGAGTTGTGTGCACGAATCGACCCTGAGGCGCGAGGGGCCCGCCGCCCCCCGCCCTCGCAACCCTCCCTGCTCGTCGGCTGAGCCCCCGGTTCTCGGCTCGTTCCTCCGCCGGCTGACTCTATCTCTCTACTCGCGCCCCGATCAACGGCCCTCAGGGTGAGGAGGTGGGCAACGCTACTACTCGCATGCCTCTCGGTAGCAACGTGAAACAGCCACCCTCGGCCTCCTCCCCCTCGGGAACTCTACCTCGTGCTTCTATCGCCCGGCCCCTCTGCAGTCCGTAGATCCAAGTGATCCCAACTCTCATCACTGAGTAACCCAGACCTTTTTTTTTTTTTTTTTTTTTTTTTTTTTTTTTTTTTTTTTTTTTTTTTTACGTGGAGAAATCCTCATAGGACACCCCGAACCCCTTGGGGGGGGCTCGGGGTAGTGTCGGACTCTTACCGACTAAAACTCCACGGTGGCCAACCTAAGGCGTTTCGGGGGGTACTGGGAACTCCGAAGAACACTTCCAGTACCCCCCTAGCCGTGCCGGAGCGCATCCCGGGAGGGGTATATTCCCCTCCTCGCGGCACATCTAACTTCTACGACATGTAGTGGCCACACTACATGCCGTCGCCCCCCCAGGATCGCTGTGCAATGGCGACTTGGGCCCCAACCCGAGCCGTCTGCGACCCCCGCAATGCCCCGCAGCCGACCAGACCCTCGGGGGCCTGTGGCCCCGTCAGTGGGTCTGATCGGCGTCGGGCCATTGCTCCCCCCACCCGAGAACCGTGTCCAGGGGTCCTTACTGGGCCGGGGCGGGCGGAGATCTTTGTCTCGCCCGCGGCCCGGCCCTAGCTCTCCCCCTGCGGGCGGGATGGGAGTGTCGCTCCCTCTCCCGCTCCGCGGCCTCCTTCTGCAGCATAACTTGCTCGCAGAAGGAGGCCACTGCTTTCCACGGCCTCTCGCCGGTCACCATAGCCGCGACTATGGCTTCCGGCGAGAGGTCGTGTCCCACCTCTTGTGTCAGGACACGGCGCTCTTCTGCCCACGCCGGACATATTTCCAGCGTGTGCTGCGCCGTGTCCCGCACGTCCCCACAATGGTGGCATGTCGCCGTCGCCTCCCTTCCTATACGACACAGGTACTCCCCGAAGCAACCGTGTCCGGAGAGCACCTGCGTCACGCGGTAGGTGAGCCTGCCGAATGCTCTGTCCCGCCACCGATCAAAGTGTGGCAGGACAGCCCCGACGGCCCTTTTGGAGGTCCGGACAGCTTCCAGCTGCCGGGTCCACTCCTCCATCAGGGCACGCCGGGCTAGACGCCTCGCCTCATGGATCGCCTCTGCCTCTGGCGGTCTCCCGCTGTCCCGGAGCGCGCGCAGCCGGACGTAGACCGTCCGGTCGTGCTGCGCGAGCAGCTCCAGGGGCGGGAGTCCCGCCAGGGCCGTCGCCGCCTCGTACGAGATGGTGCGGTACCCTCGGATGACTCTGATGGCCAGCCGCCTGTGTAGGCGTCGCAGCATTAATATGCTGCGTTTGCTGGCCATCAGGTCTGGGGCCCAGACAGGGGCCCCATAGAGGATCATCGACCGCACCACCCCTACGTAGAGGCGGCGAACGCCTTCCTCAGGTCCCCCCAGGTTTGGAAGGAGGCGGCCCAACGCGGCCGCCGCTCTCTCCACCCGGGGGACCAGGCGATCCATATGTTCGGCGAAGCGCCATTGGCTGTCGAGGGTCAGGCCCAGATATTTCATCTGTGCCCTCACCTCGACCAGCGACTCACCTCGACCAGCGACTCACCCACCCTGATCCGCAAGCCGGGCGGGGGCTCCCCACGGCGAGACCGGTCGTAAAACCAAATGGCCTCGCATTTGTGGGGAGCCACTTCTAAGCCCAGCTGGCGGATCGAAGCGACGACGACTGCCACCGCCATCTCTGCTAGGCGGATGGCCCTCCCAAAGCCAACCCCCCCGACCAGCACTAACGTGTCGTCCGCGTAACACGTCAGGCTGACGTCGGGGGGGAGGCGGGCCCGCAGCACGTAGTCGTACGCGATGATCCATAGCAGGGGGCCCAGCACGGACCCCTGCGGAACACCGCGCACGACCCTCCCTCGGCTGGTATTTCCATCCCGGCCGGTGTACTGTATCCACCTGTCATTGAGGTAGGACCGGACTATCCGTCTCAGGTATGGGGGCACTCGCATATGACGGAGCGCCCCCAGTACCTTGCTCCAGGGAAGGGTGTTAAAGGCGTTGACGATATCCAGTGATACCGCCAACGCCACCCCATCCCTGGAGACGGCCTCCTCCGAGAGGGACCTGACGCGCCTAATGGCGTCGATGGTCGAGTGTCCCTCCCGGAAGCCAAACTGGCTGGAGGCCAATCCCGGTCCCACCGTCGACAGGTGGCTCGAGAGGCGGGCAGCTATGATCGTCTCAAAAAGCTTTCCCGCCTCGTCGAGCAAGCACACCGGCCTGTAGGCCGAAGGCGCGTCCGCGGGCCGTCCATCCTTTTTAAGGAGGACCATCCGCGCAAGCCTCCATTCCCGAGGGAATTCCCCCAACAGGAGGCAGCCGCTCAAGAACCGCACGAACCTCGAGCTGAGGACGCCCACTACCCGGGCCAATACGCGGCCGGGTACGCCGTCGGGGCCAGGTGCAACGTTGCGTGACCCGCGACGGCGCAGCGCCCCGGCCAACTCCTCGTGAGTCACCCCCATCTCCGCCTCGGACCACTCCACGAGTGGCTCCGAGTTTTCGGAGCGGGTGGTCTCCTGCTCCCGGTCTATCCCGGGAAACAGGGTCTGAACCACCCGCTCTAGGAGTGGGGGATCCAGGGTCTCCGTTATGGGTGGCGCCCATGGTCGCAATTTACCCATTACGAGTTTGTATGGGCGCCCCCATGGATCCCTATTTAACCCCACGAGGAGCTCCTTCCATGCCCGGGCTTTGGCGTCCCGGATGGCGCGCTGGAGTGTTTTGCGCATCGCGCTATACTCCTCATACCAGCGCGCCACCTGCTCGGGTTCGGCGGTTCGTCGTCGGCGGGCGCGGGTGTACCGGCGCCGCGAGCGGACGCATGCCTTACGCAGGTCGTCCATTTCTCGCGACCACCAGTACGCCGCGCCCGGACGCGAGGGTGGCCCGGCTCTGGGCATGGCGGTGTCGCACACCGCCTTTATAGCCCTGTTGAGCCAGGCCATTTCTCCCCCGACGTCGCCGACCGGCCCAGCCGGCGTCTCCGGCCAGGCCGCTACCTGAGCGGCCGCCTCCAAGAGGCTGTCATCCAGTCTTTTGATGGCCCATCGCGGTGGCGGGCAGGCCTGCCGGCCCCCTTGGCACCGGGGCCCGTCACCCCGGGTGGAGGTCACAGTGGCGACCCTCACCTCCATGGTTATATAGAGGTGATCGCTGAGGGTCGCCATCTCTGTTGCCACTCTCCACCCGGTCACACGTCGCAGACCGGAGGGGGTTGCCCACGTCAGGTCTATGATGGACACCCCTCGCGGTCCAACGAACGTGTTCTGCCGGCCCCGGTTAATCAACCGGAGGTCCAGCCCGGCCGCCCAATCCATGAGGACCTCGCCCCTACGGTTCGTCCTGGGGCTGCCCCATGCTGTAGCATGGGCGTTGAAATCCCCCAGGACGATTACCGGGCGGGGCATGCACCTTCTGATGCATGCATCTACCCCGCCCAAGTATGCCTCATACGAGGCGAGGTCGGAGTTGGGCGACACGTAGCATCCCACCACCGCGATGTCCGCCCACTGGACCGCCACGCACCCGCCGCCCGTCTCGATGACGGTTGCCGGAGGCGATGCGGGCGGCCAAGACCAGGTAATCGCCACCGAGCCGCATCGACTCCCGACCCAGTCTGGGAGGTCGGGGATATTGTACGGCTCGGTGACAACGGCCAATCCTATTTTTTGCTCCCGCAGGGTGTGTACCAGGAGATCCTGGGCCCTGCGAGAGCGCATAATGTTTGCCTGGAGGAGGACAGGCGCCATTTCTAGGCCGTATCCATGACCCCCTCCAGGTCGGCCGCTCCCCCGGTTTCGGGGTTACAGAGTTTCGTCGAGGGCCCAGCTCCCTCGACAGATGTTCTGTTGTTATCATCTTTCTCTGTGGGGGAAGTCTTATCCCCTTTGGAGGAATGGTGGGTTGATGTTTCCCCTTCCTTTCTCGTTCCTTCCGCTGACGTACTGGCCCGGGCCTTCTTACGCTGTCTCTTGGACGCGGGGGGAGCACATCCAGGTCCCCCAAGGCGGTGTTCAGATGGCCTGCCGAGGTCCACGCAAAGTGGGCATTTCAGCGCAGTCGCGCTACATTCCGCGGCCCTGTGATCTGTGGCCCCGCATTTGAAGCATCGGCCTCTGCGGTCCACCTCTGCAGTGCATCGCTGCTGGACATGACCCATTTCGAGGCATCGATAGCACTGCAGCGGCCGGGTGGGCAGCACCTGTACCCGGGCAGACGTCCAGCCCACTCTTAACTTGCCGGCAGCTGCTAGGCTGCGGGCTGTCC
Source organism: Calliopsis andreniformis (assembly GCF_051401765.1). Taxonomy (NCBI): domain Eukaryota; kingdom Metazoa; phylum Arthropoda; class Insecta; order Hymenoptera; family Andrenidae; genus Calliopsis; species Calliopsis andreniformis. Next base: position 267,486 of record NW_027480734.1, on the reverse strand, counting down.
TAAGGGGGCAGCGTATCCAGGCGGTGCCCAGCGCCGACTGCGAGCGGCGTATGGGGCCGACCTTGACGTCCTCTTCGTTACACGCACCTTGCGTTGCCACTGCCGTAACGACGTCTTGAGTGGTGACGGAATCGTCCAATCCCGCCACCCTCAGTTCGGTCATCTTTTGGGGTCTTGCGACCCGAATTCCTTTCTCTGAGAGCAACTCTTGGAGTTTTCCAGCTAGGGCGTCAGCCTTAGTTGCATTCTCGGGGCCAGGGATCTCTAATATTATGCCCCCCGTTATGGCCCTTTTTGTCCTTATTTCGGTGATGCCCATATCCGCCAGTTTGATCGACGCCCTGGCAATTCGGAGGGCATCACCGATGTTGGCTCCAGAGCCGTCTGCTACGGACAGCGCAATTGCTGCTGTGGTCGGCGGTCTTGCTGTCTTGGGGCGGGGTTTTACTCCTCCGCCCTTGGAGCCCTTTCCTGCTTCGACTTGTGGCCGAACGGATCGGCATGTCTGCGCTTGCCGCAGTGCAGGTTGTGCGGCTGCTTTCTGCGCCGCTTTCTTCGCTTTCCTACCTACGACCTCCGTCCACAGCGGAGCGGATTTCCCCTGATCACGCTGTGTGGCAGTACTTGCTGGCCGTTGGTCGTGGTACCTTGCTGCCGCAGAGGGGTCGTTTTCCTGTGTGACAACCTCTTTTGCCTTCCTATTTCTTTCCACTCCGCCTACACTTCTGGTGCTCATCGATAAGGCTCCCAGTGTAGGTCGGAGGTTGGGGCGGCCAGTCTGACGTGGAGACTGCGTTGTGGATGGTGGCATCTCCTGGTGCTCTCCGCTATTCCGTTGTTCTCGCGCCCTCGCCTCCTTCCTCCTCCGCCTTCTTCGTTGTGTTCGGGTTTCTCCCGTAACATTCGCAGGCGATTGCGTTGTCTTAGAATATGCCGGTCGCTCCTGTCTTGGCGCTAAGCCACCTGTATCAGTTCCGACTCGTTGGTGTCGGCTACCCAAGATTCCCAGTAGTTCGTCCCTCAACGACCGGAACTTCTGTTCCATCATTGCCTCTATCCGGGCCCACATTCCTTCAACTGAGTTGATGTGGGCCGGTATTGGCTCCGGTTGTGTTGCTGCAGATGTGGAAGCCACTGCATGCATTGACCCCGGTGTTCGCCTAGTCCGGGGAGCGCCCGGGGATAGAATCCCAGAAGGGGACCTTGTTGGCGTCCGAGGAGGCGGTGGAGGCATTAGATGTATGTCTCCTCCATGCCTGTTATCTCCCCTGCTACGCAGGGAGTCAGTTTCATCCCTGAGGCGTTGTATCTCTGCTTTCAGAGTACGCGCTTCTTCTGTCAGCCTCGCGTTCTGCTCCTCGAGCTCTTTCTGGCTGGCAGTGGCCACCGTTCGCTGCTGAATTTCCACTGCAGCAGTGCTGATTATTCGTGTGGCCATCTTAAGTTTGCGAACGAACGTCCCTTTTAAATTCTTGGAGCTCGCCGCTACTTTATCGACCTCCGTCAGTTGGTAGCTTATAACCCCAGCCAAGGAGCCTGTGTCTTGCCCCATCATCTCACCTTTTAGGGTTTCTACGGCGGGCAGGTTATCAGGCCTGACCTTCTTCTTGACTCTCGCTGCCTCCTCCGTTTCTCCATCGTCGGCTTGCGCACCGGACCGCGGTCGCTTGCGGCCGCCGACGGATGTCCCAGACTGGAAGGACCTTGTGGAATGGCGGGAGGACACGCTGTCGTCGTCCTCAGAGGTTGACACCGCTTCACGGTCATCAACATCTCCTCCTGTATCTTTTTCGCCACCTTCTTCAGCATCTGGGTCATCATAGTTGGGACCCAGGTACTGTTTGAGGATCCAATTAGCCCGTTCCGCATATTGTGAATCCCTGTTCCGACTAGCTTCTATATCAGTCATTGATCTTCCAGCCATGGTTGTTTGTATCTCTGCTTCAGATACTGGCTTGGAGGATCGAACGCGCTCGATCCATTCCTGGAGGCCACCCTCTGACGAGGAACTGCCCCCTTGCTCATTCTTCCTACTGCTACTATCCCCAGCTAGGGCTATGTCCACCAAGGACACGCTACACGCCCTATCCAACTCGCCTTCCGACTTCCCTTCCTTCCCCAATGTGTTTGTTGGTTGAGACATTATGGCAGATATTTGATTCTTCCGGTTCGCCCATCATGGGACCCCCACCGCGGTGGGGGCACTTCCCCGGGTAAGAAAAACCCTAAATATGGATGCCAAAACCGAGAAGCGGCTTGTCGGGTGGTCAACCCTATTGGCACCTGATGACTCTACAAAAAATGTTACGGGATAGGCCCGCGCCATATATGATGCTAAAGGTTTAACGTCACCCCTATCGAGAGGGCGGGTACCCATCCGAAGGGCCCCGTACCCAAACTTCAGGCTAGACGGCGCGACGGTTTACCCCCCGTCGCACGGGGTATGAGGAAATACTGACCAGGTAATCCTCCATACCTGCGCCCAGTTAAGCTCGCTTCAACCCCGACATAGGCTCCAGTCAGTACCTGGGGAGCGGTTTTCCCACGTTTCGCATGCGGCTTCAGGCGACCTTTGCCATAATTTCAGGACTTACAGTTACGCATCTTCCACCGCAGAGGCTAGGTACAGACATCACCCAGGTACCCCGGTCGGGGGGCTACTACTCCACCCCTTGGTTAGTCTGTCGGGAATATCCACGAGCCACCGGCCGCAGCCCATTCATACCACGCACACACACATCCACACACTCGCACACACACACACATACACACTGTGTTTGGTCCGCGGGGGCTTTCGCCCCGACCCCGGTTCCGGGACGCGGGAGACACGACCTCTCGGTCATGCCCACCGGCCCGGGCCCGAGGCTTCCCCTATCCGCCACCTGGGGACGCGCCACGTAGGGGTTCACCTCCCCTCCCATCTGGACAACCAGACAGGTCCGTGGTGAGTAACCCAGACCTAACCCAGACCTAACCCAGACCTAACCCAGACCTACAACTTTTTGTCACCTGGCTTGCGTGGTTCCTCGTTCATCCTTCTCCTCCTCCTCCTGTCCCCCCATCACCCTGCCCCCACCTCTCGTTCCCCTCCCTCCTCCGTCCTCCCCATGAACTCTGAGTCGCCCCCCCCCCTCCCCCCCCCCCCAATCAGGGTTCGTTCTCCCCCCCCTCTCTTTCCTTTATACTTATCTGTTTCTTATTCTGGCTGGATACATCTATGGTTTGTTATCACTACTTTATTCTACATATTTTATCGTTATAATATATTTATTTTATTTTACATGCTCCTACATTTTATGTTCTTACATCCTATACATTTATTTATATACATCTTATCCTACTGTTTCTCTTCTAGCCCCTTAGGTACGTGAAAGACACCCTGGCCGCCCCTCCTCCTATGGGCAGCCTCATATCCCTCTGCTGGAGCATGCGGAATGTCCTTGGTCCAATTTCGAAAATAAAATCCCTTCCTCTACCCAAGGGACCTCCTTCCTTCACCAATTTCCAGTCCGCCACTCGGACTACCGGTGTGTCGAACTTTAACAGTTTCGCCACCATCTCCCCTCTAATCGCCTGCAGCCCTACCGAAGCGATTATGCGTATCTTTTTATTTAGGATTTCCGGGTCCTCCACCTTCAGTATATACCCTGCTATGTCCTCTTCCTTTTCTGTTAACTCCTCGTACAGCCTCCTAGCCCTCTCGTCCTTTCCATCTATTAACAACCCTCCATTCATCAGTCCTGTTCTTTTGATTTGTACATGCCGATTTCTCTCCAAACATATCAACGCCACTGCTGACATTATTCTGTCCGTCTCTGTCCTATTTAGTTTATTTGCCGGGTATCCCCTGGGCACCACGCAAAACTTGTAGTTCTTCCTTCTGGCCTCCCCCTTTCCTTCCTTGCTTTCTCCCATCGTTTCCTCCGATCTCTCCTTACCAGTGTCTCTTCCCTCCCTGCTTCTTTCCTCCGTTCTTTCGCCTTTTCCCCCTCTGCTTGTCCCCCCTTCTTCTTCCGCTTTCCTCTCTTCTTTCCTATCTCTGGATTCTTCCTTATCTTTTCCCTTTTCTTCTTCTCTTTCTATTTCTTTTCCTTTTTCTTTCTCTATTTCTTTTTCTCTTTCCCCTTCCTTCTCTTTTTCTTTTCCTTTTCCCTTCTCCTCTTCCCTCTCCCCCGCTCTCTCTTCCTCTCTTTCCTTTCCTTTTACCCCTTCTCCTTCTTTTCCTCTCTCTTCTTCTTCTTTCCCTGTTTCTCTCGCTCTTTCGTATTTCCTGCTTTTCTCAACCTCCTTCTGCTCACCTCCTCCTTCCCTTCTCTTCATACCCGTCCCATCTCTCCTTCCGATCGCTTCTCCCTGCCTTTTCCCTTCTTCTTCCTTCTCCTCTTCTTTCTTCCTTTTGGCTCCTTCCCCCGTCTCGCTATCGTCTATAATCACAATTATATCCTCCTTCATCCTACCGTCGTCCCTTCTGTCTTCCCACTTTATGCCATCCGTTTCCCTTCCCAGGTATTCCGTCATCATTTTGTTCCTTCCTTCTCTGCATCTTTTATCCCTCCTGTCCCTCTTCTTGTTTTTTGCCTCGATTGATTTTGGGGGTAGCAGAAGCTTGCCCTTGATCAAGTCCCTGATGAAGGCTTGTTTGGACGTTGATGGCCCTTCATCCTGAGCCCCGCCTTCCTTTCCCCAGACTTCTACCGATCTTACTCTCGGTCCCGTTGTCCTTTCCTCCTTCTCAGTCCCTTCCATCTTCTCTTTCCTGTCCCTTTCCTTCTCTTCCTCCTTCTCCTCCATCTCTATCTCCCTTATCAGAGCTGCTTCTTCCTCAGCTCCCATCTCCATTTCCCCCTCGAGGTATTTCGCCTCATCAATTTGCATGATGCAGTCGTCCATCTCAAAGTCCATCTAAAAAGGAAAAACTTTTAGAGTAGGCACATCCAACTTACCGCTTTTCCTGCTTCCCTCATGCTCCCCTTTTCCCTCGCATCCTTCCCCTCTTAGCTCCCCTCATGCATGCACTCTTGAATCCTTCCGCTCTATTTACCTACTTGTGTTCCTTTTCATTCTTCCCATTTTCCCCCTCTTCCCTTCATTCATTCCTTTCCCCCCATTATTTAAAATTTACCTTCCATTCTGTCATTTCCATGCATTTAAATCAGTCATTCTACCCTCTAGTTTTATTCCTTCCATCCTTACTATCTTACCTCTCTCCTCACTATTTCTATATTAGTAATATTTATCCTATATCTATATGCTTCTCTCCCCTTTTTTTTTTTTTTACTCTATACTTCCCCTTCCAGCTTTACTATTTGACTAAATGAACTACAGTTAACACTTTCCTTCCTTTTTATTTCTATTAATGCCTATTCATGATGTTACATTTGTGTATATTATGTATTATCTATTGTCTATTTCCTTATCGTTACTCCTATTCCGCGCTTCTATTCATTACCTTATTACTTCCATTCTAGCCTTATTATTCACCTTATTCTACAAGTATATATGTTTGTGTATATTTCCAACCTTGAGAGTTATTACTGTCTAATTATAATTGCCTATTATTTTTTTTTTTCTTATTATTATCATTATTAACATTATTACTATTGTCCTTATTATTATTATTATCATTATTAATATCACTATAATTATTAACATTATTATCGTCCTTATTCTAATGCTGTTGATTCCTCTTCTTTTTTTTTTACTCCATCTCCCCTCCCCTTATCCTCTGTCTTTTTCGCTTCCTATCCAGCAATATAGGTGATCCTTTCGCTTCCTTCAAACTCCCCTCTCCCCCGTCTCCACCGTCCCTGTCCCCCCCTTCTCTCTCCTCACTTTCCTCCTCCGATATCTCTCCGAAGAGCTCTCTCTCCCGTTTCCTTCTCTCTTCCCTTGTCCTTTTCCTTCTTCTTATTTCCCTGTCTTGTCCGTCACCAGCTCCAGCAACCCCTCTTCCAGCTTCCTTCGCCTTCCCTTCCTCGCTTCTTTTGGACGGTCCAGCCATCGCACTCGCCTTGCCCTTCGTTCCTGTTGTTGCTGATGTCACCATTGGTACCTGTTGTGTCGCCGTGACTCTAATGTCATTATCTGTGGTAGTATCCGCCGCTCTTGTTGTTGCTGATGATTCCTTCTTTTCTTTATTTATGTCTTTGTTCCTTACCCCTCCCTCATCACACTTCCTCGCAATTATGATCACCTCTCGCATCCTCTCTTTGACTCCCCCCTTCCTTTCTTCCTCCTTCTCTGTCCTCTTCTTCCCTCCTTTCCCTATACCCCACTCGAAGGACACGTTCGGGTATATCTGTCTTAGATTCTTTATCACCTCCTCCTTTCTTTTCTCCTTACTCCTTTCTTTCAATACTTCTCCTCCTCGTACTTTCCTCCTTTCCGTTTCCTGTCCCTTCCCTAACCATTCTCTTACTTTCCTCTCTTGTCCTATTCTCGTCATTCCTATCTGCCTCTTCTCCCATTTCATCCCTCTTTCCGCTATCGTTCTATTATTAACTTCCTCTTCCACTTTCCTTCCCCTATTTTCCCTATTCTCAGCGCCTCCCTGTCTCCCCCCCTCCTGCCCTTGCCCCACCATTTCTTTCAAGTTCCCTCCTCTCCCCCTATCCCCTACTCCCCTCCCCTCTCCTCCCTTCGACTTCCCTCTTCTTGCCTCCCACTGTGTCATTAATTTCCAACCTCTCTCCCCTCTTGACGATATTTCGGAGAATTCACTTTCTCCTTCCGAACTTGTTATACATATTATCTTGTCCTGTCTCCCCTTCGCCTGCTCCCCCTTTACACCACTACCTTGCGCTACCTCACTCGCTGACCGTAGCATTTCCTCGAACTTATTATCAAACTCCCCTCTGTTCCTGATTCTTTCCCTCATTACCACCCTGTTTTCGTCCCCCTTTTTCCGCTCTTCCCTCTCCACGCTCTCCAAACCCCCTCCCGCTTGCGTCCCCCTGTCCTCCTTTCCTCCCTTCCCCTTCCTTCCTTTCTCTACTATCTCCAGTAATTTCCTATTTCCTATTATCTCCTCCGCTGCAGCTTCAATGTCTAGTTCTACCAGCGCCCTCATTGCCTTCAGCAGCCTCTGTCTAGTTTTTCTCCTCACTACTATCTCCCTTTGTTGCTGCTCTCCCAGTCCCTCCATCAATCCTTTCTCCATTCTAAAAGAAACGTAAAAAGAAATACAAAATGCCGAAGATGTTTTATGATCCCTACGTCTTCATTCTCCCTCCCCCCTCCCCCATTCCCCCCAGTTATTCAATCATCTCTCATCCCCCCATTCTCTTGCCAGTCATATACCCTTTTACTCATTTATTCTTCTATCAGTCATTTATTCTTCCTACTTTTATTCCTATGATCCTTAATTATTCCTTACTACTCTCAGTTTCTCAGCCTCCCAGTTTCCATTCGTTTCTATTCTTTTAACTCTACTTCCCTTATTCCTCTGCACTTCCTCTTCAAGCACTCTTTCACACTTCACCGCACTACACTAATTCTCGCGTTAGCCTTTCCTTCCCGACTATACCTCGGTCACCGCCACCATTTACGTTGAATCATTCCCAAGCCCTTAGCACCCGACCCCACCTGTTGCACATGCACTCGCTCTGTGTCCGTTGTTTCCATATCCCTACCTGCCTCCCTTACCAGTCTCAGGGAGGTCTCTTGCCCTACCATTCTTATCATGCTTATTAACGCATCCTTATTTCCGCGACTTCAAATAAAATAAACAAAAACGCGGCGGGGGAGCTCAGCGGCCGCGCTGTTTCGCTCCTCGCGTCGTCCGAATTTTCTCGTGTCACCGCTATCGCTTTCGAGCTGTCATCTACTTCTTCTATCTCGCATTCCGATCGCGGGTGTCCGCGAGCCCTCGCTCCCGTCGCGGCCCGTCGCCCCCCCCCCCCCCCCCCCCCCCCGTCGATGATCGACCCCCCCGACGCGGAGTCTTTTGGTGAGAGGGAGAGGTGTGCGGGGGCGGATCTACTCGTCGGCCGCTACCCCCGACAACATGAAGCAGCCCCCCTCTCCCCCGACTCGTCCCTCTGTCGCGGCGCGAAGGGATTGGAACGGAGAGACAGACAGAGAGAAAGAGAGAGAGAGAGAGTGAGAGAGAGAGAGGGTGAGAGAGAGAGAGGATGACTCGACTGGAGGAGCAAAGAAGAAGAAGAAGAAGAGGAGGCGAAGAGAAGAAGAGAAGAGTGAGAGAGAGAATTGTGAACTTCCGAAAACCTCGACGAGAGAAGCGGAACCGATGACCCGCCGCGCGCGCAAATCTCGCGTCCGCGATTTCCTAACACCGTTCCGTGAGGCCCAGGGAAGGGATCTACTCGTCGGCAGCGACCCCGACAACATGAAGCAATTCCCTGCCCTCCGCGCGTCGAAGAAGTCCCGCGCGAGTCTGCGGTTGACCGGCCGAAATATTTTCCCCTCCCGCGAGCTACCGATACCTTCGCCCCCAGGGAAGAGATCTACTCGTCGGCTGCGACCCCGACAACATGAAGCAATTCCCCGCGACGAAACGAAAGAAACGTTTTGTCTAATGACTAGACCCGCCGTGAATCTCGACTCCGCACGATTTCCCATCGTACTATCGCCATCGCGTGAAGCTATCCCCGTCGCCCCCTGTAATATTCCCGCGGTTTCGCGAGCCGCCATGCCAGCACACACATACGATCCCCCTACGCCACCACCTGCCTGTACGTGCTCTCTCCCCCCTCCCTTGTGCGACCATCGCCCCGTCGACTCCCCAGCAGGGCCCATTCAACTTTGCGAGGGCTGCCCGCGGCCCTGTCTTTTCCCGCGCGGTCCCTCCCCGCCCGTCGGCCGGCTGAGCCTCGCGGCTCGTTGCCCCGGCGGCTGACTCTACTCTACTCTCGACTCCCGATCAACGGCCCTCAGAGTACAGAGATGGGCGCTGTCCCTACTCGCTTGCAGCAACATGGGGCAGCCCCCAGCCTCTGCCTCCTCGGGAACACACTACCTCGCGATTCTACCGCCCCGTGCAAGATGAAATACAAAACTCTACTCTACTTCCCACAATGCAAAAGTACCTGACGTATTTAAAATTTCGAAATTTCCTTTATCTATACCGTACAATATTCGCGTGTTCGTGGAGCCGTTTTCGGGGCAGCGCCCTATCTTTTTAACCGATTTGGTAGCGTAGTATAGGCGCCACCCGTACGACGTTCCACGACTCGTGTCTCTACTTCTCGATTTCAAAGATACTGTACCGCTATTTTCCCCGGTCGCCTGAGAGAGCGAGATTGCACGCACTTCCTAATTTTACCCGTGATCTGTGCGAGAGACTCGAGTTTTCGCGCACCGAGTACCCCGCGGGCCCAAATTGATAAACCTCTATAATGTCTCCTTCTTCCATTTCTGGACGGTTTCTGTGAAGGGTCGCTGAGGGCTTCCCTTCCCTGGCCCGCGGATAGTCTCGGCGCGCTTTCTCGAGGCTCCCTCGACGCGTGCTCTCCCGGCGAGAGCGTCGCGTCCACAGACATTGTCGATTTCGCGAGGGCAATTAACCGATTCTCCCGTACCGTTCGTCGGGGATCCCTGTACGATCCAACTCGGTCCTAAGCGAGCGGATGAGAAATTGATCGCACTGATCCCGTCGGATCGGCGGGCGAGTGTGTACGGGTGTGCGTCGCGGCCCTGTCGCCCGCGCCTCGCCGAAGGGCTAACTCCACCTTCGGGCGCGAGAGCCGTGGAGGACGGCTCTCCTGTGAGGCTGTGCCCTTTGCTCGCGGTATGCTAGCGTGCCTACCTTCTCTGGCTGCGGCTTTCCTCCGACCGTGTACCGCGTGTTGCTGTCGTTCCGCACGGGCGCTGTAACGGAGAGCGAAGGCGTCGAATCACTACAACTGTTCAGAGTCTGATGCTCGGCACTACAACTACAATGTCTTAGGGCTACGAGAGTCTGATGCTCGACACTACAACTACAAGAGTCCGACACTACGGCTACAAGAGTCCGATGCTCGTCGCTGCGGCTACGAGAGTCCGACGGATGGAGAGATAACGTACTAGATTCGCGGTGATACGGCACTGTACTACTGCGAGTCGCGCGTGTTTGCCCGGAGGTGTGCTGCTAGGCCGAAAGTCTGAGTCGCACTGACGGGGGCCGTGCCTCCCTCCCTGCCTACCCGTCGGCGATGGCGTCGCCATTTTTGAGAACGGCCCGGGCCATGTTGTCGCGCCTAGCTGGAATTTTCCGTCCCGGCGAAAAAGTGTGGAAAGCGGAGTGGAAAGCGCGCTCGAGTGTTTGTTTGTAAAAGTTTCAAAGGCCTCTCCTTTGTTCGAGAGAAGAGGCCCCTCGACCGTTTTGTCTTAATTTTCCCGCACGTGTTCGACGAGCGGTTCTGTGACTCGTCACTCGATTTTACAACTTTTTACGGTTTTCACCCAGCCCTTTGTTCGCCCCGTCGCACGTGTTTTTCGTCGCAACTTTCGCCGTTGCCATGCGAGCCCTTCCCGTTGCTCTTTTTCGCGCCGTGATTCGAACTCGCGCGCGTCGGCCGTTCATGGCGCGCCCGAATCCCCTGTCGTCGGCCTTCGAGAGAGAGAGAGAGAGAGAGAGCGAGTACGCGTCGAGTACGCGTCGAGTACGCGTGGAGTACGCGTGGGGTGTGCGCGAGGCCGCCCGTCGCGCGAAACCGTCCCGTTAGTCACCCGAATTTCCCCGACTACCTGCGCCCGTCCCCTGGCTTGTAAGAATATTATTATTCTCCCCGGACGAGCGAGAGTTTATCACCGAGCTAATAAAGAAATAAACGGACGAATGATTGAATAAACAAACAAGCGGGCGGAGGAGCTCAGCGACCGTGCTGTTTTACTCCTCTCGCCGTTCAATTTCCCGTGTTATTATGATTACCGTCGTCGCGATCGCCTATAACATTATTCATATTATTATCTACTTCTTCCATTTCGTATTCTGTTCGCGAGAGAGGTGTACGCGAGCCTTCGCCCCCGTCGCGGCCCGCCCCCCCCCCCTCCCCCCCGCCCCGCGATGTTGTCACCCCCGTCGCGGAGCCTTTTGGTGAGAGGGAGAGGTATGTGAGGGCGGATCTACTCGTCGGCTGTTACCCCGACAACATGAAGCAGCCCCCCCTCTGCCCCGACTCGTCCCCTCGGTCGCATGCCGGAGTCGAAGCGGCGAAACCACGGATAACCCAGACCTAACCCAGACCTAACCCAGACCTAACCCAGACCTAACCCAGACCTTTTTTTTTTTTGCCGCCCAACCACCCCTCCCCGGTATAGAGCCAACCAGCGGAACCGCTTTACAGCACTACTTCGCTGATTAGCTATATGACCGGGGCCTCAGTCTTTTGCCTTTCGGCATCCCTACTATTTCTATTTCTAGTTCTCCCTTTGTATTTTTTTTTTTTTTTTTTTCTATTGGTAGGGTAAGAATATTTTTTTTACGTTAAGACTGTTAATAACTGTTAATTAAATAAAACAAAGGACTACAGATACGTCAATAAATAGAATAAATAATAACCAATAAAATAGGACAAGTTAATTACATTAAATTAGTTATTTAAATTAAAAGACAAAAAAATCATTTTTAAAATATTTACAATTTGTTATAACTACATAAGATAAATTCTATAGGTCAAAATATATATGTACAATTTTATCTATCAGTCCCTATTCTCACCCTTCCCTAGCTCTGGACTTACATACTTTACTCTACTGTACTTTCTTACTTTTCTTCTCTAATTCTCTCTCGAAACTTTCTTTTTCTTTCATTATTTTACTCATTGTGTTTTCAATTATCCTCCATTTTTCCTTGCTACTCAATAGTTCTTTTACAACATTCTCTGCATTCCATCTCTCTATTTCAGCTTTTTCCTTCATCTCCTCCCTATACAACCACCATCGTTCACATTCAAACATTGTATGTTCTACATCATCCTTTACCTGGCACCCATACCAGCACATATCATTGTTTGTCTTTCCTATCCTCTTTCTGTAACTGTTAAAACATCCATGTCCACTTAACATTTGTGTCATGTAGTAATTCACTGCTCCGTGTTTCCTTTCCTTCCACTGTCTTATATCCTTTATAATTCCGTAAGTCCATCTACCAGTAGTTGCTCTATTCCACCTTTCCTGCCATTCTAGCATTACTTTCTCCTCTACTCTTTCTCTTATTTCCTCCGTTTTTAATCTTACCCCTGGAGACTGGCCCGGTTAACTCCACAGCCTAGTCCCCGTTCCATGTTCCTCTTGTCTCGCGGTGCCCTTTTCCCCGCCTTGCTTCGTTCTTCCTCTCGTTTCCTCTGCCGCTCCGTCTGAAACACAACCTTCTCTCTCCTTTCTTTCGTTAGTATTCATTTTTTTTTTTTTACTCTCCTTGTTTCCTTATCATCCTGCAAAAAAAAAAACACTAATCGCCTAATTTATTCATATCATTCGCATATCCCCGATCTTAACGGTAAACCCTTGACCCTTGTCCGCTCTGTATATCATCATTTATCTCGCTACGCCTGTCTATTCGTGTTTATTTATCAATCGTACATTCGCGTCTACATAAGTACATAATAACGCTCGCGTGTATTCAGCTGTTATAAAACACGTTTTTTTTTTGTTCTTTCTTTTATTTACAATGTTTCATCCGTACTCCTCTCTTCCTTTCGCCTCCCCGATCTTCCCTTCGATCTCCTTATCCTTTCCTGCTTCCTCCCCTCTGCCTCGTTTTCCCTCTTGTCCTCCCAGCTCTTCCTGGCTGTCCTTCGGGAGCCCTCTTCGCTGCCTCTTCTCGGTCACCTCCTCCGTTTCTTCGTTCGCTGCTAAATAGTACAAATGATTATTCTCTGTCTTTCTTCACCTTTATGTCCACTGCGATGAGAGCCCCGACCTCGCCCTCATCCGTGAGTCCCCCCAGGATCCGATCGATCCTATCATCCCCGAGGATGATCTAATCTTAGTGAAAGCCTCCACCTTCTCGGTCGAGGCGATCACCTAGCTGGACTCTCCGTTTTACCATTACCCCTTGTTTACCTTACCCCGGCCTTTTCCAGGGGTTTACCTCTAGCATGAATTTTGCTAGTTTCTCCAGCTTTATACTCTTCACCTCCTCAATCTCCAGCAGATGCTTCCCCAGGTGTTTGTATCTCTTCCCCATGAGTCTCGGACATCTGCATATAACGTGCGCGCTGCTCTCCTCTTCTCTCTCGCAGAAGCTGCACATCCTATCTTCCATCTGCTTCATCCTGGTCAGGTGAAGTTTTAGCTGCGCATGTCCCGTCAGCAGTCCCGCCATCAGCCTGCATTTCCCTCTATCCAGTGCGATCAAATTCTTCGCGTATTTGTAGCCCGGCTCTTCGCCCAGCATCTCCCTTGCCTCCCTGCATCCTTCCGTTTCCTCCCATCTTCTCTTTCTCTGTTCCATCGCCCAATCCTTGATTGCCGTCTTCACAGTGAGCGTTGACATCGGCAGATATGGTTATGCTCCTGTCGGAGCCTCGTCCGATCCTCCGTTCGCTAACCTGTCCGCCATCTCATTCCCTTCGATTCCCTCGTGTCCCGGTACCCATATTAGCACGATCTTATTGTCTCTTCTTGCCAGATCGTTTATCCTCTTCTTACATTCCATAACCGATATCGACCTGTGCGCCGGTTTACTCAACGCCTTCAGCGCTGCCTGGCTGTCCGAACATATAGCAATCCTTTTGTGTCTGGTGTCCCTTTCCATCAGCATCTCGGCGCAATCCTGTATTGCCATCACTTCCGCCTGGAAGACCGTTGCCAATCTCCCCAGTTTCAGTACCCTCTTGTCTGTGCCGTCCTCGTTCGTCCAGGCTGCGCCTGTGATCCCTTCCTTCCTTGAGCCGTCCGTGTACCATATTTGGTGGAACTCCTTCATGCCCTTCTTCTTATCCCTCCAGCTGACCCTACTGCCAACCTGGATCTGGAAATTCCTCTGGAACATAAATTCCAGCGTCTTGTTGTCCTGCCTCATACTTACTAACTCTCTTACAGTCTCGTTTCCTTCCACCTTCAATATAGAGCTATGTCCAAAGTCCCTTTCCTTCCATACATTCCATGTCACTAGCCTGTGCGCAGTTTTCAATGCCAGCGTCTTAATCTTGATGTCCAATGGCTCTATTCCTGCCACCACCTCCGCCGCCCTTGTGGGTGTTGTACTCAGCGTACCTAAAATTCTCTTTAGTGCCAGCCCTTGCAGTCCGTCCAGCTTATCTTTGACTGTTCTCATATTCGCCGCTTCCCACCACGCGATGCTACCGAACATCAGCCTAGGTAGTACGATTGCCTCGTACATCCACTTCATCGTTGCCGGTGTGAGACCCCACGTAGGACCTACCACCCTGCCCAGCATCGCCAAATTTGCTTTAGCCTTACTAACCTGCTTGAAGATGTGCTTCCTCCATGTCAGCCTCTCATTTAGCCATACTCCCAGATACTTCACCTCCTTCGTGAACTCCAGCACCTGTCCTTTATACCTCAAATTCGTAATGATTGGCCTGTTTATCTTTCTCGTAAACAGGATCGTCTCCATCTTAGTCGGATTTACCGACAGGCCCGTCTTCCTGCACCAGTCCTCCAGTACCAGTAATGCCTTCCTAGCCCTGCTGGTAACAATCAACTCGTTCTTTCCTGTTGCCAGGAACGTTACATCATCGGCGTACGCCAGAACCGCTACACCGCTCTTCTCGAGCCTGTGTAGGAGATTATCCACTGCCAGACACCATAACAGTGGTGACAGGATTCCCCCTTGGGGGCAGCCCCGATTCACGAATCCTTTCGTAATCGTTACCCCTTTCGAGGTTTGTAGTTTCCTGGTGGTTAACATATTGTTAATCCACCGGATGATACAGTCGTTCTCTCCAAACTCCTTTAGAGCATCGACTATTAATTCTGTGGATGTTTGATTGAACGCTCCTTCAATATCCAGGAAACATGCTACCGTCAATAGCTTTTTCTTCATCGCTTCCTCCACTTGACCTATTAAGTTATGCAAGGCCACCTCCACTGAGTGCCCTATTCTAAAGGCGTGTTGCTTGTTATGCAACGGTGTTACTACCAGCGTTACCTCCTTCATATACCTGTCCACCAATCTTTCCAACATCTTCAGCAAGAACGATGTCAGACTGATTGGCCTGTATGCCTTTGGGACCGCGTAATCCGTTTTCCCCGGTTTTGGGATGAACGTTACCCTGGTCACCTTCCATGCTCTTGGTATTACCCCAAGCGCCAGACTTGCTCTCAAGATCTTCTCTATATACTCCTTGATGAGCGGCATTGCTACTTTTATCATTTTCGGGTAAATCCCGTCTACCCCCGGCGTTTTGTAAGGTAAGAATGAGCTTATCGCCCATTCGATTCTCTCTGGCCTTACCACTCTACTTGCTACTCCCCATCCTGGTTTGCTTAGCACACTCCCGATAGTCCTCTCCTCCTCGCTTCCTTGCGCCTGCAGAGGCGTTCCGCTATATCCCGGGAAGTGTTCACGCATCAACATATCCAGACACTCCTCGTCCGTTTCCGTATACGATCCGTCCTCCCTCTTGAGTGCTCCCAGTTGTTCCCTGGTTCCACTGCTCAGCAGCTTGCTCAGCCTTGTTGCTTCTGTGACCCCATTTATGTTTGCACAGAACTCCTTCCATGATTCCCTTTTCGCTACTATCACCTTGCGCTTGAATGCCCTAGTCTGTTCTTTTATTTCCCTCCATCTCGCTACTCCTCCTTTCCTCTTGGCAATTTTAATTCTTTTCTTGGTCTCCTTCTGTTCCTTTTCCAACGCTCTGCTCCACCATGGTATCACTATTTTCCCCCGTATTTCCACCTCCTCTGTTGTTTCCTCCCAGGACTCCCTCAGGATCGGTGTTAGCACGTCCACCGCCTCGTTTAGCTCCTCCTCATTCCCGTATCTTCTAGCGAATTCACCTTTTCTCTCCTCCACTTTTTCCGCGTACCTCCTCCAGTTCGTGGATCTCGGATTTCTCCTTCTTTCTGTCTCTTGCTGTTTCCCAATTTCCAGTTCGTATCTGACATACTTGTGATCTGAAAAGGACACATCGTTACTCACCCTCCACCCTGATACTCTTCCCGCCAGGCTCTGGGAGCACATCGTTACGTCCAACACTTCGCGCCTCAACATGGTTTCGAAGGTGAACTTTCCTCCCGTATTCAGCATCACTAATCCGTTGCCTACAACAAATCCCATTAATTCCTCCCCCTTCACATCTGTTACCGTACTGCCCCATTTCTTATGCTTCGCATTGACATCTCCTCCTACGAGTATCTCTGCCCCCTTGTCCTGCACATACTCCATCAGCCTCTGCATGGCCTCCCCCGGCCTCTTCTCCTTTGAGTTCCAAGGTGCATATAACGATGCCATGTACACCGTTCTATCTTCCCTGCCCCCTGCTTCTTTTATCTGGATCGTTATTACCGCCAGGTCCCTCGAATTATATTGCCTCAACGTTGCAACCTCCAGTCCTTTCCTGGTAAGAATACAGGCCCTTGAGTGTTTGTTATTTAATGCCCATATCTTACCGATTAATCCTAAGCCTCTGATTCCTCCATGTGCCGTCCATGGTTCCTGTATTAATGCCACATCTATCCTGTCCCTTGCCATTGTCCTCGTCAGTGCCGCCGATGCTGCCTCGCTGTGGTGGAGATTTATTTGTACTATTTTCAGGGACATGATCGATGGTATCTGTAATTTAGTCCAATATTAATGTTTCTCATATTAATCCACCTCATATCCCCTTTTGTCACCCAACTTACGTGTTTTACCATTCCCCATTCCCTCTCCCCCCCTCCCCCCTCCCCCCTCTTTTTTTTTTTTTTACCTTTCTCCCTCTCTTCTTCTCTCAAATATTCCGATGAGTTCTACTTACCTCTCGTATCCCCTTTCCTTCCTTTCCTTTCTCCTCCTATTTGTATATAATTATTTTTTTTTTACTGTCATTAAGTTACTATTACTATTATCATCATCCTTTTACATATTATTTATTTTATTTATTTAGTATTTACATTTTTTTTTTTACATTATGCGCATTACTTAATACTAATTTCTTCAGCCTCTCAAATGGGTGAAAGATACCCTGAACGCCCCTCCTCCTATAGGCAGCCTCATATCCCTTTGTTGCAGCATCCGGAATGTCCTCGGGCCTATTTCGAATATGAAATCTCTCCCTCTCCCTAACGGTCCTCCTTCCTTCACCAACTTCCAATCCGCCACTCTAATTATCGGCGTATCGAATTTTAGAAGTTTAGGAACCATTTCCCCTCTGATCGCCTGCAGTCCTACTGACGCTATTATCTTTATTTTCCTGTTCAATACTTCCGGATCTTCCACCCTAAGGAGGTATCCAGCTATATCTTCCTCTGTTTCCGTCAGTTCTTCGTAAAGTTTCCTGGCCCTATCATCCTTGCCATCTATTAATAGGCCTCCGTTCATGAGGCCGGTCCTCTTGATTTGAATGTGTCTGTTTCTCTCCATACATATCAGCGCTACTGCTGATATTATTCTGTCCGTTTCCGCGCGCACCAGTTTGTTCGCTGGGTACCCCCTTGGTACCACGCAAAATTTGGGGTTTCTTCTTCTTCTCTCTCCTTCCTCTCCTCCCTCCTTTCTCGTGGCCTCTTTCGTTTCCTCTATCTTTTTATCTTCCATTCCTCCTTGCTGTTTTCTTCCACTCTCGTCCTCTAGCGTTATTTCATCTTTCTTTCTTCCCCCCTTCTCATTCTCCTTAACTTCCTCTTTCTCCCTTTCTCCCTCCTTTTCCTTTTCCCCTTTCTTTACTCCCTCGCTCCTCTCCAACCTTTCTCTCCTCCCCTCCTCCTCTTCCTTCACCTTACCCTGCTTATCATCCGTCTTGGCTCCCTCTTGTTCACCTCCTTCTTTCTTTTCCCCTTCATGCATTTCCTCTCTTCTTCCGTTCATTCCCTTCTTATCTTTTCTTTCCTCCTTTTTCTCCTCCTCCTTTTTCCTCTTGCCTTTTTCCCCTGTGTCGCTGTCATCTATTATTACGATGATGTCCTCTTTCATCCTCCCATCGTTCCTCCTCTCTTCCCATTTTATTCCTTCCGTCTCCGTCTCCTTCCCCAGATATTCCATCATCATCCTGCTTTCTCCTTCTCTGCCTCTCTTCTCTCTCCTTTCCTTCCTCCTACTTTTTGTTTCCGCCGATTTAGGCGGTAATAGGAGCTTGCCCTTTATCGGGTCCCTGATAAAGGCCTGCTTTGACGTGGACGGCCCCTCCTCCTGAGCCCCGTTTTCCCTGCCCCAAACCTCCACAGATCGTACCCTTGGGCCTGTTCTTGTCCCTTCCCTCTCCGCTTTTTCCTCCTTCCTTGTTCCCTTTTCCTCCTCCTTCTCCTCCATCTCTATTTCTCTTATCAGGGCCGCCTCTTCCTCCGCCCCTATCTCCATCTCTTCTTCGAGATACTTCGTCTCATCAATCTGTAGGATGCAATCATCCGTTTCGAAGTCCATCTAAAAAGGAAAAAGTCTTTTAAAGTAGGTTTACTCTGACTTACCGCGCCCCCTTCCTCTTCATACTTCCTTCCCCCCCCCCCCCCCCCCATGCATTCCTTCCAGATTCCTTGTCACGCGTCCCCAGTTACTTATGTTTCTTGTGATTACTTGCGCCCCCCCCCCCCCCCCCCCGTCCCCCATTCCCCTCCTACCTTCTACATTCATCCAATCACTCTACATCCTCTAGCAGTTCTGGAATTACTTCATACCATCATTCCTTCATTTATTCCACATTCCACTCCCTCTTTTTTTTTTTTCTCGTTCCTATTATTTTTGCCCTCTATTATCCCCTATTCCTTGTCCCATTTCCCTTCCCTTTATTTCTCGTTCCCTTGTCCTTTCTCCCTTCTGCTATTACTACATTATTATATCTATAGCTACTTTATTATTACTTATTTATGTTTAATTATATGTTTCTTATTGCTAGCGGAGTAATAAACAATAGACCTCTCTTTCTCCCTTTCTATCCTTTACTCATTATAATACATTCATGTCTGACTGTACATATATCTTTGTATCATACGTTGTAT
The DNA here is from genome assembly GCF_051401765.1 of Calliopsis andreniformis. NCBI lineage: Eukaryota > Metazoa > Arthropoda > Insecta > Hymenoptera > Andrenidae > Calliopsis > Calliopsis andreniformis. The sequence continues at coordinate 248,442 of NW_027480734.1, read as the reverse complement.
ATTAGTTTACTTGTTCTTACTTCTATTTTATATTTTATATTTTATATCTTATATTTTATATTTTTTTTTTCCACTCTAGTACTTATTATTATTATCTTAACTCTACTAAACATTGTTATCGTTGGTCGCACCCTTTCTTTCTCTCTATATATATATTTCTTTTTTTTTTTTTTTTCAAGGTGTTTCGAATTTTATTTATACGATGTTCTGGTAAAATCAGTTTTTATTTCTTTCTTAGCATTCCTCATCTATTCCTTGTGCAAGTTACAATTTCATGGTTTTAATCTTATACATTCTTTTATTCAGCCTATTCTTATCTCTTATCTTACTTAATTTGTTTCTATCTTAGTGTCTCTATTTTATTGTTTCCATTTCCATTATTCTTATTACTAGATCCTATGCTTTCATGTATTCCGTAATTCTCAATCTATTTTACTTTCCAATTACTACCTGTTCTCTATTTTCACTAACTCGCATTACATTTGTATTTCAGCGTAATCTATCGTCTGAATCTATTTATTTATTCATTTCAACTTTGCCTCTATCGCGTTTCTATTTCTACTTTTAACATTTCGTAACCGGTTCCTCATTGCACTCTACTCTAATCATTTACTTATCTATCCATTTATTCATTTAACAGCCTATTTGTACATTGCTCGGTCTATCATTATAGAAGAATTTAACAAAAAAAATTTTTTTTTTTTTTCGATTTCTAAATTATTTTCAAGAAAAATTTCCAATTCTTGCTTGCTTTTATTTGTTTACTAGCGCCTATTATTCTACTCCTCCTCTTTCTTTTTTCTTATTTACATTCTACATTCAGTCTCTTAAAACTATTTTCCGTCCTTTTCTCCGTTTGACCTCCATTCCTTCCGGGCTGCTCTCTTCCTTCCATAGGCCTTTCCTGGTTTCTCATTCCACTCTCAGTCCTTGTTGCTGCCCTTTTCCTCGCATTCCGCTCTCTGTTCTGACTCGTCCCCTGCTTCCTTTTCTCCCTTCCTGCAGGTCCTCTCCTCTCCGTCCTCCTTCAGTTTGACTGTAAACATTTGACTAGTATTACTATTTATCCCAACGATTAAAAGTTCTTTTTCTCCCTTTGTGTTGACAGGGGCCCCGACCTCGCCCCTATCCGTGAGTCCCCCCAGGATCCTTCCGACCCTATCATCCCGTAGGATGATCTTAACTTAGTGAGGGCCCTTTTCGGCCGCCACCCAGTTGGACTCTCCGTTCAATTCTTACCCTCAGGGAGTGATCCGGTTAACTCCACAGATCAATCCCTGTTCCTGTTCCTTCCTCTCCAGGTTTGTCCTCCCCTCCTTTCTTCTCTCGTTTCTCCATCTGCAACAGAACTCTCTTCCTCTTTTTATTTGTAACAGTTTTTTTTTTTTCCTTTCCATCTACATCCTAAATAGATACATAAGTATTCCTTATTATCGTTTCTACATATTTATATGTTTATATTGTATGTACCTATATACTATTATTATTATTATTATTTATATATTAATTTTTTTTTTTTGCGCGCATCTATCTTACTTCTATATCCCCTTGTACGCCTTCTTATTTCTCTATGTTTCTAATTATTCCTTTATTTACATTGTTTCTTTCCTCTCTCTCTTTTTTTTTTTACAATTATAACTCTTATTGCTACTCCTTCGCTTCTTTCTACTTGCTCCTGCATCTTCTCCCTTCGCTACCGTGCTCCTTTCTTCTCATTCCTTCCTCCCGTTTCCTGAGCTTCCGGGTTCTCTCATTCATGTCCTTTTCCTCTGCTTTCCTCATTCTCGATCTGAAACAAACTCACTCTTCTCATTTATTCGTTTTGGTTGCTTTTCCCCCTGGTCCTTCTCCGCTGTCTCCTCTTCTCCTTGCTTCCCTTTATTCGATCTTCTGTTCCTCATCTTTCATCTTCCGGTTCCCTGTAAAATTTAAAGATGCACCATTATTCCAGTTTCTCACCTCCCTCTACTGATTACGATGAGAGCCCCGACCTCGCCCTCACCCGTGAGCCTCCCCAGGATCTTATTGATCATATCATCCCGACGGATGACCTAAATCTAGTGAAGTCCTCCATCCTTCGATAGAGGCTATCACCTAGCTAGACTCTCCGTTCCTACCCTCACACCGGAGCTCAACCCGGACGTTTCCACGGGTTGACCTCCATCATAAATTTCATTAGCTTCTCTAGCTTTATCTCCTTAATTTCCTCCACTTCTAAAAGGAATTTCCCCGTGTCTTTATGTCTTCTCGCCATCAGCCTGGGGCAGTTACAGATGATGTGTGCACTGCTTTCCTCTTCCATCTCACAGAAGCTGCACATCCTATCCTCTAACTGCTTCATCCTTGCTAGATGCAGCTTCAGTTGCGCGTGCCCTGTCAACAGTCCCGACATTAGTCTGCACTTACCTCTGTCCATTTCGACCAGATTTTTGGCATATTTATATTTTGGTTCTTCCCCCAAGATTTCCTTGGCCTCCCTGCATCCTTCAGTTTCACTCCATCTGCTCTTCCTTTGTTCAGCAACCCACTCCTTGATGGCCGTCTTTACCGTCAGTACCGACATCGGAAGGTTCTGCCCCTGTTGGCGCCTCGTTTGACCCTCGATTCGCCAGTCTATCCGCCATCTCGTTTCCCTCGATTCCTTCGTGCCCTGGCACCCATACCAGAGTCACCTTGTTTCCCTTGTCCGCCAGTCTGTTCACTTTCTTTTTACACTCCATTACTGACACAGATCTGTGTGCCATTTTGCTCAACGCTTTCAGAGCCGCTTGGCTATCCGAGCAGATAGCAATCCTTTTGTGTCTTGTGTTTCTTTCTATTAACGTCTCCGCGCAATCCTGGATCGCTAGGACTTCCGCCTGGAAGATTGTCGCCAGCTTCCCCAGTTGAATCACCTTCATGTCTGTTCCTTTCTCGTTCGTCCAGGCTGCTCCCGTGATGCCCTCTTTTCTTGATCCGTCCGTATACCATATCTGATGGTAATCTTTCAGATCCTTTTTCTTCTTTTCCCAGCTTGTTTTGCTGCTGACTAGTATCTGAAATTTTCTTTGAAAGATGAATTCTAGGGTTCTATCGTCTTGTCTCATGCTTATCAGTTCTCGGATGGCCTTGTTTCCTTCCTTCCTCAGTATTGAGCTGTGCCCAAATTCCCTTTCCCTCCATACGTTCCATGATACTAGCCTGTGCGCCGTCTTCAGCGCCAACGTCCTGATTTTTATGTCCAGCGGTTCTATACCTGCTACCACCTCCGCTGCCCTTGTTGGTGTTGTACTCAGCGTACCTAATATCCTTTTTAACGCCAGTCCTTGTAGACCGTCCAGCTTATCCTTCACTGTCCTCATGTTGGCCGCCTCCCACCAGACTATGCTGCCGAACATCAACCTAGGGAGAACAATCGCCTCGTACATCCACTTTGTTGTCAGAAGTGATAAACCCCACGTGGGGCCCACCACTCTGCCCAACATTGCTAAATTCGCTTTCGCTTTACTTATCTGCTTGAATATGTGTTTTCTCCACGTCAGTCTCTCGTTCAGCCAGACTCCTAGATACTTCACTTCCCTCGTGAACTCCAGTGCCTGTCCCTTGTACCTCAGATCCGTGATGATCGGCCTATTAATCTTCCTTGTGAACAAGATCATCTCCATTTTCGTTGGGTTTACCGATAGTCCCGTTCGGTCACACCATTCTTCCAGTACCCATAGTGCCTTTTTTGCCCTGTATGTGACAGCTTCTACGTTCTTTCCTGTTGCCAGGAAAGTCACGTCATCGGCATAAGCCAAAATCACTACACCACTTTTTTCAAGTTTGTGTAGGAGATTATCCACTGCCAGACACCATAACAGTGGCGACAGGATTCCCCCTTGAGGGCAGCCTCTATTCACGAATCCCTTCGTGATAGTTTCCTCTTTCGAGGTCTGTAACTCCCTCGTGGTCAACATGATGTTTATCCACCGGATGACATATTCGTTTTCCCCGAACTCTTTCAGAGTTCTTACAATCAGCTCCGTAGACGTCTGATTGAATGCCCCTTCGATGTCCAGAAACCCGGCTATCGTCAGTAGCTTCTTCTTCATAGCTTCCTCCACCTCTCCTACCAGATTATGGAGAGCCACCTCCACCGAGTGTCCAATCCTGAAGGCGTGCTGGTTGCTATGCAGCGGCCTCTTTTCCAGCGTCACCTCCTTCATATATCTATCCACCAGTCTTTCCACCATCTTTAGGAGAAATGATGTCAGACTGATGGGTCGATACGCCTTTGGTACCGCATAATCCGTCTTCCCTGGTTTCGGGATGAACGTCACCCTAGTTACCTTCCATGATCTTGGTATCACTCCTAGTGCCAAGCTTGCCCTCATTACTTTCGTCAAGAATTCCTTGATATATGGCATCGCTACCCTTATCATCTTCGGGTAGATTCCATCCACCCCTGGTGTTTTGTATGGCAGGAATGAGCTTATCGCCCATTCCATTCTGTCTGGCCTCACTATTCTATTCGCTATTTCCGAGCCCGGCCTACGAATTTCTTCTCGCCTGCTCGTTCCTTCTCCATTTCCCTGCACCTCCAGTGATGTCTCACTGAAACCCGGGAAGTGTTCTTTCATTAGCATCTTCAGGCATTCCTCGTCTGACTCCGAGTATGTCCCGTCCTCTCTTCTCAAAGCTCCTAGCTGCTCCCTCACCTCACTGCTTAGCAGCTTACTGAGTCTCGTTGCTTCCGACACTCCCTTAACATTTGCGCAGAATTCCCTCCAGGATTCTCTTTTTGCCACTATCACTTTTCTTCTGAACACCCTTGTCAGTTCTTTCACTTCCTTCCACCTCGCCACTCCTCCTTTCCTCTTGGCGATCTTTATTTTCTTCCTAATCTCCTTTTGTTCCTTTTCCAGTGCCCGATTCCACCATGGAATCGAGACCTTGCCCCTTAACTCAACTTCTTGCGAAGTCTCCTCCCAGGCTTCCCTTAGAATTTTGGGTAGCGTATCCACTGCTTCGTTTATCTCATCCTCGTTTCCGTATCTGGTGGGGAATTCCGAGATTCTCTCCTCCACCCTTTCCGCATACCTCTTCCAGTTTGTAGTTCTCGGGTTTCTTTTTCTCTGTGCTTCTTGTTGTTTCCCTGTTTCTAGCTCGAATCTGATATATTTATGGTTGGAGAATGATACTTCCTCGCTCACTCTCCATCCCTTGACTTTCCCGGCCATGCTCTGTGAGCACATTGTCACGTCCAGGACTTCCTTCCTTAGCATTGTCTCGAAGGTGTGCTTCCCTCCGTTGTTTAACATCACCAACCCGTTGGCCATAACGAAGTTCATGAGCTCCTCTCCTTTTCCATCCGTTACCGTGCTTCCCCATTTCTTATGTTTCGCATTTGCATCTCCTCCTATCAGGATCTCCGCTCCCTTGTCCTGTACGAATTCCATGAGTCTTTGCATTGCTTCCCATGGCCTCTTTTCCTTTGAATTCCATGGGGCGTACAGCGATGCTATGTAGATCATCCTATCCTCCTGGCCTCCTTCCCCTTTCCCCCGGATCGTCACTACCGCCAGGTCTCTTGCGTTGAATTGTCTCAACGTTGCCACCTCCAGTCCTTTCCTAGTGAGGATACAAGCCCTTGAGTGTTTATTGTTCAGAGCCCATACTTTACCAATTAGGCCAAGTCCCCTGATTCCTCCATGCGCTGTCCATGGCTCTTGTATTAATGCCACATCAACCTTGTCCCTCGCCATCACCCTTGACAGTGCTGCTGATGCCGCCTCGCTGTGATGTAGATTGATTTGTATTATCTTTAGGGACATTGTTGATGGTATCTGTAAGTATACATCCATTTTTCTTTCCTAGTGGTTTTGTTCTTAATTTGGTATGATTATTCCTGCTTACCTCCTTTACGTCTTACCTTCCCGTCATTCTCTGTCCTCCCCCCCCCCCCCCCCCCCCCCACTCACCCATCCTCGCTCATTCCCCCCCCCCCCCCCCCCCCCGATTCCCTATTCCTCCTTCCCTCTTCTCTTCTCTCTTTTTTTTTTTTTTGGTTTATAAGGAAAAGAAAACCTCCTATTTCTCTTCATCTCTTTCTTTATTTATTCTTTCCTCCTCCTCTCCCTTCTTTCCTCTCCTTCCCTCTCTCTCTCTTTTTTAAATTTACAAGGTTCTTCTTACTTCTAAGTTTTACAAGGTTACTTACATCTAATTTCTATATCTATTCCTATATTATATTACGCTCTTTTCCCCCTATCCCCTTCTTCTCTCTCCTCTTACTCGTTCTTTCCCTTCACCGGTATGAAGGCTACTTTCGCCACTCCCCCTCCTATGGGTAGTCTCATTTCCCGTTGTTGAAGGGTCCTGAATGTTCGTGGACCCACTTCGAACACAAAGTCTCTTCCCCGTCCTAATGGTCCGCCTTCTTTTACTAATCGCCAATCTGCCACCCTTATAGCCGGGGTATCAAATTTTAATAGCTTGGGGATTGATTCCCCCTTCAGCGACTGCAGGCCGACTGATGCTATGACCTTTATTCTTCGGTTTAGTACCTCCGGATCCTCCACCCTTAGGTCCATTCCCGCTAATTTCCTTCCTTCCCCTGTCAGTTCTTCATAAAGATTTTTTGCCTTCTCATCTTTTCCGTCGATTAATAGGCCTCCATTCATGAGGCCTGTTCGTTTTATGTGGATCCTTCTGTTCCTTTCCAAGCTCTCTAGGGCCACAATGGACAGGACCTGGTCCATTTCCGCCCTAGAGAGCTTTTTCGCCGGGTATTCCCTTGGCACCACGCAAAACTTGACCTCCCTGCTTTTTCCTCTATCTTCCCTTACCCTATCCTTCCTTACTTTTCCCCTTTCCTCTTCTTTGTCCTCAATCCCTTCGTCGTCTATCTTAACTTTCAATCTCTTGCCTCTCGCATTCTGCTCCTGTTCCTTCTGTCTCTCTTCTTCCTCTTTCCCTTCCTGTTCCCTTATATCCTTCTTCTCCTCTTTTTCGTGACTATCCTCTCTTTCCCCAACTTGCTCCGTTTTTCGCCTCTCCTCTCTTCCTTGCGCTTCGTGTTTTCCGTCTCCTGCCTCTCTTCTTTCTCCTTCTTCTTTCCCGTCTGTTTCCTTCCCTTCTTCTTTCTTATTTTTGTTCTCCTCTTTTTCTTTTTCTTTCATTTTCCTTTTCCTCGTCCCTTCTTCGCCATCCTCTGATTCATCTATGATTACTATGATCTCTTCCCTGGGCTTGCCGTCATCCCCCCTGATCTCCCATCCCCACTTCCTGTCGCCTCTATTCACCCCGAAGAAGGCGTCCATCATTAGATTTCTCCCTACAAATTTCTTCTTCTCCTTTTCCTTTTCTAATTTCCTCTTCCCTTTACCATCTCCGCCCCTGGGAGGGAGTAAAAGCTTGCCTTGCATCAATTCTCTCATTGCTGCCTGTTTAGACGTGGAGGGAATTGGTTCTTCTTCCCCCCCGACTTCCCGTGTTATTTCCTTTCTCCCTCCCCATACCTCTATCGACCTCACCTTAGGCCCTTCCTTCCCCCTGTCTTCCTTTCTGTCTTCTTTTATTTCCTCCCGCTTCTGTTTTCGCTCCTTTTCGAGCCTTTCCTTTTCTTCCTCCTCTTGCTTCTTTTCCTCCATCTCAATCTCTTTCATGAGCTCCTCTTCCTCCTCCGCCCCTATTTCCATTTCTTCTTCCAGGTACTTCCCCTCCTCCACCTGCATTATGCAATCATCTGTGTCTATGTCCATCTAAAAAGGAAAAGGAAAAATTTTTTATATATTATGTCATTTCATCCTTTGTTCCCTTATTATTATTAATATTATTGCCATTGTTGTTATTCTTATTATTATTTATTATTGTTATTATATTATTTTATTTTTTTTTTTTTACTAATACTATCCTTATTGTCATTTTAACACTATACTTATGCTTATTATATCCCTATATCCTATCATTCCATACATCCCCTCCCCCTTCATGCCTCCTCCTTCCCTAGTCCCTCCATTCCTGGTTCCCTTCATGCGTCCCCCCATTCGTTACCCTATTTTATCTGACTCCTTCTATCCCTTGTCCTTTTCTACCCACCCTTTCTTGCCTTGTCTTATTCTTCAGTGTTTTTTCTTATTTTGTTTTTTTTTCTCTTTTTTTTTTTTCTCCTATACATACGTACTATACACACATACATACCCATATACATGTCCATATACATACCTACATTTATACCTATGTATCTATATGCCTATGTATATTTAGAGATTTTTTTTTTTATAATATAATATAATATAATATAATATAATATAATATACTATTTCTATTTCGTCTTAGCCTATCCTCCCTTCTTGTTTGTGTTCCCACCTATTTGTGTAAATCCTTTTTATCCGTTCCTTTCCCTCCTTCTTCTACTCCAGTTTCCCCATCCCTTTCTTCTTATGCTGTCTTCTTCTCTTTCCCAGTATTGGTGATTCTTTCATATTATCCTCCGTTCCTCTTTTCCTCTTTTCCTCTTCTTCGTCTTCTGTTATTACTCCGAATAACTCTTTTTCCAGTTTCCTTCTCTCTTCCTTGGATCTTCTTCTTTTTCCCCCCTTTCTTACTTCATCCCCCTTCTGCTGTCCCTTTTCTTTTTCTTTTTTCAGATCTCCGGCATCCTCTTCTTTTCTTGTTCCTGCTTCGTCCTTATCCTTTTCTTCTTTCTTGTTTCCTACCTCCCTTTTCTTTTTATCACACCTCCTTGCTACTACCCTTATTTCTTTTAGTCCTTGTAAACCTTTTATCCTGAGCCCGTCCTTGCCCTCCCTTCCTTCCTCTTCCTTCCTTTCTTCCTTCGGCCTTCCTTCTCTCTTGTCCTCCTTCCTACCTTCTCCTCCCCATTCGAACGTGACGTTCGGGTATAGCCTTTTAAGGCTATCAAAGACCTCTTCTTGTCTGCCCTTACCCGTTTCCTTCTTTCTCTTCTCTGAGCTCTCCCCTTCCTCCTTTCCTCTTATTGTTCTTCTTGTTTCCTCCATGCTTTTATGTCCTTTTATTCCTCTATTTCCTTCTTTTTCACCCTCCTCTCTCTTCCTTTCGCTATCTCCCACATTCCCATGGAATCTCCCCAGCCATTCTCGCACCTTCCTTTCCTGCTCCTCTATTGTTATCCCCACTACTCTTTCATCCCATCCTGTTATGGTTCCTTCGTCTTCTCTTCTTTCTTTCCTTCCTATTCTCTTTCTCTCGCCTTCTTTCCTACCTTTACTTCCTCCTATTGTTTTCTTCCCTTCTCTTTCCATATGTTTCCTTATCCTACCTTCCCTGTCTCCGCCTGCGTTTCCCCATTGCGACATGCGCCTCCAGAATTCCTCTCCTCTTGGCGAGATCCATGACCCGCTGCTATCCTCCTGTCTTGCCAGATCTGTCATTTCCTTGTTACCTCTTGTAGCCTTCCTTTCTACCTCCTTTTTCCCTCTTCTCTCCTCCATTGTTTGTTTTGCCTTTCTCCATACTTCCTGGAATCTTGACCCGAATTCCTTGTGATCCCCTATTTCCCTTTTCCCTTTTTTATCCCCTTCGCCTCCTGTGTCTCCTCCCGTTCCACCTCCCTTTCCTACGTTCCTACTTTCCTCCGTCTGCGTTCCTCTGTTTTCCTTTGTCTCTTCTCTCCTCTCTCCCTTTTCTAGAAGCTTCATTAGCTGCCTATTGCCTCTTATTTCCTCTGCCACCGCTTCTATGTCTATTTCCACCAAGGATTTGAATGCCTTGATAAGCCTCTGTCTCGTCTTCCTCCTTACTCCTATATCCTTTGGCTTCTGTCCTCCGCTAACTCCTTTTTGATCTCCCTCCATTCTAGAAAGAAATTTAATCATGGCTATTTTCCTAAATTCCTTCTTTTCCCCTTTTCCCTTCCCTGCCCCTTCTATTTCTATTCATACATGTTTACACTACCCTCTTTTCGTTCCCGTCTTTTCTTTTATTTTTACTTTTTCCTTATCCTAATTACCTTATATATACCTTACTTTACCCTTTTACCCATGCATGTTCCCCTTCTCCTCCCCTTTCACCATCTTCATTCTTCCCTCTTCCTTTTCATGCATCTTCATTCATCGATCACTATCACTACCACCATCACCATTACACTGTTTCAGAGAGTACGTTTTAGAGTATTCATTTATTGCGACAAGGTCACTAAATTCTTTCACCGTTTTTCTCCGCCGTGTCCGCTGGCAGAGGCTGTCCCTCGTGCCCCCTCCCCGACGAACTCCGCCGAGGGTGCGCACGAGCCTCGTTGCCACCCCGGCCGCTGGGGCCGCCATCTTTACGCAAGCCAAAAGGGGCCCGCGCTGCCAGGCGATATTTCTGAAGAGATGGAATTTTCCTCGGGGACGATGCGTCGCCCGAGTGCCTGTTTAGCAACGCTCTGCCCGAAATCACACGCCCGTCGCGAGAGTCAAGTACACGGCCAACGGTCGCCCTTTGTCTTCGAGCGAAAGAAGTGTAAGGAAAAATAGAGATTGGAAATTTCGAGTTGCACGCACGTGTTCGGCCCTGCGGCCATCTGCGAGTCATCACGACGATTTTACGGCCACGGTTCTTTGTCTACGCTTTCCCTCGAGTACCCTTCAGTGTTTTGTGTTTTTCGACTTTCCCGTTACACGTGTTTTCCCCGTTATTGTCCCTAATTCGCATCTGGCCGGCAAAAGTTTGCCGCTTCGAGCGGTTCGAGCGATCCTCCGAGATTCTCTTACCCACTTTTCCCCCAGCGATGAGGTGCAAGTGATTTTTCGAGATTCTCTCCTCCGCTTTAAAGCAATTCTAGTATTAATTGTGTCTAAAAATTTCCCCGCGCTACCTCGGGCGGTGATGCTCGCTCCTCTCACCGCCCCCGCGATCCCCCGTTTGACCCTAGCGCGACATCGCGTGCTGGATGGGGGTGGGGAAATCGCCCGCGCGCGAAGGCGGCCGACCGGCCTAGTCACGTTCTAATATTTTCGCCGCCGGCGCGCACGGTCACCCCCATCGTAGGACGGCGCCGTGGGCCCGGCTGCTTAACTTGGCTTTGCTTTTCAGCCTCCTCCGGGCCGTTCGTCTACTCGCGGCCCCTCTTTTTCCCTACCTCCGCCGGTCGATCACCTTCGCCGCGTGTCTAGCTAAACCGAGTCTCCGAGTCCTCCCGAGCGAGCCCGACTGAGCGGGCGAGCGAGGCGAGTCTGCGAACAAGTTTTGACCGCGCGCGCCCGACTCCCCCCGTGCCGCCCGAGCGGGCCAGCGAGGCGAGTCCGCGAGCAAGAATTTACCGCTCGCGTCCGAATCTACTCCGCGCTGTCCGTACGAAACATCGCTCGTTCTCCTGGCGGCGGCGCCTCCGTCGCTGTCCTGCGCCACGAGCCTACCGCGCCTCCTCTCGACTAGTCGCGCAACCCGTCACCGCGTCTCGTCTCTTCGTCCACCGCGGCGGTGGTTCCCTGTCCCCGATCGTGCGCCCGTGCGCCTCTCTACCTCGAATCGTTATTGTTACTATTGTTGCTGCTGGTGCTGTTGGTGCGCTCCCGCCGCGGCACTGAGGGTGACCGCCGTGCACGCAGAGTCAGCGCGCCGACACGGACCAGAGTTCCTTTTTAAATGTGACGCGCCTTCGTGGCCTCTCCCGCGCTAGCACGCGAGTGCGTGCCGGCGTGCGAGTTTGTGCAAAATATTATTTCCAACTCCCTGTCGGCGCGCCCGCCTCGTTACCAGCGCTTACTACCCGTCTGCCTGCGCTACTCTATTGTTCCGGATTGTTAATGGATCTTCTCTTTTTTCTACCTCTACTGTCGAGCGTGTTTCCCGTTGCTCGTCTTTTACTTATTTATTGCCGTTTCGTGAAGCTAGTCGTGAAGTTAAACTGTAAACACCCGCCCGTCGTGCATTTATTTGTTTATGCCGCCTCGCTCTCCCGACCGCCTGACCCGCTCGAGTGTTTTCCCAATCTAATATTCTCGATGTCCCGAATTTTGTAGCCGACTCGCGCCTGTCTACTTTCTTTCCTTTATCCCACTGACACGTCCGCTTGTTACGCGATGTGTGTAATTTCCTAGCCCTCGCCGTATCACGTCTCGACACGCTTTTAATTAATCTGCCGCGTTCCTCGAAAATTTCGTATTATTTGATTGTCCGTCGATTCGCGCCACCTCCCGTTCTCTCTCTCTCCCACTCTCCCTTCGTCTATTCGCGGCTGCTAGTTTCCGGTTGCCCCGGGACAGTCCGCCGCCCCCCGCCCCCTCCCCCCTCGCCCCGCGGATTCGCGCTCGCGCCGCGCCCGATCTCCCGTCGGCATGTGCAATGTGTGCGTGTGTGCGTGGGCCACAGGGGTGTCAGAGAAAAGACCTACTCGTCGGTGTCTCTCCGACAACGTGGTGCAGTCCTCGTCGCCCCCGGCAAATCGAGACTAATTTGATTCTATTTTATTCGATTTTATCTATCGTTGCTGCTAGCGATCTCACGGCCAAGTGTCCCCGCGCTTCGGGAGAGGAGATATCGTCGAAAGGACCTACTCGTCGGCAGCTCTCCTCACCCCCCTCCCCCACTCGATGGACCAGCGTCTCAGGTGAAGGGGTATCGTCGAAAGGACCTACTCGTCGGTATCTCTCCGACAACATGATGCAGCTCTCCTCACCCTTCCCCCTCGACTCGAACTAGGACTCTCTCTCGTCGCGTGCATCCTTTCTCTCGCAATCTACCCCGTCATGCAGCAACCTCTCTGTACGTGCTCTCCTGCCTCTCGACCTTGTCTCGACATCGTGTTCCCCGGTGAAAGTTTCAGTGCACGACTCTACCCTGAGGCGCGAGGGGCCCGCCGCACCCCGCCCTCGCAACCCACCCTGCTCGTCGGCTGAGCCTCCGGTTCTCGGCTGGTTCCTCCGACGGCTAACTCTATCTCTCTACTCGCGCCGCGATCAACGGCCCTCCGGGTGAGGAGGTGGGCAACGCTTCTACTCGCATGCCTCTCGGTAGCAACGTGAAACAGCCACCCTCGGCCTCCTCCCCCTCGGGAACTCTACCTCGTGCTTCTATCGCCCGGCCCCTCTGCTGTCCGTAGATCCAAGTGATCCCAACTCTCATCACTGAGTAACCCAGACCTAACCCAGACCTATGCTGATTATGCTGATTATGCTGACTTCCAACGGGGGGAGTGATCACCGGTGTGACTCCCAGGCCACTATCAGACTACAACGTCCGACTTCACGCCGAAGCATGGAGGCAATAACCCGTTCCTACCCTCAGCCCCAGCCTCCGTTTCACCCCTGCTTTAGTGGCCCGGGCCTATGCAGGGTGTGCCTTCAGCCGGGGGTACGCCTTCATCGAAGTCCGTGCCATGATTCCTCCCTATTCGTAGCTAAAGGTGGTATAAGACGTTGGGCCCACCGGACTTCTCAGACGCATTCGAGTCCTGCTAAGCACCCGATCTTGGCTTGCACCAAATCGCTGCGAATTCATCTTCGATCGAAGCCTCCCTAAGCTAACCTACGTTACACACAAAGTTCCCTGTGCGCGCACCCTAGGACCAGCTATCCTGGTACCTTCCCCCCTCAACTAATCTTCCCCCCACCCTCACCGTTGTCGAGCCAGCAGAATTTCGCCGAAATCGTCTCATCGATCAGCTGACCTTGCGTCTTTCGATCGAACTATTGACGATATCAGTTCCGTCAGTGTTTTTGACGCGTCTCTTTTTCCCAGAATCTACCCTTCCACCTCCCTTATGCCTAGAGACGCAGAAAGCTCCACCCACCCATTGACGGATAAGCAGTTCTAGATCCCCTCACCCCACGGCGTTGACCCCCTATCCTCTCATCCCCCACCCTCTCGCGCGCTTTGACTCCCTTATGCTCTAGCTCCTCTAGGTCCCTGTATCTACCTACCGTTCCCCTGGAGGCTTCCGATCTCAGAATTCGCAGCTCGTTCATTGAATCGCTACAGTGCTGAGATGAGGTGTGAACCTTCCTCATCTCCGGCCTCTGTACTTCTTCCTTTTCAGGAAGGTATTTCCTTACGGAATCCCCATATCCTTTCGGATAGGTAATCTTGGAATTGGCTCCCCGTCAGACGGCTCGCCGTTTCCATTTCTTTTGCGTTCTAGGATGCACACCGTATGTTAAGTAGAGAGAGTATTTCATGGACAGACTCCTCGTCCCTATGTTCTATGTTTCCAAGGAACTGTGGGACGAGCCGTCTCGGATGACTGTGGACCCTCCCCTGCTCCTATGTTTCGCCTTTTACAGTTTAACTATGGAGCAGGTGATTCGCGAGGATCGGGAGTCATGTAGATCTATGCTCTGCCTCCCCACAGAGGTTCGCTGTGAAGCTAGATTGTCCCGCGGATTCGGACACATTCGCTACTCCTTGCCTATTCTTCGGCATTGCTGCTTAGATGTGGCCCAGTTTCGCTTAGGATACGTTTGACTCTAGTGCAAGGTATCTCTCTCTACTCTCCCGTTGTGCACCCTACCTTTCTCTGTTTTGTTTTATATATCTACTTATCAAGGTATGTTCAAAATTGCTTGTATAACATTCTGGTAAAATCTGTGTTTATTTATTCCTCAACGCTCCTTCTCTATTTCTCTTCCTTATACAGGTTACATTCTCGTAAGTTTTGAATCTATTCGTTTGTTCATTCATTTAACTCGTATCTTATTGTTGGAATCGCTTGAAATAAGGGATCCAACGGAGGTCCGGATGAGGTGAGATGGAGGGAATGCGAAAGAAACGAAAACTCAAGTTTTATATTTTGTCGGCCCTTAAAAGGGCTTTTGAGCGACGTTTATTTAAAGTTTCTGGGGGCTGGGTGCTGGCTCCGGTCCTCGTCGGCTCGGGTGGACGGCGGATCGGAGGGCCTGTGGTCGTGGCTGGTGACGCCGGCGCTCCTCTTAGCGACGTTGGCGTCTGAAAAAGAGATAGCGGCGGAACCGCGGCGGTAAGCAAGAGTGTAAGTCTGGCTATACCAAAGATTCCCAACTCCAGGCTGCGCTCGCGAGCCTATTTGGAGGGGATAGCAAAACCTTGCCAGTAACGTAAAGGTAATGCAGTGGACTGTATTATCGACTCTTCTTCTGGCGCGAAGAAGAAGTCGATGAACGAGTGGCTTGAGAGGAGGAGGGACCTCTTCTCTTCGCCTTGCACCTTTTGGAAAGGTTCGTTCCGTTCGAATCCAAGTAACTTAGGGATTCGTGAGCGGAGGGACACGCTATAACCAGCGAATTGCTGGTCCTGGAGGCTGAGGACGGCCAGAGGCTCCGCGACTCCGTTCACCTGACCGTGTGCTTCTATTCGTCACACGGGGGTTGCTACTAAACGGGGTGGCAGAGCACGAGTAACGCAGAGGTGATAGGCACGTACGTTATCTCTCTCTGTTGTAACCCGTCTCTCAGGGATCCAACAGGCAGCGGCCTTTGTTGCTCCGAGACGAAAACGAGACTCAGAGAATCAGGGCAGGCCCCGATTCCAAGAGTGCAAATCTCGTTCAATTGTCTCCTAAGACAAACCAGGTGCTCTTTCGTACGTAGTATACGTACGAATCGAGCAGAGCTTCCTAGTTTGTCGGCGACAGAGGTTCAGCTTTTGAGAGCTAGTGAGATTTCAAGTGTCTGGTAACCAAACTACTTGAAATCTGGAAACTGGCGAGCTGAGATGCGCTTGACGAACGGTCGCACTGACTGCGTCAAGCTTGATCGTCGTAAGACGACTGGGGCGAGAGCCGCGCGTGTCTCCGCGAAGCGGAAGACGTGCCAAATTTTACCACTACGCGGCGCTCACAAATTATCTTTTGTCTCGTGCTAATGTAGTACGATGTACTCTCTCTCTCCTTCAGGCTCCTATGTCCCCACTCGACATCGAGCCTGGAGTTCAAAACCGTTGCTCGACAACGCTTACTTTGTTTGAACTTTAATTTTGACGACAAAAACAAGTCATACGACAGCTGATCGTGTTTTGCTGCTAGGACAACGTATGCTCCGACCGAAGGCCACCTTCGGTCGGTCACGTATACCAACAAATTACGAATCTCGCGGACGAGCCAAATGCCCGTTATATAACCGCTTTTTAAACACTTATTCTATTGCTACAATCGTGTCTTTATTCTATACTATGTTTTCCTGATCTATTCCATCCTATATTCTCATTCATTTCGTGTTCTCATTCTATTTTGCTATTCACCTATTCGTCATATTCAATCACGTTTACATCTATGTCTCGCCATAATTTATTGTCTCGATCTAATTTACCATTTCAGTTTTGCAATTCTCATATCTCTATCTCTATTTCTAACAATTCATAACCGATTTCTCGTTTCGTTTTATTTCATCATCTACTCATCCTATTCATTCATTCATCTATTCATCTATTTACATTTCCTACTTGTGCCTTACATGTTGTATATATGTATCTTTTTTTTTTCCTTCTCTAAATTTGCTTTCAAAAGGAAACTGTTTTTTTTTTTTTTCTCTATCTATCTAACCGTTCCTAATATACTTCTCCTCCTCTTTCTCTTTCTACAAATTACATTAATCTTTCCGTACGATATAATCAAATTTCTTCTTCTTTTCCATTTCCTCTCCTGTTCCTTCCGGCTGCTCTCCTTTCTCCCCGCAGTCCTTTCCCTGATTTCCATTTCCTGATCCTTACTGTTGCTCCTTTTCTCGCATTCTGCTCTCCATTTGACTCGTCCCCTGCTTCCTTCCTTCCCTTCCTGCAGGCCCTTTTCTCTCTCCATCCTCCTTCGGATTTAGCTGTAAACATTTACTTAGTTTTATTCTTACATTCGCCTTCCGATCCTCGCTTTGTTCGTTATAAGTGTTGACAGGGGCCCCGACCTCGCCCCTATCCGTGAGTCCCCCCAGGATCCTTCCGATCCTATCATCCCGCAGGATGATCTTAACTTAGTGAGGGCCCTTTCGGCCGCCACCCAGTTAGACTCTCCGTTTAGACCTTACCCTCAGGAAGTGATCCGGTTAACTCCACGGATCACACCCTGCTCCATGTTTCCGCTGCTTCCTTGGCTTCCAGTCTTGTCCTTTTTCTCCTTTCGTTCTCCTTTTGTCATTTTCTCCTCTCTCCATCTGCAACATCCCTCTCTTCCTCACTTATTATTAATATGCTCTCTCTCATTTACCTTCTTTTCTCTTGCTGTATTTTCACCCTACTTATTCCTATCGATCGCTCGTTCATTTGCTCCTACTCCTTTTACGCCCTTTCTTTTCCTATTTATTTGTATTTTTCATAACCCAGACCTAACCCAGACCTAACCCCCACCCATCCCCACCTTTCTTCCCCTCGCGTGATTTTATCCTTTATGCTCTAGCTCCCCATCCCCTCGTTCCCTACCTACCAATCATCGGAGACCTCTGATCTTAAAATTTCGCAGCTCTGTGTGTAGATCGTTACAGCGCTGAGATAGGGTGTGAACCTTCCCTATCTCCGGCCTCTGTACTTCTTCCGTGTTTCAGGAAGGCATGTCTGAAATCCCCGTATCCTTTCGGACAGGTGTTTCGAGTCGGACTCACCGCTGAACAGCTTGTCCTCCTCATTTCTCGTGCGTAAGATGCATAGCGTTCGTTGAGATGTAGACGGAATTCGAAATGAGGGTATTTTCGGAGAATCTGGAGCCTCCCCTGCTCCTATGTTTCAACCTTTTCACAGGGAACTATGAAGCAGGCGATTTGCAGGAATCGAGGGTCGTCTAATATCTATGCTCTGCCGTACAAGGTTCGCTATGAATTTAGACTATCTCGATTTGGATTGGAGACATTAGACTACTCTTTGTCATTTCTTATGACGTATCAATTTCGTCTATAGGTTTCGACGGATATCCCCTCTACCCTCCTGCTATGCATCTTTTCGTTTCCGGGTTTTTTTTTTCAATTGATAAAGTTTTCTTTCTCTCTTTTTTTTTTTTAATTTTTAAATAGATCAGGGTGTTTTGGAATCACTGGATAGTCTTGTGTTTTTGGTATCGGTTGCATTTCTTTATTTCTTCCTTTTCTCTTACAGGACTGTTTTGCCCGCAGGTATGATTATTACCTACTACATTTCGTTTCATTTACTCGCACTGTCGCTACTGCCTACTTGTTATCGCTTTATCGTATAAATAATAATTACGTAACCCGCCTTCGTCTGTCAACGCTACATACATATATATATATTTTTTTTTTCGTATCATTTATTAAACTTATATATATTTCTTGTACTTATTACGTATTCCCGTACTTTCATTCTGTCTGACCGTACACAGCTTACTTCCTTCTTCCTCTTACTTATCGCTTCTTCTGTTTCCCTAAGGTTCTCCCTGTCCTTCGTGCCTCTCTAGTGTATTCTTGTTTCGCTTGCATCCATTCTTCATTACATGCTTGACTTTAAAAGATTCTTCGCTTATACGTTGTACTTGTAAAAATATAATTCATTTATTTATTTACCTTGAAGGAAAGAAAAGGAATAGCCTCTCTTTTCTTCCTTCTTTTCTTTTATATTTACGATTATAATTACGATTACAATCTATGTGTTCATTCTTATGTCTTAACCTAAAATTTGAACTTCTAAAATTTAACCCGCCCTCCCGGCCCTGTTAAATTTACACTTATAGTTTTTCTTCTCTAATCATTATTACCTAACTCACTTACAATACATTCTAGCCTTTCTCAGGCTCCTTATCCTATGCTATTTTACACCTATATTCGTATACTTATATACTAAAGGGAGAATTTTTCTTCTTCTTTTTTTTTTTTCTTATGTAACTATTGTTGATTGTACATTATTCTAATTTGTTCGTCCTGTTTGTCCGGGCCTCGTTTCCTCGTCTCTGCCGACAGGTCCTTTCTCTCTATCTGCCTCTTTTTCCTCTTGTCTCTTCCGCATTCCTTTCCTGTGTTCCGGGTCCCTCTCGCCCTTTCTTTACATTCCCTCGTCTTTTCCGGGCTGCAAAATCACAGATGTATTTGTAATTACCTTATTTAATCTATTATCCCAACCTCCTTGCTCTTTCTTCTTCCCCTCAACCCGCATCTTACCTATGTATTATTTTGTTTTTGTTGCGACGGGGGCCCCGACCTCGCCCCCGCCCGTGAGTCCCCCCAGGGTCCCCTGACCCTACCATCCTCACGGATGGCCTGAACTTAGTGAAGGCTTTCGATATACGAAGTCCATCACCCAGTTGGACCCTCCGACGGTTGCCTTACCTTAGGAATTAATCCGTTTTTTTCCACAGATTAATCCCTTTTCCTGCTCCTCTTCTTGTCCCGTTCCGGTTCTTCCGCTGAATAGCTTCTCCTCTTGCCCTTGTTCCCTGCCTCCCTGGTCCTTATCCTGAAATCAGACTTCCCGACTATCACATTAGTACTCTCAACCCTCCTCTTTTCAACCCCTCGTTTAGCTTCTTAAGTTTTACTCTTTTTTTCTTATATCTAAGCGTTTTTCAGAGAAAACACTTCTTTCCCCCTTTCCCCCATTCTTTATTTATCTTTATATACAGCAACAACCTATTTCTTTTCGTGGTAGGGCATATTCGTCTGCCTCATCCAGCTTTATTTACATATGTTCGTTTTCCATCTATTCATCATCATTTGCATATATTATTATTATTATTTTTTTTTCCGCTTCTTCCTTTCTCCCGCCTTTTGTCCCTTTCCTCCTCCTGTCCTCTTTCCCTTCCTTTGCTCTTGCCTCTGCTTCCTTTCTTCTTCTTGCCCTCTTCCCTTTCTTCCGCGTGTTTCCTCCTCTCCAGCATGTCCCTGTGAACAAACTAATCCTTCTTCCTTCTTTTACTGGCTGATACGTTATTTCCTCTTTCCTCCTTCCTTGCCTGTTTCCCCCTCCTTTTCTCTCTTATCGTCCCCTTCCTTTTGTCTGTCCTCTAGCTCTTTTCGTCCCTCTGTCTCTTCCTTCCGCGTCTCCTGTTGCTGAAAACCGTAATCATTATATCAGTTTGTGCCTATGCAAATCATGCAAATCATGCAAATCATGATGAGGGCCCCGACCTCGCCCCCACCCGTGAGTCCCTCCAGGATCTTTTGGATCCTATCATCCGTTCGGATGATCTTCCGTCAGTGTGGACCCATATTTGTCATGAGTTCCCACCTCCCTGGACTCTCCGTTCTGTCCCTATCCTTTGAAGGTTAACCCGGATGCTTCCACGGATCAACCTTCATTATATACCTTATTAGTTTTTCCAATTTTATTTCTCCTACCTCCTGCGTTTCTAGAAAATATTTTCCCAGATAATTTTTACGTGCGTTCATTAGTCTGGGGCACTTGCAGATGACGTGAGCACTGCTTTCCTCTTCTTCTTCGCAGAAGCTGCACATTCTATCCTCCTGCTGCTTCATCCTAGCCAGATGTAGCTTCAGTTGAGCATGTCCCGTTAATAGTCCAGAGAGCAGTCTGCACTTCCCTCTGTCCAATGCTATCAGATTCTTCTCGTACTTGTATCTTGGTTCTTCACCTAGCATTTCCTTCGCTTCTCTGCATCCCTCTGTTCCCTGCCATTTCCTCTTCCTTTCTTCCAGGGTCCACTGCTTGATCGCTGTTTTTATTGTCAATACTGACATCGGCAAGTAGGGTTCCATTCCTATCCGGACCTCGTCTGATCCTTGGTTTGCCAACTTATCCGCCATCTCATTCCCTTTTATCCCCTCGTGTCCCGGCACCCAAATCAAAGTTATCCTGTTTGTTTTCTCTGCCAGTTCGTTTAGTTTCGTCTTACACTCCATAACCGATATGGACTTATGAGCTTATTTACAAAGCGCCTTTAAAGCTGCTTGGCTGTCCGAGCATATAGCTATTTTCCCGTTCCTGATGTCCCTCTCTATGAGCATCTCCGCACAGGCCTGTATGGCCAGTACCTCTGCTTGAAATACTGTTGCCAGTCTTCCTAGCGGTATAATTCCCTTATCCGTTCCTTCCTCGTTGGTCCTGGCCGCCCCTGTAATACCTTTCTTTCTTGATCCGTCCGTGAACCAGACTTGATGGTAGTCCTTCCAGCTATTCTCTATAGTCCCCTTTTTCGATCTGACTCCAATCTGTACCTGAAATTTTCTGTGGAACATGAACCTCAGGATCTGATTATCCTGTCTCATACTCACTAATTCCCTAATGTGATCGTTTCCCTCGGTTTTTAGTAACGAGCTGTGCCCATGGTTCCTCTCCTTCCAGACTCTCCATGTTATCAATCTATCCGCTGTTTTCATAGCGATTGCTTTGATCTTAATATCCAGGGGTTCCATCCCTGTCACTATTTCCGCTGCCCTTGTAGGTGTCGTACTCAGGGTTCCCAATATCCTCTTCAGCGCTAGACCCTGTAGTCCGTCCAGCCTTTCTTTTACCGTCCGCATGTTCGCCGTCTCCCACCAAACTATGCTTCCAAATGTTAGTCTTGGAAGTACAATTGCCTCGTATAGCCATTTCGTCGTTTGTGGCGTATGTCCCCATGTAGGTCCCACCACTCTTCCCAACATTGCCAGATTGGCCTTAGCTTTGTTAATCTGCTTAAAAACATGCTTTCTCCATGTTAAACTGTCGTTCAGCCAGATTCCTAGGTACTTTACCTCTCTGCTGAACTCTAGTGTCTGCCCTTTGTATCTGAGTTCCGTGATAATCGGCCTGTTTATCTTCCTTGTAAACAGTATCATTTCCATTTTTGTGGGATTTACCGACAATCCCGTTCTATCACACCATTCCTCCAGCGCTAGTAGTGCCCTCCTTGCTTTGTATATTGGAATCGTTTCGTTTCTTCCTGTTGCCAGGAAGGTTACGTCATCAGCATAAGCTAGTACCACTACACCGACCCTTTCGAGATCGTGTAGGAGTTTGTCCACTGCCACACACCATAACAGGGGTGACAGGATTCTCCCTTGAGGGCAGCCTCTATTCACGAATCCCTTCGTGATTGTTTCCCCTTTCGAGGTTTGTAACTCCCTGGTGGTTAACATGTAGTTAATCCACCGGATAACATACTCATTTTCGCCAAATTCTCTTAACGAGTTGACTATTAATTCCGTTGACGTTTGGTTAAACGCCCCCTCAATATCCAAGAAGCTTGCTATTTTGAGAAATTTCTTCCTCATAGCCTCCTCTATTTCTCCTACCAGATTGTGCAAGGCCACTTCCACTGAGTGCCCTATCCTGAAAGCATGCTGCTTACTATGTAGAGGTTTCGCTGTCAAAGTCACCTCTTTCATATATCTGTCTACTAGCCTCTCCAACATTTTTAGTAAAAATGACGTCAGACTAATTGGCCTGAATGCCTTAGCCACCGCATAGTCCGTTTTCCCCGGTTTGGGTATGAAGGTTACCCTAGTTACCTTCCACAGCTGTGGTATAATTCCTAGTGCGAGGCTGGCTCGCATTATCTTCACCACGAATTCCTTTACGTACGGCATCGCTACCTTTATCATTTTGGGGTAGATTCCGTCCACCCCCGGCGTTTTATACGGTAGGAACGATCCTACTGCCCATTCCATTCTGTCTGGCCTAACTATTTTGTTGGCTATCTCCCATCCTGGCCTCTGGATCACATTCCGTGTTCCTTCCGCGCTCATATCCTCGTTCGTTTCCAGTGGGGTCCCACTAAAACCTGGGAAGTGTTCCTTCATCAGCATATTTAGGCTTTCCTCGTCGGTCTCCGTGTACGTCCCATCCTCTTTCCTTAGAGCCCCAAGTTGCTCTCGTAGTCCACTACCTAGCATCTTGCTAAGTCTCGTTGCTTCCGAAATACCTTTGATCCCTGCGCAGAACTCCTTCCAGGATTCTCGCTTGGCCACGATCACTTTCCTTTTGAAAATTCTCGTTAGTTCCCTTACCTCTTTCCATCTAGCTACCCCACCTTTTCTTTTCGCTGTTCTTATTCCCCTCATGATCTCCCTCTGTTCCCTTTCCAGCATCCTATTCCACCACGGTATTCTTATCTTGTTCCTTGAATCAATCTCCTCCGTCGAGTCCTCCCATGCTTCCTTCAGTACTTGCGTTAATTTATTCACTGCTCCATTAAGCTCCTCTTCTGTCCCATATCTAGAAGGAAACTCGTGTTTACGTGCTTTTACCATTTCTCCGTACCTTTTCCAGTTCGTTGCCCTTGGATTTCTCCCCATCTGTGCTTCCTGTTGTTGACCAGCGTCCAGTTCGAACCTGATGTATTTGTGGTCCGAGAATGAAATGTCATTACTCACTCTCCAGCCTTTTAGTTTGCCCGCCAGGCTCTGGGAGCACATCGTCACGTCCAGTACCTCTTTCCTGGTCATCGTCTCAAATGTGTGCTTGTTCCCTCTGTTCAACATTACTAGTCCGTTCGCTAAAATAAACTCCATTAATTCCTCACCTTTCGTATCCGTTATTGTGCTCCCCCATCTCTTGTGTTTAGCGTTCATGTCTCCTCCTATCAGCACCTCCACCCCTTTATCCTGTGCAAACTCCATGAATCTTTGTACCGCCATTCCTGGCCTTTTCTCCTTTGCGTTCCACGGCGCATATACCGACATCACATAGATTGTTCTTTCCTCTTGCTCCTCTTCGTCCCTAATACTCACACTCACCACTGCCATATCCCTTGCGTTGTATTGCCTTATCGTTCCTACGTCTAGGCCTTTCCTTGTCAAAATGCACGTCCGCGCCTGTTTATTGTTTAGCGCCCATACCTTGCCGACTAGTCCTAATCCCCTTATACCACCATGAGCTGTCCATGGTTCCTGAATCAACGCCACGTCAATCCTGTCCCTGGCCATGGTTCTTGTTAGAGCTGCCGACGCGGCCTCACTATGATGGAGATTGATCTGGATGAATCTAAGGGACATGATTAACGGTCTCTGGAACAAAAAGTTTCCTTCATTATTACTCCTAATTGTTCTTACCTTCATTTGGTCCCTGGCTTCCTTATCCGTCGTTCTCTCTCCCGGTCCACCCCCTTCCCTGGTCCCCCCTACTCCCCAGTGTAGGTTATTGAATGTATCTCATTTTTCTCTTTCCTTTTCCCTTTTTTTTTTTTTTATTAATCTTTCCTTACATCTATTTTACAGTCTTTTCTTAACACTACTTAATGCTACATACATATATATTCTTTTCTTTCTTTCCTTTTTTTCTTTTATTTTAGGAAGTGTAGAAGGGTGAAGGTTACCCGGCACGCCCCCCCTCCTATCGACAACCGCATATCCCTCTGCTTGAGGTACCTATACGTTCTGGGTCCCTCCTCGAAGCAGCTGTCCCTACCTCTGCTCAAGGTGGGACCCTCCTTCACCAATTGCCAATCCGCTGTTCGTATCTGTTTGTTATATTGTCGTAGCAACCTAGGAAGATCCTCCGCCCGGATCCCCTGCAACCCTACTGATGCTATAATTCGTATCCGTTTATTTAATATCTCCGGGTCCTCTATTCTGATTTTTCCTCCCCATATTTTTTCCACCGCCTCCCTGTTCTGTCTGTACACTTCTTTCGTCCTTCCCCCCTGCAGTCAACTAATATACCCCCATTCATAAGTCCGATTCTCGTTATGAATGTACGTTCGTCAGTTTCCAGGCACCGTAGCACAAATGCCGACACAATCGAATCCATTTCTCCTCTACTCAACTTATATCTCGGATAGTCATCTGCCACTATACAAAATATTGTCCTCCCTACCTTATCCTCTTTTCTCCCCTCATTTACGTTTGCTCCCTGCTCTTCCCTCTTTGTTGTGTCTCCTTCCTCCTTTTCCTTTTCCTTCTCCTTCTTGCTTTCTTCCTCCCTCTTGCTCCCATCCCTTAAGTCCCTCCTGTTTCCTTCCGTTTCTGATGTTTCGTCTGTTGTCTCCCCTTCCCTTCCTGCTGTCTCCTTCTTGTTTGATCCTTCCGGACCTCCTATCTTCCTTTTGACCCCCCCCCCCCCCTGCATTCCTTTCCTTTCCCTATCCCAGTCCTCCCTTACATCTATTATCTTTTTCCTTTCCTCATCCCAATCTATCTCCTTGGTCTTTTTCCCCCCTTTCTCTGGGATGTCCTCCTCAAACATTACCTATCCCCTTCACTTTTTGTTGTATCGGTGGATACTTGATTCTTCCCACCAGCAGCTCTCTTATATCTGCTTGCTTTTTTGTGCCCGGCTGCCCCTCTAGGACTTGAATTTCCCGTACCATTGGTTTCTTGCTGTCCGTATCCTTTGGTTCCTTTTTCTCCATCTTCTCCTCCTTCCCGTCCTCCTTGTTCAGCTCCTTTTCCAGCTCCTCTATGTGGAAATCCACGTCTTCATCAAAAAAGCTTTCCTCGATTATCATGTCCTCATTCTCAGCCGTGTTCCTCTCCATCCCTTTAAGTAGATAAAAAGAGACTATTACGTAGGAGTTCGTGATTGACCAGGGAGCAAACAATCAGTCAATAAACCAAAGATTCCTTTCATTTAACCCTCCACCCTTCCACACTCATGCCTTACAATTATTATTTCATTCATTCATTCATTCATCCCTTACATTTCTTATCACTATCTTATCCTATATCTTATTCTATCCTACTTATACTTATACAGGGTGTCCCACATAAGGTGGCGGAGCCGAAAAGGGGAGATTCCTGGGGTGATTCTAAACACCCTTTTCCTTTGCAAAAATGTTCTCTGAAGCTTTGTTAACGAGTTATTAACGAAAAACATCGACCAATCAGAGAGCACGAATAGCGAGCGCTCGGCCGACCAGCGACAGGTCACAAGCTACGCGGAGCGTTTGCTACTCACCGTGCTCGAGGCTTGTACAAGAAACTGAAGACTTTTACACGTTATTGCCAAATTCCTCCTAAAGTATTGGATGGAAAATTATGAAAAAAATTAGGGACACGCTAACTATCGCGACACATATTGTGGAATTTTTTCAGATTTTTAAATTATTAGCCAAGTTGTAGAAAAATAAAAGACAATGTTAGTGTAGATTTCTCATAAACTATTGGACAAAAAATTATGAAAAAAATTAGGAACACCTTAGCTATCGCAACAAATGTTGTGGAATTTTCTCAGATTTTTAAATTAATTAACAAAATTGTAAAACATAAAAAACGAGAGACAAGAAGGATACTGACCAATTTTGCTAAAACTATTTGTGGAAAAATTATAACAAAAAATGCTGCAACATGTTAGCTATCGCGACAAATATTTTAGAATTTTTCCAGATTTTTAAAATAATTAACAAAGTTGTAAAACATAAAAAACGAGGAAAAAGAGTTTCAAAATGCCGATTTAATAAAGTAATGCTATAGTAAAAAAATAAAAAGCAATGTTTTTGTAGTTCCTACGGATTGTACGTTATTTTACTGTGTATCAAAACATTGAAAACTGTACAATAATACTTATTTCATAATGAATGAACGAAAATTGGAAGTATTAGTTGCTGTAATCGGTAAAAAGTACGGAAACATTGATTTTTATTTTTTTAGTTATGACGGACCAAGGAAAAACATGTTTAAATAAATTGAGATTAATAATATGACTCTAGTAATACGAGTAATTACTATCGGTAAAACTCACCCATTCGGAGAGGAATTCACCTGCTGCTTGAACACTTGCTCCATTAGGTCGTTGTGCCGATCCCGATCATTGGGGGATGATGGCCAGGTAGCGCTGATCGCAGGTATCCAAGACCACAAAAAGACACCTTGCATTTACAACATTATGCGGTCACTAACAATAATCACTTCACTAACCGAGCACTTGACCTTTTAATGACCTTTTAAACGACAATCGACTATTTTGAAACCTTCTGCGGGATTCCATAAATAAAAACAAGATGTTACACACTTCAGCGACGAAATTACGATCGATACTAACGATTTTTTCCGAAGTCTCTTTCCTCGTGCCCTCGTATCCCTCCAGCGCGACTTCTCGGGGTGTAGCTTCGTCGAAATAGTCGAATTTGATTTGTTAGTTGACACCAACGAGGTTGGATCTTCTTCGGTTACTTTTTTTAGTGGAGGTGGTAGTCTCTTCTTCGGGTCGAAAAAGTCACAAGGAAATTCATGGGGAAAAACGAAGGCCGTAACGAGTGTCTCGCAGATGTGGCCGTTTATGATCACAGGTATTGCCCAGCAAGTTCGTAGGAGCCATCGATACCCGAGACTGGAGACTGCAAGGGTCGCGTCGCGTTTACCATGGAAGTCCTTTTAATGCATTCGGACGGATGAAATATGGAATTGCCCGTTGTTAAAACGCCAGTTGGGGAAAGCTTCTGAACGTTAAACATTTGGTCAACGGATGTCTCGGATAGACAGACAAACTCGTCGATGAGGAGAAAATACGGCAATTGTATTCTCATTCTTGCATGCATTTTATTACGGCACACACACAGTGATCATCCGATGTTTGTTTCTCTCTTCCCCAATTTTCGTAAACCTTTTCGACCTATAGGGGAGGCTTACCCATGTATTAAAGATTTGACGGATCTTTTACATACACGTAAATGCATTTAGGTACATGTAAACTCAGGACCTTCTTTATAAACCACTTGGAAATTAAATTCAATACAATGGCGATACTTTTTTTCCTTCGGAATATTTCAACGAGTATCTGTTTATTTTTTCGATTTTGTTTCATAAAAATATTTTGAAAGATAGCAGGGCAAACAATAAGAATAAATGTACGGTCACTACATGTGCAGCGTAATAAAAAGCAAGGCTCGGTCGCAAGACGCAGACATCGAAATAGTTAAAGGGATTCGAATACAATTGATGTATTTAACTCCCGATGTAGTGACGAATTAGTCTCTGCCAGACATTCGTTGACCAAATGTTTAAGGGCAAAAGAGTTTCCCCAACTCGCTTTTTAACAACGGGCAATTCCATATTTCATCCGTCCGAATGCATCGAAAGGTCTTCCATGGTAAGCGCGACGCAACCCTCGCGGCCTTCGGTCTCGGGTACGGATGGCTCCTTCGAACTAGGCAAGGCAATACCTGTGATCATAAACGGCCACATCTGCGAGACACTCGTTACGGTCTCCTATGCTAATCCGATATGCCTTTGCTTTTCCCCATGAATTTGCTTGTGACTTTCTCGACTCGAAGGAGAGACTACCACCTCCACTAAAAAAAGTAACCGAGGAAGATCCAACCTTGTTGGTGTCAGCTAGCAAATCAAATTCGAGTATTTTGACGAAGCTACACCCTGAGAAGTCGTGCTGGAGGGATGCGAGGGCACAAGGAAAGAAACTTCGGAAAAAATTGTTAGTATCGATCGTAATTTCGCCGCTGAAGTGTGTAACATCTTGTTTTTATTTACGGAATGCCGCAGAATGTTTCAAAGTAATCGGTTGTCGGTCATTAAAAGGTTAAGTGCTCGTTTAGTGAAGTGATCAGTGTTAGTGACCGCGAAGTATTGTAAATGCAAAGTGGTTTCTCGTGCTGTTGTACCTGCGATCAACGCTACCTGGGCATCATCCCTCAGTGATCGGGATTGGCACAGTGACCCAATGGAGCAAGTGTTCAGGCAGCAGGTGAATTCTTCTCCGAATGGGTGAGTTTTACCGATAGTAATTGCTCATATTACTATAGTCATATTATTAATCTCAATTCATTTAAACGTTTTTTGCTTTGGTCCGTCGTAATTAAAAAAATAAAAATCAATGTTTCCATACTTTTTACCGATTACAGCAACTAATACGTCCAATTTTTGTTCATTCATTGTGAAATAAATATTCTTGTAGAGTTTTCAATGTTTTAATACACAGTAAAATAACGTACAATCCGTAGGATCTACGAAAACATTGCTTTTTATTTTTTTTACTATGGTATTACTTTACTAAATCAGCATTTTAAAATTCTTTCTTCTCGTTTTTTATTTTTTACAACTTAGATAATTAATTTAAAAATTTGAAAAAATTCTATAATATATGTCTCAATAGTTAACGTGGTCTTAATTTTTTTCATAATTTTTCATCCAATACTTTAGGAGAAATTGAGCATTGACGTAAACATTTTGAGTTTCTTGTACAAGCCTCGAGCACGGTGAATAGCAGACGCTCCGCGTAGCTTGTGCCCTGTCGCTGGTCGGCCGAGCGCTCGCTATCCGCGCTTTCTGATTGGTCGATGTTTTTCGTTAATAACTCGTTAACAAAACTTCAGAGAACATTTTTGTAAAGGAAAAGGTTGTTTAGAATCACCTCAGGAATCTCCCCTTTTCGGCTCCGCCACCTTATGTGGGACACCCTGTATACAGAACATTAGGCAAGCAACTTTTCTCTTTTTTTCTAGTCCTCCTCCTCGGTGTCTCCAAACAAATCCCTCAATCTCCTTTTTACTCTTTCCCTTCTGTCCTTTTCTCCTCCTTTGCCTTCTTCTTTTGTTGCCTTTCCTTTCTTCTCCTCCCTTTGTGTTCCAGCTGATTTCCTTTTCCCTTGATCTTCCCTGCTGTTCTCAGTCTGTTCCTTTTCCATTTTTCTCCTTTGCATATCCTCCTCTTTTCCCATTTCTTTCCTCCTTTTTGCTTCTATCCCTCGATCCTCTTCCTTTGTATCACTCTTCTTGTTCTCAAATTGTACCTGCGGGTATCGTCTCTTCAGATCTTCAATCCTCAATTTCCTATCCTCCGTTTCTGTCTTCTCCTTTTCCCCTCCACTCTTGTTCATTCTCCTGTTGTCTTCGATCCCTTCTTTCTTCCCTTCTTGCACCCTCTCCTCTCTTCCCTGTAGCCATCTTTGCACTTTGTCCTTCTGCTCCTTCTTTGTGCTACCTACTCTCCTCATTTCCCAATTTATATCTATTTCTACTCTTTCCTTCTGTAATTTCCTGTTTCTATATTCTTCCTCCTCCTTTGCCTTTCTTTGTTCCGTCTTTCTCGCATCTATCCAAATGTCCTCTTTTCCTAGTATCCTATCGAAGATATTCTCCTTGTTGTCTTTTCCCGTTTCTTCCCTTATCTCCTTTTTTCCCATGCCTATTATCTTTTCTATTTTTATTACCCTCGGCTTCCTTGCTTTTCTTGGCGCATTTGATTCGTCAAGCTTTTCTATTTCCCTTTTCACCTTTTTGGTTATCGACATCTCCGAGCTGCTTGATCCTGATGCTTTCGAGCTCGTTAAATCTACATGTATTTCCTGCTTCTTTCCCTCTTTTGTTTCCTTTTTCCCTTCTTGTGTCCTCCTGTCTCTCCTCATTTTCATTTCTCAGGCCCTGTTCGCTCTTTCCCAGGCCTTGTCAAATTTACCGGTGAAATCTGTCCTCCTTCTTTTCTTTTCTTCTTCTTCTTCCTTTCTCTTTCCTTTCTTGTTTTCGTCCATGCTTTCCTGTCCTCCTTCTTTCGTGTCTTCCTTTTTCTTAGTCGTATCTTTGTCCTCCCTTTCATCTCCTTTTTTCGTCTGAGTCCCTTCTTCCCTCGTATCTTCTTGTTTCCTCTCCCCTTGAGTCTGTGTTCCCATACTTTCCTTTCCCGTCCCTCCTCTTTCTTGTCCAGGTCTATTCCCTTTTTTCTTATTTCCTCTCTCACATTTTCGTTTCTCCATATCGCATTGAAGGTTTCCTCCCTGTCCATTGTCATAAGTGCTGTTAGCATCCGTGCAAACCTATACCTGGTTTTCCGATTAACCACCACCTGTGTGTCTATCTCTTCTCCTCTTTCTTCATCTCCCTCCCTGCTCAATCGCTTGTTCCTACCTGTTTCCATATTCTCCATCTTGTCTACCGGTTCCTTCCTGTTTCTTCTGCCTCCGTCAGCTGTTCGACAGCTCGGGTTTCCTACGAAGATGTATCATTTATTAATTTACATATTAATTCCATGGTGTCGTTGTTAGTATTATTCTTATTATTATTTGTATTAATCTTATTGTTATTATTAATATCTCTCATTCACTACATTCATTCACCTACTCATGATTCCCTAGACGCCTTCTTCTATCTTCAGTTTGTTCTATATCACTTTTCCCATTTCCACTTAACCACTCCCCCTTCATATCACTGTGATGAGTATCTCCCCCCCCCCCCCCCCCCACCCCCCCACCCACCCCTCACACCCCAACGAATTATTCACTGTGCACTGTATCCTCTTATCTCTTTACTCATCTTGAAAATAGTCAAGGTGAGTAAGGCTTACCCCTCTTTCTCTATCTTCTTGTGTTGTTGTCTCCCCATCTACATACCCCTTTTTTAAAGAAAAGCATTTCCGGGCATAATATTTACTAAAGCCATTCCTTACTGCGCATACTCTTATGAGGTAGGGAGGACAATCAATCCAGATGTCCCATTGTCCGACCCGATTCGCACGAAAGAGTAGGGAACCACAGTTTCCGGGGAACGTAAGCTCTTATTTGTATATGCATGTCCCCCCCCCCCCCCCCCCCCCCCCCCCCCACCAGGATGGTGTCTCGGTGCATGCCGCTTAACCACGGCTACTTTCGATATTCGCCCCGAGCCCTGCAACCGACTCGGCCCCCGTGCTTCACTGGTTCTACCCGCCCGACTATCGACTAAACTTCCTTTCCCCTGATCGTTCTTTTTTTTACCGTCTCGTATTATTGCGCGACATCTTTACCGACTCGTATTCCTACGTATATTATTTTTTTGATTGATTCTCTTTACTTTCTATGATTACAAACTTCTGGTCTATACCATTTTCGACTGTTTTCTCGCTTCGACAAATAATGCGTAATCATTATGTGTCTCATCCTACATTATCTTTCGTGTAACTCAACTGCTATTTGTGCATGCAAAGTGTTGATTTTACTATATATATAGATATATAAATAAAATTTTCCCTAGGTTTTAAATCTTAATTTTCCCCTTGCTATCGCTTTTTAGCGTTCCCTTTTTCCTCGGCTACGCAGCCTTACATCCCCGCTGCCTATCTCTCATCCGCCCGCGCTGTCTTCCTATTTCCGTCCGAATCCCCTTACGCGCCACCCCTTGTCGCCGTTGCATCGCCGCTCGGCCCGTGCCGCAACGTTTTTCGTTCGCGTCGGTATACCCGATCTCTTCGCTGACGTTTGTCTACCATGAACATTTACCGACTATATCCATCTTTACCCTCATGCTAACGATCTTCCTTACCTACGCTCTCACGCGACTGTACCCGTTTTTCCCGCTCGACCACGCGTGGCTCTCGCGATTCTTTAACCTCTCCCGCCGATGACAGCTTATTCGCGTATCACGTAACACCGACTAGTATCTCGATTAAAATATGTTCCATTATTCTTTTACCCCCTACGATTCTCCTAATTCCGTTCGTTCTGTGTACTGCGCGTTTCGTACATGCTGCGTAAACACCCCGACGCGAGTGCGACGCTGGTCGTTCGATTAAACCACGATGTGTAAATTTCTGTTTTTACAATTTCACAGATTCCTGATCCGCCGAAGGGATTCGCAAAGCATCCTCCCCTCAGCTGTACAGTCAACCAGGTACAGTAATCACTTTACTTTTTTTCTATTAATCGAACATCAGTCGCAAACACGTCAGAGTGCATTTTTCAATGCCTTTTCTCGGCCCTGCGCGTTCCTCGCGTTACGTCTCTATTCACGTTTTCCTCGCGATCAACTTGTCTCGCAATTTTCGTATATTCCTACATCCATTCGCGATTCCTTTTTATTATCCTCCTCATCCCGTCCGTCACGACCGTGTCCCTATGTCTCGTCTTTTATTTCTCGCGTATCCTATCTCGAATAACTTTCTATTCTTTTCGCGTTTATAATTTTATTTCTCGTGTACCGACGAGTATTCATTCCTTGACCTGTACCGAGTCCCGTTATTTCCGACCGCCCTTGCCTTTTCATTGTGCGTTGATTCCCCCCTTTTACGGTCTTCGTGTTTTCCAATGTATTTTACTTTGAAAAACGATTCTTAGACTACCCGGCGCGCCTAATGACTTTCCCTTCGCGTGTTTATTATCATTTTTCCCGAACCTTCCCTTTCTAGTGTCGCGTCTCCGTCTTCGCCACTTCGATTTCTGTTTATTTTACTCGTCTCGCGTATATCTTCGAGCCGTCTCGATTCTAACGTATCGTCTTTCTATTTCGCGTCTTCCTAATCTCGTTCCTACATATTTTCATTTTTTCCGTTGCGTCATTTCTTGTGAAACTCTTAATTAATTAATTCTTTCGCTATGCCCCCCCCCCCCCCCCCCCCCCCCCAGTCTTCCAGGTGATGCTTACAGTCTTCTCTCTTGAATTCTCATGCAAATAACATCACTCTATCACAGCAAACCACACGTGAAAAACCTCACACAACAACCGCTCATGTCCCTCCCCCCTCAGCGTGTCGCTCGTGCGTTTATCTCACGCCTTGACCAGCGACTTCATAAGAAAATATAAAAACATTATTAATTGGTTCACAGTTTTCTAGAATTCTCCCGTGAGAGTGCATCACCCTGTGCTCTCTCTTTCTTCCGTCGGTTGAGCTCTCCCCTCTCCCCGCTCGTGTCCGACGGAAATTCGCAACTCTACCGTATCTTGTGTTTTTGTGCAGCGACCCTCAGAGCAGAGAGGTGGGCAACGTCCCTATCCACGTGCCTTACGACAGCAGTATGAGTCAGTCCCCCAGCCTCTCTCTCCTCGAGAACTCTATCTTCGCGTATCTATTTTATAAAGACTACTTTGCTTGTTGCATCGATTAATAGAAATTTTCGTACTAAATTCTTCGCGTCCTCGAGGTCATTTCCAGAGCAGCGCCCTATCTTTCATGCACATTAGGCAGAGTAGTATGGTATCGCTTTTCCTTCAATGTCTCGTGGTTTTCTTTTACTTTTTCTAGGTTATACTACATTCTACTCTACGTCGTTTCGCTGAGAGGGAAGCGTCACATCAGCTTGAAGAATTTCGAGAAGCGATCTTCCTCCAGAGACTCGAGCCTTCTCGTTCCGAACCTTTGCGAATTTTTCTGGATTTTAAAGGTAATCTCACTTGAATTTCTACTTCAGGCTAGAGTCGTTGAAGACAACTCTCACCCTGATTCTCTTTCAGTTTCGGAATTTCTCCGCTCCAGTCTCCCCGAAAAATCGCTTCTCCTCTGAAAAGAAAAGATCATGGAGGATGAAAAGATAAGAGAAGAAAGAGAGAAGAGAAGAAATGGCCCTCCTCGAGGACTTCCTCGTGCGATCCGACTCGGCAAAAAGCGCGAGCGGATAAGCCGTGATCGCACTGTCCCCTCGGCGGGCGGGCGTGTACGGGTGAGTCGCGGTGATGTCGGTGCCTCGGCGGGTGTGTCGCGGTGTGGTGTCGGCTGGCTCTACCGCGGCGAGAAGAGGTGCCCGTCGGTGTGTGTCGCGGTCGACGTCGCGCCCCCCTGTCGCTCTGTATGTGATGTCGGTTCGCGGCCAGAAGAGATGCCCGTCGGTGTGTGTCGCGGTCGACGTCGCGCCCCCCTGTCGCGCTGTACGGGTGTGTCGCGGACGAGTGTGATGTCGGTTGGCTCTACCGCGGCGAGAAGAGATGCCCGTCGGTGTGTGTCGCGGTCGACGTCGCGCCCCCCTGTCGCTGCGCTCCGCGCCGTCGGCGAGTAGCCCGGTGGGCGTCGTCCCCGCGTGACTCTACGGCAAGTAGGGTGGGCGAGAACTCTACCGCGTGCTTCTACAGGCTAGCCCCTCTGCCATCCGCGGATCCAGTGATCGAGACTCTCATCATCGAGGCGTTCGCCTTCTTTTTCGTAAGAGGACGACGCCAGTTTAATGTTTGCGAGAGGGAGAAATCCATCCTCTCTTGCGAGCGAGTCCGCGAGATCGTCTCAGAAGCAGCGCCCTATCTCTCTAACCCTTGCGGGCAGTGCAGTATGGTTTCGCCCTCCTTCGACGTCTCGCGGTTCTGTATTCTACGGACTTATCCCGGGATCGTCTCCGAAGCGACGCCCTATCATGTTAGCCCGTTCGGGCAGTGCTGTATGGTATCGTCACCCTTCGACGTCCCGCGACGGGTAGGAAACGAACTTGAAGCTACGCTACTCCCTTTTTGAAAATACTTTCCCGACGGAACGCTTCGCGCTGGAAATAGTGAAATATCGTCTATGTGGTGTTGCGTGAAACTTTCTTTCTTTTTTTTCCGTCATTCCTCTCCGCGGGTGATTCGAATTTTTCTCCTCCCGAGACACCGCGGGCCCTTCTACTATCTCTACTCGGAAGTCAACGCGTCAACGTTCTTTTCTCCTTCCGTTTCTCTCTAGATTTTCCAGCATGAGAGAGAGAGCCGTGTAAGACGACTCTCCCCTAGGCCCGTGGCGTCTTCGTCGAGGATTCGTCCGAGGCTCCCCCGCGGCTCGATTCGACTATCGATCGTTCGATAACTATTATTAATCGCTAATCTAACACAAAAATGGAAGAATCCGCGTGGAGGGATGGATGGGCTCGAGAACTATCGCGTGTCTGTATCGTTGCTGTCCCCTGATATCTGTAATCGTTCCGTTGAATCGCACGTTCTCGTTCGCGAGTAGACTCTATTCTCGTGTGCACCGCGCACTCGTCCCGATCGCGATCTCGTATTCTTACTCAAAGTTTTTTCGGCTCTTTTGTAAATTCTTCTTTTTCTCCTAGGTGTACCGTCGAGAACGAGCGAGAGGGGGAGAGAGAGAGAGAGAGAGAGAGAGAGAGAGAGAGAGAGAGAGAAACAACTGGCGAGACGCAGAAGAAGAAGAAGGAAGAGGATGCTGACGATGATAGCGATGACGATAGTAGCTTTGCAGAGGACGAGGTGGTAAAGGAGACGAAGAATGCTCCTCCTCGTCCGCGAGAGAAAGTCACGGAAGGCGACTCCCTCGTTCTTCCTCGCGTTAAACGTTGAGATTGATCAGTGTCCTACCTTCACGAAGCTTGAAGCACGGCGGCCTGTCGCGTCCCCTCGCAGTCGTTCGCCTGGACCTCGCGGTAATCACTTCACGAAGCTTGAAGCACGGCGGCCTGTCGCGTCCCCTCGCAGTCGTTCGCCTGGACCTCGCGGTAATCACTGCGCACACAAATACAAAGAGTCCAAGCTCGAGTAATTCCGTCACCTTAAGTGTTCAGAGTTTTGTTAGGGAAAAAATAGAAGACGAATGCACTAGCGTCCAAATGAATTCGCTTCGCTGTTCGCGCCGCTAGCGATGTCACTACCCACACACGACAAACACTTAGCGTTCATACACGAAAGACTCGGAAGTCGAAAAGAATGCTTTGGATGCTCGGGATGCTTTCACGTCGGAAAAACTGGTCAGCACTCTAACCCAGACCTAACCCATTTTTTTTTTTTTTTTTTTTTTTTTTTTTTTTTTAAACGTGGAGAAATGCCTAACGCACACCCCGGGATGGGGGAATCCCGGGGTAGTGTGGGGCTTGCACCCACTAAAACTCCACGGTGGCCATCTTCAGCGCATGAGGGGGGACTCCGGGAACTCTTCGAACACTACCGGAGCCCCCCGCAATGTTCCCATTGTGGGATTGGCGCCGCCGAGAGGGCCACACCCTCGACGACGCCCCTTCTGGGCCTTTTGACAGGAGGCCACCGGGGTCCCCCAACCCCGTGACCTCAGGCCCTGGCGGTCCCGCGCGCGGCTGACGGGCTCAGTAGCCGAGCCCGCCGCGGCATTATGCGCGGGAGCCGCCTGTTGGTGCCGGGCGGATAATGTTTCCGCCCGGCCAAGAGACGCGCGGACAGAGTCAGGGGGGACCAGCCCACCTGTGGCTGGGCCGGCACGTAACCGCCGCCCCGCTGCCCGACGCGACCCTCTTCTTTCTGCGCGAGCGGGGTCTGCGACCTCCCGCTCGCGCTCGTCCGCCTCCTTCCGGGTCATAATGTCCTCACAGACGGAGGCGAACGCATGCCAGGCGCCGCGATCGCCAGCGATCGCGGCTACCACGGCTCGGAGGGAGAGGTCGCCACCCATCTCCCTCCGGAGCGCTCACCTTTGAGCCGCAAAGGCGGGACACTCTTCCAGCGCGTGTTGCGCGGAGTCCTGCTCCGCGCCGCACTGGTGGCACATGGCCGTCGCCTCGGCACCTATTTTCGCCAGGTACTCCCCGAAGCATCCGTGCCCGGAGAGCACCTGGGTCATGCGGTAGGTGAGCCCACCATGCCTACGGTCCAGCCAGCTATCAAAGCTGGGCAGGACCGCCCCTACCGCCCGCTGTCGGTCGGCGCCGCTCCGCTGGAGCTGACGCCGCCATATTTCGCGGGCGGATCTTTGGGACTGGCGCCTCATTTCTGCCCCGACCGTCGCGTCCGGCGGTGCGTCCCCGTCCAGACGGAGGGCTTGCAGACGCCGATATACATCGGCGTGTGCCTCCGCCTGGATGTCGAAGGGGACGACACCCGCCAGAACCACCCAGACCTAACCCAGACCTAACCGAGACCTATGCTGATTATGCTGATTATGCTAACTGTCACGGGGGGAGTGATCACCGGTGTGACTCCCAGGCCACTATCAGACTTGGTACGTCCGACTTCACGCTGAAGCGTGGAGGCAATAACCCGTTCCTACCCTCAACCCCGGCCTCCGTTTTACCCCTGCTTTACCGGCCCGGGCCTATGCAGGGTGTGCCTTCGGCCGGGGGTACGCCTTCACCGAAGTTCGTGCCATGATTCCTCCCTAAGCTAACCTACGTTACACACAAGGTTCCCCGTGCGCGCACCCTAGGACCAGCTATGCTGGTACCTTCCCCCCTCAGCTAATCTTCCCCCCACCCTAAACCGTTGTCGAGCCAGCTGAATTTCGCCGAAATCGCCTCATCGATCTGCTGACGATTCGTCTGTCGATCGAGCTATCGACGATATCAGCTCCGTCAGTGTTTTTGACGCGTCTCTTTTTCCCAAAATGTTTTCAACCCCCCTTTATGCCCAGAGACGCAGAAAGCTCCCCCTCTCCCATTGACGGATATGCATTCCTAAATCCCCTCACCCCACGGCGTTGACCGCCCACCCTCACTCTCATCCCCCACCCTCTCGCGTGCTTTTACTCCCTTATGCTCTAGCTCCTCTAAGTCCCCGTATCTACCTGCCGTTTTCCCCCTGGAGGCTTCCGATCTCAGAAATCGCAGCTCGTTCGTGTTGAATCGCTACAGTGCTGAGATGAGGTGTAAACCTTCCCCATCTCCGGCCTCTGTACTTCTTCCCTTTTTCAGGAAGGTCTTTCCTTTCGGAATCCCCATGTCCTTTCGGACAGGTAAGCTTGGATTTGGCTTCCAGCCGCCTCCATTTCTCGTACGCCGGATGCGCAACGTATGTCAAGTAGAGAGAGAGTTTCTAGGACAGATCGACTCCTCGTCCCTATGTTGCCGCGGAACTATGGGACAATTTGCCGTGGATTCTCATTGGGCCCTCCCCTGCTCCTATGTTTCACCTTTTACAGCTCAACTATGGAGCAGGTGATTCGCGGGGATCAGGAGTCGTCTAGATCTATGCTCTGCCTCCCCACAGAGGTTCGCTATGAAGCTAGATTATCCCGCGGGGACGGATGCATGTTCTACTCCTTGTCTATTCTTCGGCATTGCTGCCTAGATATGACCCAGTTTCGTTTGAGGACGCGTTTTGACTCTAAGACAGGTTACTCTCTGTACCCTCCCGTTACGCATCTTATCCCTCCTTCTCCTGTTGTTTTATTACTCGTTATCGATTATTATTATTATCATTATATATACACACACACACACACACATATATATATATATATATATATATATCATATTATATATATATTATACTATATATATACATACACATATATTTTGAACAAAAATATTCATTTATATTCATTATTTTTTTTTTTTCGCAGTTTCCCAGGTATATTTATCTTGACTCGTCGACACGATTCTTTTGGTAAATATTCCATTTATTATTCCTCTATCTCCTTCCTCTTCTATACAGATTCTTGCTCTTACTATTGTTATTTGTTATTATCGTTATAATTATTATTATTATCATCGATATTATTTAACTACAAACATTTCTTATTTCATTCGATACACTGACTCTAACGTTGTGTTCGTTAACATTATCCTTACATTCGTTCATTCATATATATGTATATATACGTCCTCTGCTCTTGCCCTGACTACAATTTTTCTATTCCTTGTCACTACTACTATCATATTCTATACTTTAACGTGCGATACTTATTATACATTTAATGTACAATTGTCTCTTCATTCCGTATATCTTGTAACATTTGAAAGCTCTCTTTTAATCATTCTCGTATCGTGTTTTTTTGTCCTATTCTATACAATGTGTTATCTCTATATCCATTCAAAAGTTTCTTTCTCTCTCTCTATACTATATTTATAGTTGTTTAAAAAGCGGTTATATAACGGGCATTTGGCTCGTCCGCGAGATTCGTAATTTGTTGGTATACGTGACCGACCGAAGGTGGCCTTCGGTTGGAGCATACGTTGTCCTAGCAGCAAAACACGATCAGCTGTCGTATGACTTGTTTTTGTCGTCAAAATTAAAGTTCAAACAAAGTAAGCGTTGTCGAGCAACGGTTTTGAACTCCAGGCTCGATGTCGAGTGGGGACATCGGAGCCTGAAGGAGAGAGAGAGTACATCGTACTACATTAGCACGAAACAAAAGATAATTTGTGAGCGCCGCGTAGTGGTAAAATTTGGCACGTCTTCCGCTTCGCGGAGACACGCACGGCTCTCGCCCCAGTCGTCTTGCGACAACCAAGCTTGCAACAGTCAGTGAGACCGTTCGTCAAGCGTTTCTCAGCTCAGCCAGTCTCCAGATTTGAAGTAGTTTGGTTACCAGACACTTGAAATCTCACTAGCTCTCAAAAGCTGAACCTCTGTCGCCGACAGACTAGGAAGCTCTGCTCGATTCGTACGTATAATACGTACGAAAGAGCACCTGGTTTGTCTTAGGAGACAATTGATCGAGATTTGCACTCTTGGAATCGGGGCCTGCCCTGATTCTCTGAGTCTCGTTTCGTCTCGGAGCAACAAAGGCCGCTGGCTGTTGGATCCCTGAGAGACGGGTTACAACAGAGAGAGATAACGTACGTGCCTATCACCTCTGCGTTACTCGTGCTCTGCCACCCCGTTTAGAAGCAACCCCCGTGTGACGAATAGAAGCACACGGTAAGGTGAACGGAGTCGCGGAGCCTCTGGCCGTCCTCAGCCTCCAGGACCAGCAATTCGCTGGTTATAGCGTGTCCCTCCGCTCACGAATCCCTAAGTTACTTGGATTCGTACGGAACGAACCTTTCCAAAAGGTGCAAGGCGAAGAGAAGAGGTCCCTTCTCCTCTCTAGCCACTCGCTCATCGACTCCTTCTTCGCACCAGAAGAAGAGTCGATAATACAGTCCACTGCATTACCTTTGCGTTACAGGCAAGGTATTGCTATCCCCTCCAAATAGGCTCGCGAGCGCAGCCTGGAGTTGGGAATCTTTGGTATAGCTAGACTTCCACTCTTGCTTACCGCCGCGGTTCCGCCGCTATCTCTCTTTTTCAGACGTCAACGTCGCTAAGGGGAGCACCGGCGTCGCCACGACCACAGGGCCCTCCGATCCACCGCCGTCCACCCGAGCCGACGAGGACCGGAGCCAACACCCAGCCCCAAAGAAAAGCTCTTCAATAAACGTCGCTTACAAGCCCTTTTCAGGGCCGACAAAATATAAAACTTGTGTTTTCGTTTCTTTCGCATTCCCTCCATCTCACCTCATCCGGACCTCCGTTGGATCCCTTATTTTAAGCGATTCCAACAATAGTCCTATTCCCTTCTACTATCCCTATTGTATTATTTCTATATTCTGAACGACTATTGACCCGTTCCATTGATGATTACGCTCGCGACCTCTCCTTCCTTGCTCCTTTCCACCTCCTTCCTTTCTGTCCATCGGGTGTCCCCTCTCTCTCTCTCTGCTTCCCGTCCATGTCCCATTCCTGTTTCTCAGTCCATCGTTCCTTCGCCTCTGTCGTTCTCCTTCCGATTTGCTCGTTCGCCAAGTCCGTCCTTGTCTTTTCGCTCCTTCGGTTGGCTGTGAAAACAGCAAATTCTCATTAGTTTTCTGCTATCTTTCGCTCTCACCTTCACTTCTGTTCCCTGGTTTTGTGATGACGGGGGCCCCGACCTCGCCCCCATCCGTGAGTCCCCCCAGGATCGCTCGATCCTATCATCCCAGAAGATGATCTGAACTTAGTGAAGGCCTTCTCGGCCACCACCCAGTCGGACTCTCCGTTTTGATTCTTACCCCTGGAGGCTGGTTCGGATAACTCCACGAACCAGTCCCCGTTCCGTGTTCCTCTCGTCTCGTGGTGCCCTCTTCCCACTTTGCCTCCTTCTCCTGCTGCTTCATCTGAAACACAACCTCCTCTCCTTCCTTCCATTAGTGTCCATTTTCTATTCTCCTTATTCCTCTATCTTTCTGTAAAATCAATCAGTTTATTAATCGCAATCATTACATCTCCTCGATAAACCCTTGTCCCTTGTACGCTCTGTATTAGTATCTCGCCCCGCTTGCGTGTGTTATCGGTTTGCTCGCTTGTGTTTTATTTATTTATTCGTCATCTGTATGCTTTCGCGTACATATATGAATGTTTACATTTCCGCATCTTCAACTCTTACATTACTTCTCCTCCTACGCTCTCCCCTTTATTTACAACAGTTTATATAGATTTTTTTTTTTTTTTTACATTCGTCTTAGCTCGTCTCCTCCCCCACTTTCCCTTTATCTCCTCCTTCTTCCTTTTCCTCTCCTGCTTTCTTTCTTCCGTCCCGTCTTTCTTCCTGTCTCTCCTACTTCCTCCTGTTAGTATCCCTGGCGTTTTCCTCTCTGCCTTGTCTCCATCTCCTCCGCGGTGTCTTCATTCGCTGCAAAACAGTACAATCGGTTACTTCTCTGTCTTCTCTCACCTCTGTGTCCGTTGCGATGAGAGCCCCGACCTCGCCCTCACCCGTGAGTCCCCCCAGGATCCGCTTGATCCTATCATCCCCGAGGATGATCTGAACTTAGTGAAAGCTTCCACCTTACGGTGGAAGCCACCACCTATTTGGACTCTCCGTTAACGGTAACCCTTGGTTTACCTTACCCCGGTCGCTTCCAGGGGTTTACTTCTAGCATGAATTTTGCTAGTTTATCCAACTTCATACTTTTCACTTTCCATGAGTCTTGGACACCTACATATGATGTGCGCGCTGCTCTCCTCTTCTCTCTCGCAGAAGCTGCACATCCTGTCTTCCATCTGTTTCATTCTCGTCAGGTGGAGCTATAGCTGCGCGTGCCCCGTTAACAATCCTGCCATCAGCCTGCATTTCCCTCTATCCATCGCAATCAAATTCTTTGCATATTTGTAGCCCGGCTCTCCTCCCAGCATCTCCCTCGCCTCCCTGCATCCTTCCGTTTCTTCCCATCTCCTTTTCCTCTGTTCCATTGCCCATTCCTTGATTGCCGTCTTTACCGTAAGTATTGACATCGCCAGATATGGTTCTGCTCCCATTGGAACTTCATCCGACCCTTCGTTCGCCAGCTTATCTGCCATTTCGTTC
The DNA here is from genome assembly GCF_051401765.1 of Calliopsis andreniformis. NCBI lineage: Eukaryota > Metazoa > Arthropoda > Insecta > Hymenoptera > Andrenidae > Calliopsis > Calliopsis andreniformis. The sequence goes on along the minus strand of NW_027480734.1, from coordinate 206,116 downwards.
CCTTCGATTCCTTCGTGCCCCGGTACCCACATTAGCACAATTCTATTTCCTCTCCCTGTCAGGTCGTTTAACCTCTTCTTGCATTCCATGATCGATATCGACTTGTGCGCCGGCTTGCTCAACGCCTTCAGCGCTGCCTGGCTGTCCGAACATATAGCGATTCTCTTTTGCCTGGTATCCCTTTCCATCAACATTTCGGCGCAATCTTGGATCGCCATTACCTCCGCTTGGAAGACCGTTGCCAGTTTCCCTAATTTCAGTACCTTCTTGTCCGTGCCATCCTCGTTTGTCCAGGCTGTCCCTGTGACGCCTTCCTTTTTGGAGCCGTCCGTATACCATATCTGGTGGAACCCTTTCATACCCTTCTTCTTATCCTTCCAGTTCACCTTGCTACCGACCTGAATCTGAAACCTCCTCTGAAACATAAATTCCAGAGTTTTGTTGTCCTGTCTCATACTTACTAATTCCCTTACGGTTTCACTTCCTTCCACTTTCAGTATGGAGCTATGGCCGAAGTCTCTTTCCTTCCACACGTTCCATGTCACTAGCCTGTGTGCCATTTTCAGTGCAAGCGTCTTAATTTTGATATCCAGTGGTTCTATTCCCGCCACCACCTCTGCTGCCCTTGTGGGTGTTGTACTTAATGTACCTAGGATTCTTTTTAGCGCCACCCCTTGTAGCCCGTCCAGCTTGTCCTTGACCGTCCTCATGTTTGCCGCTTCCCACCATGCGATGCTGCCGAACATCAACCTCGGAAGCACGATCGCCTCGTACATCCATCTCGTCGGTGCCGGTGTGAGACCCCACGTAGGACCTACCACCCTGCCCAACATTGCCAAATTTGCCTTAGCCTTACTGACCTGTTTGAAGACGTGCTTTCTCCATGTCAGCCTCTCATTCAGCAATACTCCCAGGTACTTCACCTCCTTCGTGAACTCCAATACTTGTCCCATATACCTTAGATCCGTGATGACCGGTCTGTTTATCTTTCTCGTGAACAGGATCGTCTCCATTTTAGTTGGATTCACCGACAGGCCCGTCTTTCCTGCACCATTCCTCCAGCACCAGCAGCGCTTTCCTTGCCCTACTGGTAACAATTAACTCATTCTTTCCCGTTGCCAGGAACGTTACATCATCGGCATACGCCAATACCGTTACACCGCTCTTTTCAAGCTTGTGTAGGAGACCATCCACTGCCAAGCACCATAACAGTGGTGACAGGATTCCCCCTTGGGGGCAGCCCCGATTCACGAAACCTTTCGTAATCGTTACCCCTTTCGAGGTTTGCAATTCCCTGGTGGTTAACATGTTGTTAGTCCACCGGTAACCCAGACCTAACCCAGACCAATCCTTTGGGCACTCCTAAGAAGAATTACATTCTTATACATTTGAGCCGCTTCAGCCCACATGGGCGCTCCATATAGTAAAATAGGCTCAAGGACATAATAATATAGTTTTCTCCTATCAACCGTATGTCCCGCAATATTCGGCATTAATCTGCTCAGAACCGAAATCAGTCTGACAGCTCTTTTAGTTGAGTTAACGAAATTTTGATTGAAGTGCCTCTTCGTATCAATTACGACACCAAGATATTTGAGACAATGACTAGGTCTAAGCTCATGGTTACCTAAAGTTATGGAAAATCTTGTAGGGACTCTTTTAGGGTTTAACAGTACCATCTCAGTTTTTTCACTAGCCAAACCAAGGCCACCATCACTCAGCCAACCTTCAATATTACACATAACTGAGGTGGCTTTTTCTCTTATAGATTCCAAGTTACTATCAGCAATCAAGATGGCAATGTCATCCACGTAACCAAGTATTCTAACACCACTCGGCACCTGCATACACAAAACCTCATCATAAACCAAGTTCCAAACTATAGGACCCAATACCGAGCCCTGCGGGACCCCGGCAAAGATATCCAAATGGATCTTCTCCTCATTTGTAAGGTTATACACAATCTTACGGTTTGAAAAATAACCTTTAAGTATCTGTCGTAAATAAAAGGGAAAATTCCTGGATTTTAAATTTTCTGCAATTTTGGACCATCGTAACGCATTAAAAGCGTTCCTAACATCAATAGTTATAAGACACGCAAATTTATTTTTCAAGATGGCGGTTTCCGCAAATTTCTTAACCTCCATAAGGGCATGAATGGTGCTCCTACGCGGGCGTGCACCAAACTGGTTATCCGCAAAAATTTTAGGTCCCAAGAAATCAACAATTCTTTTCTTAAGGACATACTCAAATAGCTTAATGTCTGCGCCAATGACACTTAGTGGCCGATATGCATTAGGTTTACCTGGGTCCTTTCCTTCTTTTTGCAGTAAAGTAACCCGAGACGTGGTCCATTCAACAGGCAAAGAACCCTTACGCAAGAGGGAATTAAAGAAACCAGCCATTCTCAAGGGGTCAAAGTTGGCTAACCCTTTCACCACGATTGGTGGAACTCCATCTAGACCAGGAGCCTTATTAGTCTTCATCAGCATCGCAGCCTCCATAACATCCGGACCAGTTACTGGAGTAAAGCTTCTATCAATAAACCACTGGTCAGTATAATCCTCAGCCGGATCAGGGAAACCAAGACCAGCTTCACACAACTGAGGTAGAGGTTTCCTAGCCTTTACATATTTAGTTACCACCTTATATGGTCTACCCCACACATCATGTTTCAACGTGGAACACAAATCGTTCCAGACTTTAGCTTTACTTTTAATAATAGCAACTCTCAGGTTTCTTCTCGCTATTTTAAATGCGGCGGTAAACTCATCGGCCTTGACATCCTTACTTTTGGTCGCCTTCTGAGCCGCCTTCCTGGCCCTATTAGATATTTTCCTGAGCTCACTTATCTCAGGGTTCCACCAGTTGTTAATTTTCGCACTTCTAGGTGACCCTAGCCCAATCCTTCTCATTGAGGCGTCACATACAAGTGGGATTGTTCTAAGGAATTCTCTGCTCATAGCCTCATCCATCGGCTCGCCTATAGGTATGTGCGCCACATACTTCATATAAGTAGTCTTCATAAGGTCAGTATTTACCGTTTTAGTATTCCAAATCGCACTAAAACCACCTCGAAACGTCTCCGCACATCTTCCGATCACATGGAATAGATATAGGTGGTCAGACCCAGAATCCTTATCCAGGGTCCTACTGACCCTCGTTCTATCGAAAGTTATTTTATCCGCACACGCAAAGTCAATCTTTGATTTTTTGCTACCCCTGGAAAAGGTGTAACCACCAGCCGTAACAATAGGATGCAGGCCATTCAACCATAACACCTCAGAAAGGGCAGAACCACGCTCGTCCATGACAGAAGAACCCCAGGCCGGGGACTTAGAGTTAAAGTCACCCATAACCAACACACGGCGACCAACAGTACTCTTAAGAACATGAAAATTATCAAGGAATCTCACGAAATCTCTTTTGCCAGAGTTGGGCGAAACATAAGCACTACCAACGTAAATCTCACCTATAGATGCAAAAACCATACCATCTTTACAAACAGTGAGATCCTCATTTGGTCTTACACCATTTATACCTGTAAACCAAAGGGCAACAGTACACTTCTCGTCAGTTAACCAATTGCCCGGGTTAAACAAGGGTTCCTGAACGGCGACAACATCGACTCTGTATTCATATGCCGTCTGTACTAAAAGATCGTGTGCTAAGCGGCAATGATTCGCGTTAATCTGGAGGCACCTTAATTCCGCGAATATGTCAATACACTCCGGACCGCCAATTTATACTGGGGGCAATTTAGGGCCCCGGCAACGTGACCAACTCTATTCTCAGGCACACCAGCCAGTACACACAATCGACACCGAGCCGGCGCCTTACACAGCCCTATATTGTGGCCATCCATGCCACATTTACGGCAGATCTCATTACCCCTGGTCTTGAGGTCACATTGGCATGAGATATGTCCCAGTGCATGGCATCTGAAGCACCTCCGCACCTGAGGCATTATTCTAATCCTGGCTACCGCATAGCCGATCTTGACTTTGTCATTGTCTTTGACCTTAGTAGCACACCTGGTCGGTATTTCAACAACTGCTATCCTTTGGCCACTATTTGTCTCTCTTAAGAGCCGCAGACTTAGATACCTCTTTTCGGGTATGTCATAATTTTCGGCCAATTTCTCTATTATTTCTTCGCCAGTCACGATAGGATCAAGGTCTCTTACTTCCACCGAGACCTTAGGTCTAAGGGTCTTTATCTTCTCAGTTTGACCAATGGCTCCTTCGATCATGCCTCTTACCTCATCAGCGTTGGCACTATCGTCAAGTTCCATAATAAGATCACCAGATCTCCATTTTTTGACCGCTTTCAGTCCGTCTAATTTACGAACCGTCTTTTGCGTGATCTGCCTAAATAGGTCAGCATATGTTTGACCTTGTTCGGTTTTAACAAGCACGGCCTCAGGTCTAGGAGGGGGACGTCTCTTCCTGGCCATCCTATCTCCCTTCCCTTCTCCAGTTATCCTTCCCGCAGGACCACTTTTCCTTCCATCCACATCCCTATCCCTATATCCATTGTCTCTCCTTTCCCTAGAAACCGTGATCCATCTCCCGTTCCTTTCCTTGTTATCCTCATACTCTTCCCCCGTCGTCTCTCCTTCGGTCCTTTCGCCCTCAGTCGTGGTTCCTTTATCAGGACCTACCACTCTTAGGTCCGAGGCCGAGTTTAGCGTATCATCACTATCATACACATCCCGATTACGTAATCTCTTTTCCCTATCATTTTGGGGTGGTGTACGGATTTTCCTCTTATTTTTATACGGAATTTGTTTATTTTCCATTATCTTGATTCGATGGTCAACTTTTTTATCTTCCAAGATTTTAACTTGATGGTGTCTCATATTGTTGGTTTTGTTTACAATTTTATCCGTGTATTTATTACTTTTATCCGCGTATTTATCGTCTTTATCTGCATCTGTATTACTTTTATCCGCGTATTTATCGCTTATATCCGCGTATTTATTGCTCTGGTGTATTTGTTTAGGTCGATATTGTTCTTCTGTGTCCATAATTTTAAGCTCATTTTTATCGTTAGCATTATCGCTTTCCCATTGGACTCTTTCACTTTTTATCCTTTCAATATCGTCTTTTAGGTTTTTAATTACTTCATCTCTCTGTTCTAACTCTTTTTTAATGTGTCTCGAACCGTTTTTAATTTCTTCAATCTCTCTAGTTTTATCCTCGAGTTCTACTTTCCATTTTGTTCTCTCTTGAGAGAGAATCTTCCTCTCTCTCTCCAGCCGATCGCACCTATCATTAAGGTCTTCTATTTGCTTCTTGATGCAAAACTCCTCTTCGTCTTTGTAGGCCTTGATGTTAAAAATAACGTTTTTAACCAGGATCCACTGATTGGTATTTACACGACAAAGGTCTTTAACTTCCTCTTTAATGTTGTGGTTCCTAATGATGTCTTCCTCAAGTTTTTGAGCGTTAAGGATAGCCATAGTAACCACGCTACAGGCCTTCTGGATACCCTCCTTCAAAGGGCCACCACTGTCCACATTCATATTTCCTGTATTGGGTGTCACCGTAGGAACAACAATATCCACTGTGTGCCCAGTACGCGGGGCCTGGGTTTTAGTATGGCTCCTCGATTTAACCTCACTCTTAGGAGTGGCAAATGCCCTCTTTTTATTAACACCATCCTCTCCTAGCCTAACTTCAGTAGGTCTCGATGGTAAAACCTCGCTATAAGATCTTGGGCGCATCTCACGTCCTATCCTGAAGTCATTTTCGCCAACCGGACTCGTACCTCCTGTTCTACCCGCATTAGGGGAATCATCAATGGCCCTCTGTTCGGCACGATTTATTTCGTCTTTACTGATGACTACAACGGGTACTTTATGTCCCTGCATTGTATTCGGATCTTTGCCAGAAGACTCAGGCTCGCACACCTTTATCAGACTCATATTTCGCTTACCGACTTGGGCCGCCCACTCAATACTTAGTTCAGGACGATCTCGCAGGAGCAAAATCTCCTCATGGGCCGTCTTTTCCTGCCCAGTCTGACACACACCTGTCACTATAACATCGGCTGTAGCAATATTTGAGATAGAGCCCCGCCTGGTCAAGCTACTACCCCCAGCTAACTCACTGTCGCACGCGCCGCTGGGTACGCGTGGGCCCGGGCGATCCCCCGGCAGCGGCCCTTTCCTATTGTCATTGGGTGTACCACTCATCGTTGCCCATTTGCCGGATGGAGCACCCAATGACCGCCTACTCGTCAAGGTGTATGTGAGGTAGTGTATGTGTGTGAGTGTTAACATCTATCCCTTACACTGGGGACCCGCAGACACAGGCGGTAGCGGGCCAACCAGGCGGGGACCGATGTGTGTGCGTGTGTGTGTGTATGTGTGTGAGCGGCGCGCGAATGTGACAGGTAAGTGTAGTGTACTTGTAAGTGTGTGTGTGTGTGCATGTATGTGTGCGCGCGTGTGTGATAGCAGGCTCGTGACCGGGCTCTTTAACGCCACCCCGGCCATGCAGCTTTCGGCACCCGCTAGGGACCTTAGCTTTAGGCGTTTACCCCTCACCCCGTTCGCTTTCTGTTGCAGGCATCACCAACCAGAGGACCAGGACCAGGACCCAGAGGACCCAGGACCAGGACCAGGACCCGAAGGACCCAGCCTAGAACCAGGACCCAAAGGACCCAGGACCAGGACCACCAGCCAGATAACCCACAACAGAAACCCAGGGACCACCACGAGGAGGTGGAGTGTGAGGATTTGGACCAGTTGGGCCCCCAACTTCACCGAAGTTCTCCGCACCAGGTAAGTGTCACAGGTAAGTACCCATACGAACGCACCCTCGGAACGCCATCATCCAGCAGGGACCAGACAGATACCAGCCGTGGGCGGCTCACCCCCAGGCCCACCGGGCGGAGTGCACTCTATACGAGTCCAGTCCACCCGGTGGGCCCCAGGGAGAACGCCCAAGACCAGCATCCACCCAGCCGAAGCCAGAAGATGGAGCCCTCAGGTGAGTATCCTACAGGGAACCTGCTAACCACCCGGATATAGGAGAACATCAGTTCCATCGGGGTTTTCGACCCGATACCCAGTTCGTCGAAGCACCATGGTGAGTACAACGAACAACTGAGTACCAGGAAGACCCTTCCAGTCCTTAAGTCCCCAGACCTAACCCAGACCTAACCCAGACCTATGCTGATTATGCTGATTATGCTGACTGTCAACGGGGGGAGTGATCACCGGTGTGACTCCCAGGCCACTATCAGACTACAACGTCCGACTTCACGCCGAAGCATGGAGGCAATAACCCGTTCCTACCCTCAGCCCCAGCCTCCGTTTCGCCCCTGCTTTACTGGCCCGGGCCTACGCAGGGTGTGCCTTCGGCCGGGGGTACGCCTTCGTCGAAGTCCGTGCCATAGTTCCTCCCTATTCGTAGCTAAAGGTGGTATAAGACGTTGGGTCCCCCGGACTTCTCACACGCATTCGAGTCCTGCTAAGGACCCGATCTTGGCTTGCACCAGATCGCTGCGAATTCGTCCTCGATTGAAGCCTCCCTAAGCTAACCTACGTTACACACAAAGTTCCCCGTGCGCGCACCCTAGGACCAGCTATCCTGGTACCTACCCCCCTCAACTAATCTTCCCCCCACCCTCACCGTTGTCGAGTCAGTTGAATTTCGCCGAAATCGTCTCATCGATCTAATGACGATTCGTCTGTCGATCAAACTATTGACGATATCAGCTCCGTCAGTGTTTTTGACGCGTCTCTTTTTCCCAGAATCTACCCTCCCACCCCCCTTATGCCCAGAGACGCAGAAAGCCCCCCCCCCCCCCCCCACCCATTGACGGATAAGCAGTTCTAGATCCCCTCACCCCACGGCGTTGATCCCCAACCCTCTCATCCCCCACCCTCTCGCGTGCTTTTACTCCCTTATGCTCTAGCTCCTCTAGGTCCCTGTATCTACCTACCGTTCCCCTGGAGGCTTCCGATCTCAGAATTCGCAGCTCGTTCGTTGAATCGCTACAGTGCTGAGATGAGGTGTAAACCTTCCTCATCTCCGGCCTCTGTACTTCTTCCTTTTCCGGAAGGTATTTCCTTACGGAATCCCCATATCCTTTCGGACAGGTAATCTTGGAATTGGCTCCCCGTCAGACGGCTCGCCGTTTCCATTTCTTTTGCGTTCTAGGATGCACAACGTATGTTAAGTAGAGAGAGTATTTCATGGACAGACTCCTTGTCCCTATGTTCTATGTTTCCAAGGAACTATGGGACGAGCCGTCTCGGATAACTGTGGACCCTCCCCTGCTGCTATGTTTCGCCTTTTACAGTTTAACTATGGAGCAGGTGATTCGCGAGGATCGGGAGTCATCTAGATCTATGCTCTGCCTCCCCACAGAGGTTCGCTCTGAAGCTAGATTGTCCCGCGGATTCGGACACATTCGCTACTCCTTGCCTATTCTTCGGCATTGCTGCTTAGATGTGGCCCAGTTTCGCTTAGGATACTTTTGACTCTAGTGCAAGGTATCTCTCTTTACTCTCCCGTTGTGCACCCTACCTTTCTATGTTTTGTTTTGTATATCTACTTATCAAGGTATGTTCAAAATTTGCTTATATGACATTCTGCTAAAATCTGTGTTTATTTATTCCTCAACACTCCTTATCTATTTCTCTTCCTTATACAGGTTACATTCTCGTAAGTTTTGATTCTATTCGCTTGTTTATTCATTTAACTCGTATCTTATTCGTATTCCATCCTATATTCTCATTCATTTCGTATTCTCATTCTATTTTGCTATTTACCTATTCGTCATATTCTATTTTCATTCAATCACGTTTACATCTATGTCTCGCCATAATTTATTGTCTCGATCTAATTAACCATTTCAGTTTTGCAATTATCATATCTCTGTTTCTATTTCTAACAGTTCATAACCGATTTCTCGTTTCGTTTTATTTCATCATCTACTCATCCTATTTATTTATTCATCTATTGTTCTATTTACATTTCCTACTTGTGCCTATACATTTTGTGTATATATATCTTTTTTTTTTCAATCTCTAAATTTGTTTTAAAGAAAAAAGAAGCTTTTTTTTTTTTTCTTCTATCTATCTAACCGTTCCTAATATACTTCTCCTCCTCTTTCTCTTTCTACAAATTACATTAATCTTTTGTACAATATGATCTAATTTCTTCTTCTTTTCCATTTCCTCTCCTGTTCCTTCCGGCTGCTCTCCTTTCTCCCCGCAGTCCTTTCCCTGATTTCCATTTCCTGATCCTTGCTGTTGCTCCTTTTCTCGCATTCTGCTCTCCATTTGACTCGTCCCCTGCTTCCTTCCTTCCCTTCCTGCAGGCCCTTTTCTCTCTCCATCCTCCTTCGGTTTAGCTGTAAACATTTACTTAGTTTTATTCTTACATTCGCCTTCCGATCCTCGCTCTGTTCGTTATAAGTGTTGACAGGGGCCCCGACCTCGCCCCTATCCGTGAGTCCCCCCAGGATCCTTCCGATCCTATCATCCCTCAGGATGATCTTAACTTAGTGAGGGCCCTTTCGGCCGCCACCCAGTTAGACTCTCCGTTTAGACCTTACCCTCAGGGAGTGATCCGGTTAACTCCACGGATCACACCTTACTCCATGTTTCCGCTGCTTCCTTGGCTTCTAGTCTTGTCCTTTTTCTCCTTTCGTTCTCCTTTTGTCATTTTCTCCTCTCTCCATCTGTAACATACCTCTCTTCCTCACTTATTATTAATATGCTCTCTCTCATTTACCTTCTTTTCTCTTGCTGTATTTTCACCCTACTTATTCCTATCGATCGCTCGTTCATTTGCTCCTACTCCTTTTACGCCCTCTCTTTCCCTATTTATTTGTATTTTTCATATTATTGTATTATTATACACACGCATACCTTTCTCTTTTCTAATTGTCCTCTATACCAATCGCACGCTTGTTTGTTCCTATCCCTACTTCCCTGTACGCTCTCTTATTTACTATTTATTAGTATTTGTCATACTACTACCTGTATATATATACTCTTATCTACACCAACTGTTACATATATGCTATTATTATTATTATATTTTTTTTTTTTCACATTCTTTCTTTCTCTAGCTCTTACAAGAGCTTATCGTTTGTCCTTTATTTACATTGTGCTCTGTTTAAAATGCATTTAAATTTCGCAGCATTGTTTCTCCGCGAGAATCGCAGTACGTTAACGTGCTGTGACCGACCGAAGGTCGCCTTCGGTAGGAAATTCAGTTGCGTTGACAATAAACTCGGTACATTCGAATTGCGACTCGTTTTTCATCCGATGCGGTTGAAGTTCGAACAGGTGAGCGATTACGATCAGCTGTTTGAATCTCAGGCCCGATAACGAGTGGGGGTATCGGAGCCTGACAAAGAGAGAGAGCAAAATCGGTACATTAGACAAAGAGAGACAATGATAGGCGAGCGCCGCGTAGCGGATTTTCGGGGACTCCGCGATTTTCGCGGAGCGTCTCGCGCTCGCATGTCGAAGTCAGTTTTGCACCGAACGCTCGCACGGTAGCAAGGAACAGCATTATAGAAGAATCTACTGAGTCAGGAAATTTGGGCACCAAGTTCCTTAGCTCTGGACGCCTTCTACGCTGTATTATCGCACTACAGCTCGCCATAGCTCCCTTCGAGAACCACGTATTACACGTGCGAAGGAAAAGCGATTGTTTAGTCGCGATAAATTTAAAAGACGAGTAACTGCGCTCTTGGAATCGGTGGCCACCTCGATTCCCTGAGCTTGCTATTCGTCGGAGGAGCAATCAAGACCTCTTCTTGGTTGAGCCCCGATATTGGCACCAACAGAGAGGGTAAACGTAAGTGTATCACCTCTGCGTTGCCCGTGTTGTATCACCCGTTTAGTAGCAGCCCGCGTACGACGAATAGATGCGTACGTTGCGGTGAACGGTGAGTGCTACAACCTCTGGCCTTTATCCGCCGCCAAGGCTAGCTAAAGCTAGTACCGAGGGTCGAACGCTCGCGAATCTCGGCTTACAACCGTGATTCGCACGAGGCAAGCCTTCTTGGAAGGCAGGTTGAGCAGAGAAAAGGAGGATCCCTCCTCTCTGCACACTCGTCTGCCGACGCTTTCTTCAGAGCGAAGAAACGTCGGTATTACAGTCCACTACATTACCTTAACGATACGTCAAGGTACTGCTCCCCCCTCCACGTAGGCTCGTTTCGAAGCCTGGAGTCGGGAAGACAACGGTTTGGCTTGAAAGCAATACGCTAGCTGACCAGTGCGGTGTCGCCGCTCTTTTCTTTTCCAGACGCCAGCGTCGCTAAGGGACACCAGCCGGCGTCAGTCTAAGGGACCCTTCCCCAAGGTTTTGGCTGAAGACCCCCGAACCTACTTACTCAATAAACGTCGTATTTAAGCCCTTTTTAGGGCCGACTTAAATTTGATTAAGTGTACAATTTTTTTTCTTGACACCCTTCTCTCAACCACCCAATCCGGACCCCGTTAGATCCCTAAATTTTCAGCGATTCTAACATAAGGTCCTTCGAGCCGGATTCGGTTGAGAAAGGGCAAGGAAAAGTTGTATTAGCTTCTCTTCAGGTCGAATTTCGAGTAGCGTTTACCTCTCGAACCGTACCACCATGTCCACTCCCCAAAGAGCACAGGCGCTTTCGCCCAGCCTCGAGAGTGACATGGAGGATATCGTCTCGCGAGTCAGAGGTTTGACCCGACTCGTGACGAATCTGAAGAAGAAAGGACGAAGTAGTTTTACTATCTTCCTCCTGAAAGAAAAGCTAAACTATGCCACGGAAGTGTGGAGGGACGTGCTCGAGCGAGTTAGTCGTCTCAAACAGGGCATTCCCCTCCATCACCGTAAAGGTATACCCTTCTTCGATCAGGAGGTGCTTCAGGACGCCGAGGACACGTTCCACGAGGTCCAGGATTTCCTAATGGCTGAAATCGCACAACTGGTCGAAGCGAAGGAGCGGGTTGAGTTGGGTATTAACCAACGTAAAGCCGAGGGTGCCGGCTTTGACAACACGCAGATTCCAGTCGAGTTGCCTAAGCAAAGCCTTCCAAAGTTCAGCGGTGATTCCAGAAAGTGGAGACACTTTGAGGATCTATTCACCGCTGGCGTGAAGAATAACCAACGGTTGTCCGACGCACAACGGTTGCAATATTTGAACGCGTGCTTGGAAGGTGAGGCTCTCGCGACGATCGCCGAATTTGAAATTGCGGATCGCAATTTCAGCGAGGCGTGGGACGCCCTGAAGAAACGATTCGGGAACCCACGCACAATTATCACTCAGCTTCTTGAGACCTTACGGAAGCTGAGAATGATAAAAAAAAGGCGGTCTACCCAGCTTCCAGCAAGTCACAGTGAGCTGGAGACAGACGCTCGCTGCGCTCAAGAGATTGGGGCGCCCTACTAAAGAGTGGAGTGACGTGCTGGTCATTCTCATAAAAGAGAAGCTGGAAGCAGCCCTGCAGTGGGAGTGGGAAATGTCTATCCAATCGGACACGGACTTCCCGTCGTTTGACGACATGATGAAGTTCCTCGACGGACAGGAGCGCGCGTTGGTGGCATTGGAACACCAACGATGCAACGCAAAGGCGGAAGTCACGCCGAAATCTCGCATACGGCAGCATAACGCCGTGGTCGGGAATGCTCCCCCTACTCCCGAAAAGTGCGTGTTTTGTGAACAACCGCACGTAGTTGCTACGTGCAAAAAGTTCAAGACACTTTCGCCGGAACAGCGGTTTCAATACATGAAGAATAATCAGTATTGTATAAACTGCTTGGCGTCAACGCACACGGTGACACACTGTCGAACCAGCGTGTCATGTAAACAGTGTAACGGACGGCATCATACCATCCTGCACTTCGATACACAGAAAGTCGGCACAAGTAACCGTCGTACGACGAACAAGCCAAATCAGGGCAAGCGGGAAGCGGGACGGAGCAACGGTCCTGCGCGCAGTCCTGTACAGGCAAACGTAAACACGAATTCTCGTGCTTCTACGTCAGCCGACAACGTTACGTCTCACTGTGGTGCGACAGAGAGCGTAACGGGATCTGTGTTTCTGGCGACAGCTGATGTGCGAGTCTATGGAAAGGGAGGTACGTCGCGTATCGCGCGTGCACTCATTGATCAGGGATCTGAGGCCTCCTTCATAACAGCGAGTCTGGTGAATGATCTACGACTCGCGCGAAGGAAAACCCAAGCCATGGTAACCGGCTTGGGGGGCGGAAAGACCCATGAGATTACGCACAGCGCGGACATTAGATTCGGGTCAACACGGTGCACTGCACAGGCGTTCCGCACAAGTGCATACATCGTCCCGAAAATTACGTCCTACGTTCCACCGTCGGTTCGCATCTCAGATGCTGAGATTTTAAGTGAACTGACGCTTGCAGATCCAGACCCTGCATCTGATCGACCTATTGAGGTGCTCATCGGTGCAGAGGTATACGCCAGTATTATTCGACGAGGATTCCGTCGAATAAACAAAACAGGACCGATCGCACAGGAGACGGCCTTGGGCTGGATCCTGTCTGGGCCGATCGACGCAGCAAACTCTTCCCCAAATCCCGTGAGGACGCTGCACTGCAGCGTCCTTGAATCGTTGGACAAGGCGATACGGCGATTCTGGGAGATAGAGGAGGTGCCCTCGACCTTGGTGAACACTAAAGCCGAGGACTAATGCGAAGAGCACTTCGTAAAAACCGTCGCGCGAGATGCGACGGGAAGGTTTATAGTTCGGTTGCCTTTTAACCATTCGAACCCGGACGAGCTGTTGGGCGATTCTCTCCCAATAGCTCTCTCCGCGTTGACAAGGTTGAGGAGAAAACTGGACCTGAACCAAACCCTCGTGAAGGAATACAGTGAGTTTCTCACTGAATACGAGTCGTTAAATCATATGACTCGGCTCGAGTCAGTCGATAACATGCGACTCTATATCCCTCACCGAGCGGTTATTCGCACGGAGAGCGCTACGACGAAGCTGCGCGTCGTGTTTAACGCCTCCAGCAAAACAGCGGGCGGACGCTCGCTGAACGACCTCCTCCACGTAGGTCCAAAATTACAGACTGATATCACCGCCGTATTAACGCGGTGGCGTCTGTACGAATACGTGTTAGTAGCGGATATCGAGAAGATGTTTCGACAAATTCTCGTAGCTAAAGAGGATCGTCGTTTTCAATGCATCGTATGGCGCACCCCCTCGACCGAGCGACTTATCGCTTACGAGTTGAATACCGTCACATACGGTACGGCGTGCGCTCCATACCTTTCGATGCGAACACTTCTCGAGCTGAAAAAACAGGACGGCGACCGGTACCCGCTCGCCGCGCCTGTCCTCGAGAAGGACGTCTACGTAGATGATGTGTTTATGGGAGCTCCCGACAAACCGTTGTTGGAGAGAATCCGTAAACAAACGTGCGAGCTCCTACAGCGAGGTGGATTTAACCTTCGCAAGTGGGCTGGAAATTCGTCAGATTTGTTACGAAATATTCCACAGAGCTCGCACTCACACGCAGTCGACCTTAATTTGTTTGACGATTCAGAATTAAAGGTACTCGGTCTGCGATGGATACCATCTGGAGATTTTTTCTACTTCAATCTGCAACGGTTTCAACCGTCTGCAACACCGATAACAAAGCGCACTTTGTTTTCGGAGATTGCGAAACTGTACGATCCCTTCGGCTGGCTTTCGCCAGTTATGATCCGTGCGAAAATTTTGATGCAAGCCCAGTGGCTGGAAAAAATCCAGTGGGACGAGCACGTTTCCGCGGAGACGCTCAAAATGTGGAACACATTTTGTGTCGATTGGAACAGATTGAACGATTGGAAATTACCCAGATGGATCCGATATGGAGCCGATGCAATCTCTGTGGAGCTCCATGGATTTTGTGACGCATCACTCGCTGCCTATTCCGCCGTCACCTACTTGAGAGTGACGACGGTGAACAATGAAGTGTTTACATCACTTCTAATGGCAAAAACGCGAGTGGCTCCGATCAAAACGCAGTCGATCCCAGTTCTTGAATTGAACGGGGCCGTACTGCTCGCTGAGCTTATCGTGCATCTGAGAAAGTCGCTCTCACTGCCGATCGATCGTGTTGTCTGTTGGACAGATTCTACGATCGCCCTCGCTTGGCTTAAAAAACACCCATCGACATGGACGGTTGTGGTAGCCAACCGCGTGTCAAAAATCCAAACGTCTCTTCCGAGCGCTGAATGGCGTTACGTTCCAACACGCTCAAATCCCGCGGATTTAAATTCGCGTGGGATAGAGGCTGCAGATTTTCTGCAGTCGAGACTGTGGATGTTTGGACCAGGGTGGCTGAGCGGACCGGAAGTGGAGTGGCCAGCGATGCCAGCTTCCGTGGAGACCACTGAAAGCAAGCGCATAGCGCATGCACATGTAACGACTCCGAAACCGGAATGGAAATTTCTGTTCCGATTTCAAACGTGGAGAAAACTGTTGCGTGTAACGGCGTATTGTCTTCGCTGGCGAAAACAGACACGCGCCGATCAGGGGTCACCCGACAGTCGAGTAATCGAGGCGTCAGAATTGCGAATCGCAACTGAACGTATCGTGCGTCATATACAAGGCACGCATTTCTCAGAAGAGTACCGGTGCTTGAAAAAACGCCGAGGAATACCTGAGAAATCTCCGCTAAAAAGTCTAAACCCTTTTCTCGACGAAAATGACGTCTTGAGGGTTGGTGGACGACTGGAGAATGCGACGCTTGCATGGGAAACCAAGCACCCGATAATACTGCCGAAACATTATGTGTCAACACTCATAATCCGGCAGTGCCACGTGGATACGTTGCACGGGGGCTTGCAGCTGACCTTGCATACTGTGAGGCAGAGCTACTGGATTCTCGGCTGCCGAAACGCAGCGAAGACGGTTATAAACAAATGCATGCGATGCCTGAGATGGCGAAGCAGCGCCTCCACGCAAATAATGCAGCATTTGATACCGGAACGCTGCAGGCCTGCAAAGGCCTTCGACAACTGCGGAGTGGACTACGCGGGGCCTTACCGTGTCCGCGACTCCGCTGGTCGAGGAAAGACGGCTCACAAAGCGTACATCGCGGTGTTCGTTTGTTACGCCACGCGCGCCGTCCACATCGAGCTCGTCCATGATTACACGACGAGCGCGTTTTTAGCTGCACTCGATCGGTTCGTAGCTAGACGTGGTATACCGTCTTGCATTTTTAGCGATAATGGCACCAATTTCGTTGGGGCCGTTCGAGAGTTACGTAAGCAGTTCTGTGAGGCGTTTTCCTCCACAGAAATGCAAAACAAATGCAGCTCTATGGGGATAAGGTGGAGGTTTAACCCCCCCAGCGCTCCTCATTTCGGTGGAATGCAGGAAGCCGGCGTAAAATCGGTGAAACACCATTTAAAACGCACACTGGGTGAATTCACGCCGACGGGAGAGGAAATGCAGACGCTTCTCTGCAAGATCGAAGCGAGTCTCAACTCGCGACCGATCGCCCCCCTGAGTGACCACCCAGATGATTATGCGCCTCCGACGCCCGGACATTTCCTGACAGGAGGTCCACTAAATGCGATTCCGCTGCAATCGGTGGAAACCGAAAAACTCTCGCGACTATCGCGGTGGAGAGCGATTCAAAAATTTCACGAGCAGCTTTGGAGGCACTGGACGCGAGATTATCTCACGCACCTCCAAAATCGCTATAAGTGGCGCACCACCCAACTGCAACTGCAACCAGGGGATCTGGTGTTAGTGCAGAATCCTCTTCTTCCCCCTAATCAGTGGGAAATGGGGAGAATTGAGGAGGTGTTCCCGGGTAAGGACGAAAATGTACGGGTGGTAAAAGTCCGTACAGCAAAGTCCACATATACGTCCGATTACAAGGATGTGTAAGTTACCCGTGGATGAGCCTGCCGCGGCGACGGTTGCCGAGGTCGAGCAGGCGAAATAAACACCGGACAAAATTCGGTAAAGGCCGAACGAGACAAAGGTGAGGGCAACCGTTCTATTTGAAAAGACAAACGGTCACGAACCCCCCTTTGCCTCCCGGCCCCCTTGACAGTCCAGGGAGGAGAGATGAGGTACTTCTCTCTCTCTCTCTCCAAGGGAAGAGCGCCCCCCGCGAACTCGCGGGCGCTGCCGAAATTTGATCCGATCGTAACCAGTTGACGATCATTAGTCAAGCAACAATGGCAAGCGATAAAGCAATATCGGCGAGCTTCGACCGCTGCATGCGGATCGGCGAGGAGGCCCTCACCACCGTCGCCCCGCCGGACCAAGGAAGTGCGCCCGCGAGTGGACCACCCACGCCGGAAGATTGGGAATTAAAGCTGGGGACGGAAATATATAAAGTTCCTGGGCATATACCGACCACCACCCGGCGATATCGTATACCGGCAACGGGAGGACGATATCTGGTCAAATGGAATAAGGAGGGCCTGCTTACGTCCCTGCTCTGGAAAGAGCAGGAAGGGAAGCCGCAGGAAGGACCTGCAGCACCGAGGCAGCAGGCTGGCCCTTCGGCTGACCCTTCGGCTGGCCCTTCGGCTGGCCCCTCCAAGGGGGTCAACAAACGACGGAGGAAGAGGGCGGAACGGCGGGTCGCCACCCCCGCAGCCGGTCAACCAACGTCCACCGTCGCGGCCGGATCGAGGCCCCCAGCACCGACGCCCCCATCAGCACGAGCAACCCGACACCCGCCCGGGGCCTTGGAACAGATGACCCGAACGGCCATCGGGGTGGCAATCGAAACGTCGATGCGTTTCCTCCGGGGCCACCCAGGGTTTTCTCAACCTAGTGCAAAGTAAGTTCAATTAAATTTTGTTTGATTGAATTTTTGCGAAGCGCCGTGAGTGAGTTCATCTCAATTGAACTCCACTTGCGGTACTTTGCTCTCTCTCTTTTGATCGCCTACAGAAATCTTGGTCCTTCAAGTTTCGCGATCCGAGTCGTGTTTGTGTTGAAGCTGCCGATACTCCTTTTGCACGGACAGTGCAAGGGGGGCGGTATGTTTAAAATACATTTAAATTTCGAAGCATTGTTTCGTCCGCGAGAATCGCAGTACGTTAACGTGCTGTGACCGACCGAAGGTCGCCTTCGGTAGGAAATTCAGTTGCGTTGACAATAAACTCGGTATATTCGAATTGCGACTCGTTTTTCATCCGATGCGGTTGAAGTTCGAACAGGTGAGCGATTACGATCAGCTGTTTGAATCTCAGGCCCGATAACGAGTGGGGGTATCGGAGCCTGACAAAGAGAGAGAGCAAAATCGGTACATTAGACAAAGAGAGACAATGATAGGCGAGCGCCGCGTAGCGGATTTTCGGGGACTCCGCGATTTTCGCGGAGCGTCTCGCGCTCGCATGTCGAAGTCAGTCTTGCACCGAACGCTCGCACGGTAGCAAGCAACAGCATTATAGAAGAGTCTACTGAGTTAGGAAATTTGGGCACCAAGTTCCTTAGCTCTTGACGCCTTCTACGCTGTATTATCGCACTACAGCTCGCCATAGCTCCCTTCGAGAACCACGTATTACACGTGCGAAGGAAAAGCGATTGTTTAGTCGCGATAAATTTAAAAGACGAGTAACTGCGCTCTTGGAATCGGTGGCTACCTCGATTCCCTGAGCTTGCTATTCGTCGGAGGAGCAATCAAGACCTCTTCTTGGTTGAGCCCCGATATTGGCACCAACAGAGAGGGTAAACGTAAGTGTATCACCTCTGCGTTGCCCGTGTTGTATCACCCGTTTAGTAGCAGCCCGCGTACGACGAATAGATGCGTACGTTGCGGTGAACGGTGAGTGCTACAACCTCTGGCCTTTATCCGCCGCCAAGGCTAGCTAAAGCTAGTACCGAGGGTCGAACGCTCGCGAATCTCGGCTTACAACCGTGATTCGCACGAGGCAAGCCTTCTTGGAAGGCAGGTTGAGCAGAGAAAAGGAGGATCCCTCCTCTCTGCACACTCGTCTGCCGACGCTTTCTTCAGAGCGAAGAAACGTCGGTATTACAGTCCACTACATTACCTTAACGATACGTCAAGGTACTGCTCCCCCCTCCACGTAGGCTCGTTTCGAAGCCTGGAGTCGGGAAGACAACGGTTTGGCTTGAAAGCAATACGCTAGCTGACCAGTGCGGTGTCGCCGCTCTTTTCTTTTCCAGACGCCAGCGTCGCTAAGGGACACCAGCCGGCGTCAGTCTAAGGGACCCTTCCCCAAGGTTTTGGCTGAAGACCCCCGAACCTACTTACTCAATAAACGTCGTATTTAAGCCCTTTTTAGGGCCGACTTAAATTTGATTAAGTGTACAATTTTTTTTCTTGACACCCTTCTCTCAACCACCCAATCCGGATCCCGTTAGATCCCTGAATTTTCAGCGATTCTAACATGTTCCATCTATCTACAATTTCCTTAATTACATCCTCCTTTTCATCTGCTTCCTTCCGCATCTCCTTCTTCCCCTGTCGTATTTCATCTGTGCTCCTGCTCTCCGGCTCTCTGGATTCTTTCCGCCTTTCTCCTTGTCCCCTGCTCGTCTCCTGTCTCCGACCTGCAAACAGATTCAGCTTCCCCTTTATTTGTTTATCCTTTTCTTATCTTATCCCTTTTCCTGCCTCCTCGTTTCCCTCTTCCTAGCTTTTGTCCGTCCCTTTGTCTCTCCTTCCTGCAAAAACAACACAATGTATTACTACTTCCGTTTCTCATCCTCCTCTGATGATTACGATGATTACGATGACTACGATGAGAGCCCCGACCTCGCCCTCACCCGTGAGTCTCCCCAGGATCTTATCGACCCTATCATCCCGACGGATGATCTGAATCTAGTGAAGTCCTCCATCTTTCGATAGAGGCCATCACCTAGCATAGACTCTCCGTTCTTACCCTTACACCGGAGCTCAACCCGGACGTTTCCATGGGTTGACCTCCATCATGAATTTCGTCAGCTTCTCTATCTTCGCCTCCTCTATCTCCTCCACTTCTAAGAGGAATTTCCCCGTGTGTTTGTGTCTTCTCGCCATCAGCCTGGGACACTTACAGATGATGTGTGCGCTACTCTCCTCTTCCATTTCACAGAAGCTGCACATCCTATCCTCTAGTTGCTTTATCCTTGCCAGATGCAGCTTCAGCTGCGCGTGCCCTGTCAACCGTCTCGACATTAATCTGCACTTACCTCTGTCCATTTCAACCATGTTTTTGGCATATTTGTACTTTGGTTCGTCCCCCAGGATTTCCTTGGCCTCCCTGCATCCTTCAGTTTCTCACCATTTCCTCTTCCTTTGTTCGGAGGCCCACTCCTTGATGGCCGTTTTCACCGTTAGTACCGACATCGGGGGGTACGGCTCTGCTCCTGTCGGTGCCTCGTCCGACCCTCTGTTTGCTAGTTTGTCCGCCGTTTCGTTCCCTTCGGTTCCCTCATGTCCCGGTACCCAGACCAAGGTTACCTTGTTCCCCTTGTCCACCAGTTTATTCACTTTCTTCTTGCATTCCATGACTGACACGGATCTATGTGCCCGTTTATCCAGTGCCTTCAAAGCCGCCTGGCTATCCGAGCAGATAGCAATCCTTCTATGTTCCGTGTTCCTTTCTATTAGTGTCTCCGCACAGTCCTGAATTGCCAGAACCTCCGCTTGGAAAACTGTCGCCAGCTTCCCCAGCTGAATCACCTTCATATCCGTTCCTTTCTCGTTCGTCCAGGCTGCTCCTGTGATGCCCCCCTTTCTAGGTCCATCCGTATACCATATCTGGTGATATTCCTTCAGATCTTTCTTCTTCTTTTCCCAGCCCGTTTTGCTGCTGATTAATATCTGGAATTTCCTCTGAAAAATGAATTCTAACGTTCTACTATCTTGTCTCATACTTATCAATTCTCGGATGGTCTCGTTTCCCTCCTTCCTCAGTATCGAGCTATGCCCAAAATCTCTCTCCTTCCAGGCGTTCCATGTGACTAGCCTGTGCGCCATCTTTAGCGCCAGCGTTCTGATTTTTACGTCCAGTGGCTCTATCCCTGCTACCACCTCCGCTGCCCTTGTCGGTGTTGTACTCAACGTATCCAAAATCCTCTTTAGCGCCAATCCTTGTAGGCCGTCCAGCTTATCCTTTACCGTCCTCATGTTGGCCGCCTCCCACCAAGCAATGCTGCCGAACATCAACCTAGGGAGAACTATCGCCTCATACATCCACTTTGTCGTCAGAGGCGATAGACCCCACGTGGGGCCCACCACTCTGCCTAACATTGCTAGATTTGCTTTTGCTTTACTTATCTGTTTGAATATGTGTTTTCTCCACGTCAGTCTCACGTTCAACCAGACCCCTAGATACTTCACCTCCCTGGTGAACTCCAGTGCCTGTCCCTTGTACCTCAGATCCGTGATGATCGGCCTGTTGATCTTTCTTGTGAACAAGATCATCTCCATTTTCGTTGGGTTCACCGATAGTCCCGTCCGATCACACCACTCTTCCAGAGCCCATAGCGCCTTCTTTGCCCTATAGGTGACAGCTTCCACGTTCTTTCCTGTTGCCAGAAAAGTCACGTCGTCGGCATAAGCCAGTACCACTACACCACTCTTTTCAAGTTTGTATAGGAGATTATCCACTGCCAGACACCATAATAGTGGCGACAGGATTCCCTCTTGAGGGCAGCCTCTATTCACGAATCCCTTCGTGATAGTCTCCCCTTTCGAGGTTTGCAATTCCCTGGTGGTCAACATGATGTTTATCCACCGGATGACATATTCGTTTTCCCCGAATTCTTTCAGAGCTTTTACTATCAGCTCCGTAGACGTCTGATTGAATGCCCCTTCGATGTCCAGGAACCCGGCTATCGTCAGCAGTTTCTTTTTCATGACTTCCTCCACTTCCCCTACCAGATTATGAAGAGCCACCTCCACCGAGTGTCCGATCCTGAAAGCGTGCTGGTTACTATGCAGCTGCCTTCTTTCCAGTGTTACCTCCTTCATGTATCTATCCACCAGCCTTTCCACCATTTTCAATAGAAATGACGTCAAGCTAATGGGTCGATACGCCTTCGGTACCGCGTAGTCTGTCTTCCCTGGTTTCGGGATGAACGTCACCCTTGTGACCTTCCATGATATTGGTATTACTCCTAACGCCAAGCTTGCCCTCATTATTTTCGTCAAGAACTCCTTGATGTGTGGCATCGCCACCCTTATCATCTTAGGGTAGATTCCATCTACCCCCGGTGTTTTGTATGGTAGGAATGAGCTTATTGCCCACTCCATCCTGTCCGGCCTCACAATTCTATTCGCTATCTCCCAGCCCGGCCTACGAATTTCTTCTTGCCTGCTCGTTCCTTCTCCATTTCCCTGCACCTCCATCGATGTCTCACTGAATCCCGGGAAGTGCTCTTTCATTAGCATTTTCAGGCATTCCTCGTCTGACTCCGAGTATGTTCCGTCCTCTCTTCTCAATGCTCCTAGCTGCTCCCTCGCTTCACTGCTCAGTAGCTTACTGAGTCTCGTTGCTTCCGACGCTCCCTTAACATTCGCGCAGAATTCCCTCCAGGATTCTCTCTTCGCTACTATCACTTTCCTTCTGAACACCCTTGTTAGTTCTTTTACTTCCTTCCACCTCGCCACACCTCCTTTCCTCTTGGCGATCTTGATTTTCTTCCTAATCTCCTTCTGTTCCTTCTCCAGTGCCCGATTCCACCATGGAATCGTGACCTTGCCTCTTAGCTCGACTTCTTCCGTAGTCTCCTCCCAAGCTTCCCTTAGGATCTTGGTCAATGTGTCCACTGCTTCGTTAACCTCCTCCTCGTTTCCGTATCTGGTGGGGAGTTCCGAGATTCTCTCCTCCACCCTTTCCGCATACCTCTTCCAATTTGTAGTTCTCGGGTTTCTTCTTTTCTGCGCTTCTTGCTGTTTCCCTATTTCCAACTCGAATCTGATATATTTATGGTCAGAGAATGATACTTCCTCGCTCACCCTCCACCACTTGATTTTTCCAGCCATACTCTGTGAGCACAACGTCACGTCCAGGACTTCCTTCCTCAGCATTGTCTCGAATGTGTGCTTCCCTCCAACGTTCAGTGTCACCAGACCATTGGCTAGGATGAATTCCATCAGCTCCTCCCCTTTCCCGTCCGTCACGGAACTTCCCCACTTCTTGTGTTTAGCGTTTGCGTCTCCTCCTATCAGGATCACTGCTCCTCTGTCCTGTACGAATTCCATTAGTTTCCGCGTTGCTTCCCCCGGCCTCTTCTCCTTCGAGTTCCACGGGGCGTATAGCGACGCTACGTAGATCGTCTTGTCCTCCTGGCCTCCTTCTCCTCTTGCCCGGATTGTTACCACTGCCAGATCCTTCGAGTTGTATTGCCTCATTGTCCCGGCCTCCAGTCCCTTCCTGGTGAGTACGCAAGCCCTTGAGTGCTTATTATTTAGAGCCCATACCTTACCGACTAATCCAAGTCCTCTTATCCCTCCGTGTGCTGTCCACGGTTCCTGTATCAGCGCCACATCAATCTTGTCCCTCGCCATCACTCTTGTTAACGCCGCCGATGCTGCTTCGCTGTGGTGCAGGTTGATCTGTATTACTTTGAGGGACATCGTTGATGGTATCTGCAAGTATATATCCATTATTTCTTTCCCTTTTTTTTTCTATTGACTTTTTACCCCTAACTTATTTTACGATTATTTACAATTGTTTATGATTGTCTTTGTTTGTTACTTCTTACCTCCTATCCGTTTACCTACCCGTCGTTCCCCTCTTTTTTTTTTTCTCGCCTATCTTCCGCCTGTTTCTTTTCTTCCTCATCATTCTTCCTCCGTTTCTCTCCTGGTTCCCCATTCCTCCTTCTCTCCCCGTCTCTCGGTTAGGTTTAAAGAAGAAAGATGAGAGAAAGCCTCCCATTTCCCTTTTTCTTTTCTTTTATTCATCTTCTCTCTCTTTTTTACAGTTTCCAAGGTTTACAAAAATCTTTCCTACATCTAACTTATATTTACATCTGTTCCTAAACTATGGCTTGTCTTGCTACTCCCTTCTTCTTTCTCCCTTCTCTTATTCTTTCTTCCCCTTAACCGGTATAAAAGCTACCTTCGCGACCCCTCCCCCAATAGGTAGCCTCATGTCTTTTTGTTGTAAGGTCCTAAAGGTTCTCGGACCTACTTCAAACATGAAGTCTCTCCCCCTTCCCAGTGGTCCACCTTCTTTTACCAGTCTCCAATCCGCCACCCTGATGGCTGGGGTGTCGAATTTTAGTAGTTTTGGTATCGACTCCCCTTTTAGTGATTGGAGGCCGACTGACGCTATCACCAACATCCTTCGGTTTAGGATCTCTGGATCCTCTACCTTTAGATCCATTCCGGCCAGTTTTCTTCCCTCCCCCGTCAACTCCTCGTACAGCCTCTTCACTTTCCCATCCTTCCCGTCGATCAGAAGGCCCCCATTCATTAAACCTGTACGCTTTATTTGTATCCTCCTGTTCCTTTCCAAGCTCTCCATGGCCACGATGGACAGGACTTGGTCCATGTCCGCCCTCGTGAGCTTTCTCGCCGGGTATTCCCGTGGCACCACGCAGAATTTCACCTCCCTGCTTCTTTCTTTATCTTCCCTTTCCTCTCTCTTCCCTTCCTTCCTCTTCCTTTCTTTTTCCTTTTCCTCTCCTTCGCTTCCATCCCCTTCGTCATTTACCTTTATTTTCTTTCCTCCTGCGCCCCGCTCTTGCTTCTCTTGTCTCTCTTCCTCCTCCTTCCCTCCGTGTTCCCTTACTTCTCTCTTTTCTTCCCCTCCGCAGCTTTCCTCCTCCTTCTCCTTGGTTCCTTTCGCTTTTATCTCGTCCTCCTTTGCCTGTATCTCCTGTTTCCCGACTCCTGTCTCTCTTCCTTCTTTGTTCCTGTCCTCCTCCCCTCCTTCTTTTCTACCAGCCTCGTTCTCCTTCCCCTCTTCCTTTTTCCTTTTTCTTTTCCCCTCCTCGCCATCCTCCGATTGATCTATTAGTACAATTATCTCCTCCCTTGGCTTCCCATCGTCCCCTCTGACTTCCTAACCCCACTTTCTATCCCCTCTGTTTACTCCGAAGAAGGCGTCCATCATAAGGTTCCTCCCTACAAATTTCTTCTTTTCTTTCTCTACCTTCTTCTTCCCTTTGCAGTCTCCGTTCTTGGGAGGTATTAGTATTTTCCCCTGCATTAATTCCCTCATCGCAGCCTGTTTTGACGTAGAAGGTATTGGTTTTTCTTCCCCCCCAGATTCCTGTCTCGTCTCCTTGCTTCCTCCCCATATCTCTATCGACCTTACCTTAGGCCCTTCCTTTCCTTTACTCTCCTTCCTGTTTTCTTTTTGCTCTTTCTCAAACCTTTCCTTTGCCTCCTCCTCTTGTTTCTTCTCCTCCATCTCAATCTCCTTCATAAGTTCTTCTTCTTCCTCTGCTCCTATCTCCATTTCCTCCTCCAGGTATTTGCCCTCTTCCACCTGCATTATGCATTCGTCCGTTTCGATGTCCATCTAAAAAGGAAAGTAAAAGGAAAAGTTTTTAGAGTTTTTTTTTTTTTATATACATGTGAATATGTTAATATGTTGTTACCCCTTCTGTCCCTTATCATTATTATTAGTACTACTACCATTGCTATTATTGTTATTGTTACTATTATTATTTGTTATTCTTACCATTATTATTATTGTTACTATTATTCTTATGTTTATTCTGTATTCCTATATTTTATTTATTTATATTCTCATGCATTCCCCTCCATGCATTTTTCTTTTTCTCCGCTTCTCATTCTTTGGTCCCCTTTCATTCGTCCGCTCATTTACCTACCGTACTTTCTCGGAACCTCCTACCCTTTTTCCTTTCCTCATTCATCTTATCTTATCATGTCCCCTTTCTGTTCCCTTTCCCTTTCCTTTTCTTTCTCCTTTCCCCACACCCCGCGTCTATTTCCTGTTTCCCGATTTTAAGTTATGCTGTTATTTCCTACATGCCTGCTTCCTATACTTCCCTTTCCTTTTCTTTTCCTTTTTTTTCTCTCTTTTTTTTCTTTTTTCTTTTTTTCTTCTTTTTTTTCTCTCCCTCTCTCTGTCTTTTTTCCTCCTTTTTCTTTTCTTTTCTTTTCTTTTCCTTTCTTTCCTTTCTTTTCTTCCCCTTCTTCCGGTGTCATCGCTTCTATTATCTCCCTATCCGTTTCTTACTACCTCCCTTCCCATATCCGCTCTATCCCCTATACCGCTTATCTTCTTTCTTTTTTTTCCCCATCTTCCCTTGCTAATGTTACCCGCGCTACCCATTTGCATATATACATATGCATATATATGTGCCTAGGCGTCACACATTCTCATACATACTTGCGTACGTGCCCTCACTTACACACCTGCATTCCCTTCTCATACGTTGTGCTTATATGTGTAAATACTTGTACCATTTCTTTTTGTCATTTCTTATTTTATTTGACTTTATGTATATATATATATATATATATACCTACATACACACATACATATATATACATACATACATACATACATACATACATACACATATACATACACATACACATGCATATTCTTATGTGTGTACAGTTGAATTTCCTATATTAGTTCTTATTTGTCTTAACCTATCCTTTCAGTTGTCTTGTCTCCACCCTTGTACACGTGTGTGTCCCTCTATCCCTTCCTTTCCCTTTTCTCTGGCTCTGTTTCCCCTATCCTTTCCTTCTTGTATTGCTTCCTCCGTTTTCCCAATATTGGTGACTCCTCTAGGTTTTCCTCTATCGTCTTTTGCCTTCCCTCCTCTTCCTCTCCTTCCTTCTCCTCCTCGTCCTCCGTTATCACTCCGAATAGTTCCTCTTCCAGCCTCCTTCTCTCTTCCCTGGTCCTTTTTCTTTTTCCCCCCTTTCCTACTTCCTTCCTCTCTTGTTGTTCCTTCTCTCCCTTTTGTTCTCCATCTTTCCCCTCCTGCCTTGTTCCCATTTCTTCTTTCTTCTTCTCCTTCTTTTCTTCCTCCCTGCTTCCGTCCTTTCCTTCCTCTTTCTTTGCCTCACATCTTTTCGCCACTATCATTACCTCTTTTAATCCTTTCAATTCTTTTATTCCTTCTAACCCTTTTATCCTGGTCCCCTCCTTTCCTTCCTTCCTTTCTTCCTTCTTTCCTTTCCCCTCTTCTTTTCCCATCCTTCTTCCCTCGGTTTGTAGTCCGTCTCCTGTATTCCCTCTTTCCCCATAGTTCCTTCCTAGCCATTCTCTCACTTTTCTTTTCTGCTCCTCACTGGTCGTACCTACTTCCCTGTTTTCCCATTCCGATGTCCTTTGCATCCCTGCCTCTCTTATTCCTTTCGTCGCTCTCCTCCTATTCCATTCTCCCTCTCCTTCCTGCCTCTCCTCGCTTTTTCCTATTCTCTTCCTCTCTCTTGCTTCTTTAGTTCCTTCTCTTCTCTTTTCCATCTCCTTTCCCTTCTCCCGGCCTTGTCTAGTTCTATCTTTTGTTCCTCCCGCTGCTCCCCATTCTGTCATCTGTTTCCATCTCTCTTCTCCTTTTGATGAGATCACTGAGAACTCGTTGTCGCTCTCAGCCTTCGTGAGGTCCACCTGTTTCTCAACCTTCCTTTTCCCTTCCATTTTTTTTTCCTCTTCTCTCCTCCTATCCCTTACTACCTTGCTCGCCTTTTCCCATACTTCCCTGAACTTATTTCTAAAGTCCCCTTCATTTCCTATCTTCCTCTTCCCCTCTTCCCTTCTCTCGTTCTCTTTTCCTTTTCCCTTTCCTCCCCCCATTCCTTCCCTGCTTCCCTCTTCCGTTTGGGTCCCTGCATCATTCCGCAATTTCCCTCCTTCCTCCAGCTTCTTGATAGCCCTCGTCAGTCGTTCATTTCCTCTTATCTCTTCCGCTGCTGCATCCACATCTACCTCCACCAGTGATCTAATTGCCTTCACCAGTCTCTGCTTCGTTTTCCGTCTTAATCCTACTTCCATTTGTCCCCGCTGTCCTACCTCTCTCACCTGTCCTCCTTCCATGCTAAAAGAAATACAATCATTCCTACCAACCCATTCTCGTATTTCCTGACTACATTCCATCTCATTCATTCTTATCCTATACTATTTCTTTCCTTACCCATGCTACTCACTCTTTCGGTTTTTCCCATCCTCTTCTATTTCTCTCTTCTTACTCATTCACTTCATGCGTTTACCACCACCACTAGCACTCGACGACGAAAGAGGTCATAGTGACCCATATTTCCTTTAACTTCCCCTCGCGGTATAGGACTTCCTCCGCCGTGTCCGCTGGCAGAGGCTGTCCCACGTGCCCCCTCCCCGACGAACTCCACCGAGGGTGCGCACGGGCCTCGTTGCCACCCCCGCCGCTGGAGCCGCCATCTTTACGCAAGCCAGGGGCCGAGAGCGCCCACGTTGTCAGGCCGTGATTTTCAAAAAGTGCGTGAATGGAATTTTCCCCCGGGGACGTTGCGTCGCCCGAGTGCCTGTTTAGCAACGCTTGGTGCCCTCCCCCCCTGGACTCGCACGCTTGTCGCGAACGCTACGCACATGGCCCACGCGGTCCCGACGTTCGCCCTTTGTCTCGAGCGGGGAAGAAAGCGTAGAAAGTCGAAGAAGGCAAAAGAGGAAGAAGAAGGAGAAGAATTGTAGGCGAAGGAATTGAAGGTTTAGAGTTGCGCGCACGTGTTTGACCCTTCGGCCATCTGCGACGATTTTACGGCTACTTCTCTTTTGTTTACGCTTTCGCTTAAGTGTTTTATGTTTTCGACTTTCCCGTTGCACGTGTTTCCCCGTTATTGTCCCTAATTCCGCGCGCTCACATCTGGCTGGCAAAATTTTCACCGCTCCGAGCGGTTCGAACGGTTTTCCCCGATTCTCTCACCCACTTTCTAATATTTCCAAAATTTCTAGCGTTCTAATGCCGGCGATATGTAAAAATTTCCCGCTACCTCGGGCGGTGTTGCTCGCTTCTCTTACCGCCCCCCGCTTGACCCTAGCGCGTCGAGCAGTTCGAACCATCCTTCGAGATTCTCCTATCCACTGCTCCCTAACGATTCGATACAAGCTATCTTTCGAGATTCTCTCACCCAATTTTCGGGTGATTCAAGGATTAAGTGTGTCTAAAAATTTCCCCGCTATCTCGGGCGGTGGTGCTCGCTCCTCTCACCGCCCCCGCGAGCCCACGTTTGATCCTAGCGCAACACCGCGCGCTGGATGGGGGTGGGAAATCGCCTGCCCGCAAAGGCAGCCGACCGGCTCGACCACGCTACTCTACGCTGTTTTTAATTTTTCTGTCCACCGGCGCCCACGGCCACCCATCCTAGGACGGTGCCGCAGGCCCGGCTGCTCAACTTGACTTTACTTTTCTACAAATAGTAACAATCTTTCACTATCTAAATAGAATAGATCCACACTGTAAAATGAATATAACCAAAGAAGTTAAAAGTTCATTAAAAATTATCAATAATGTACTACTCAGAGAATCAGGGCAGGCCCCGATTCCAAGAGTGCAAATCTCGATCAATTGTCTCCTAAAACAAACCAGGTGCTCTTTCGTACGTATTATACGTACGAATCGAGCAGAGCTTCCTAGTCTGTCGGCGACAGAGGTTCAGCTTTTGAGAGCTAGTGAGATTTCAAGTGTCTGGTAACCAAACTACTTGAAATCTGGAAACTGGCGAGCTGAGATGCGCTTGACGAACGGTCGCACTGACTGTTGCAAGCTTGGTTGTCGTAAGACGACTGGGGCGAGAGCCGCGCGTGTCTCCGCGAAGCGGAAGACGTGCCAAATTTTACCACTACGCGGCGCTCACAAATTATCTTTTGTCTCGTGCTAATGTAGTACGATGTACTCTCTCTCTCCTTCAGGCTCCGATGTCCCCACTCGACATCGAGCCTGGAGTTCAAAACCGTTGCTCGACAACGCTTACTTTGTTTGAACTTTAATTTTGACGACAAAAACAAGTCATACGACAGCTGATCGTGTTTTGCTGCTAGGACAACGTATGCTCCGACCGAAGGCCACCTTCGGTCGGTCACGTATACCAACAAATTACGAATCTCGCGGACGAGCCAAATGCCCGTTATATAACCGCTTTTTAAACATGGATCAATTAACGATGTTAAAGAGTTGGTTCAACAAAATGGAGGCAGAGGAAAAGGCAACACTCGGAATATTGTTAAATGTTATGCTTGTAACGAAAATGGGCATATTTCAACGGAATGTCCAAAAAAAGTTGTCAAATCGGCAAAGGCAGTCAATATTTGTCATAAAGTTGATATGAACCACGTTGCTTTCAAGTCTGGTAAGACCTTTCCATTCATATTAGATACTGGCTCTGATTGTTCACTAATATGTTATCAGTTTGGTAATGAGTTATCTGCTTGTGACATTAATGAAAGAGTTGATGAAACTGTAACTTTAAAAGGCATTTCTAATCAGGTTATATTTAGTACTTTCAAAATTAAAAGTGAAGTATTTATTTCTGGAATCAAACTTATATTATGGATGCACGTAGTAAGTGATGAAGTATTACCAAAATTTAT
This sequence comes from Calliopsis andreniformis, assembly GCF_051401765.1. NCBI lineage: Eukaryota > Metazoa > Arthropoda > Insecta > Hymenoptera > Andrenidae > Calliopsis > Calliopsis andreniformis. The sequence goes on along the minus strand of NW_027480734.1, from coordinate 175,645 downwards.
TGTAGTTGGAAAAGATATATTTTCTGATAATTGCAAATTATCTGTGAACATTGATATGAATGGATTTAAATTTGCACGTGTAAAAACTATCAATATTTGTGAGAATGTTAACAAAATAGATTTCAATAATATTACTACTGACATAACAAATGAGGATGATTTACAGAAATTACATGCAGTATTGTGTAAATTTAAACAATCTTTCGTATTGGGTATACCTACTAGCCGAGTTAAAGTAAAATCTTTGAATATCAGATTGGTCGATCCTAATAAATATGTTCATACAAAACCGCGACATTTAGCTCCTGCAGAAAGAGAAATAGTTCAAACACAAATATCCGATCTTTTAAAAAATAATATTATTCGTGAAAGTAACTCGCCTTTTGCTAGCCCTGTAGTTCTAGTAGATAAAAAAGATGGTTCAAAACGGTTATGTATAGATTATAGGGCTCTTAATGGAAACACAATACCGGATAAGTATCCGCTTCCCCTAATAAGTGATCTAATAAATAATTTAAATGGTGCATGTTATTTTACAACTCTTGATATGGCTGCAGGGTTTCATCAAATTCCGTTAACACAAGAATCTATAGAAAAAACAGCATTTGTTACTCCAGATGGACAATATGAATATTTAACAATGCCGTTTGGTTTAAAAAATGCTCCATCTACATATCAACGAGCTATTGAAAAAGCATTAGGAGATTATAAAAATAAAATTGTTCTTATTTATATAGATGATTTGTTAATTCCGACTAAGACGATTCAAGAAAATATACAAAATTTAGAGAAAGTAATAATTCGATTGATAGATGCAGGATTTTCATTTAATTTTTCCAAATGTAAATTTTTAATGACAAAAGTTGTTTTCCTAGGTTATGAAGTGAGTAAGGGAGAACTAAGACCAAATCCGCGAAAAATAGAGGCTTTGGTGAATGCACCCATTCCTAACACAGTGCACCAATTACGGCGATTTTTAGGACTTGTATCTTATTTCCGGCAATTCATACCTAAATTTGCTCAGTTAGCGGCACCATTATACGTTTTAGTTTCTCAAAATTCGACATTTCAGTGGACAGAAAAACACACACAAATTCGTAACAAATTTATTAATTACTTAACAAATAGTCCCGTATTAACTACATTTAATCCTAATAAAGAAATAGAATTACATACAGATGCAAGCGCTGAAGGTTATGGTGCAATTTTAATACAAAAATATGAAAGAAAACCACACGTAATCTCGTATTATAGCCAAAAAACAACAGGACCTGAATCTCGATATCATTCGTATGAACTCGAGACATTAGCCGTTGTTAAAGCAATTAAACATTTTAAATCATTTCTTTATGGTCGAACGTTCAAGGTAATGACAGATTGTAATTCATTAAAAGCTTCAAAGAATAAAAAAGATCTTACTGATAGGGCATACAGATGGTGGGCTTTTCTGCAACAATTTGAATTTGATATAGAACATAGACCAGGTAGAAGTATGATGCATGTTGACTATCTTTCTAGGGACCCAATAGATAATACAAAACCAAATACTTCACATAAAATAGTAAACTTTGCTTCTCTTTCAAAAGATTGGCTGATTGCGGAACAAAAACGTGATTCAGAAATTACTAAAATAGTATTAGATATTCAGAATAATGATTGTCCAACTGTTTAAAAAGCGGTTATATAACGGGCATTTGGCTCGTCCGTGAGATTCGTAATTTGTTGGTATACGTGACCGACCGAAGGTGGCCTTCGGTCGGAGCATACGTTGTCCTAGCAGCAAAACACGATCAGCTGTCGTATGACTTGTTTTTGTCGTCAAAATTAAAGTTCAAACAAAGTAAGCGTTGTCGAGCAACGGTTTTGAACTCCAGGCTCGATGTCGAGTGGGGACATCGGAGCCTGAAGGAGAGAGAGAGTACATCGTACTACATTAGCACGAGACAAAAGATAATTTGTGAGCGCCGCGTAGTGGTAAAATTTGGCACGTCTTCCGCTTCGCGGAGACACGCGCGGCTCTCGCCCCAGTCGTCTTTCGACAATCAAGCTTGACGCAGTCAGTGCGACCGTACGTCAAGCGCCTCTCAGCTCGCCAGTTTTCAGATTTCAAGTAGTTTGGTTACCAGACACTTGAAATCTCACTAGCTCTAAAAAGCTGAACCTCTGTCGCCGACAGACTAGGAAACTCTGCTCGATTCGTACGTATAATACGTACGAAAGAGCACCTGGTTTGTTTTAGGAGACAATTGAGCGAGATTTACACTCTTGGAATCGGGGCCTGCCCTGATTCTCTGAGTCTCGTCTTCGTCTCGGAGCAACAAAGGCCGCTGCCTGTTGGATCCCTGAGAGACGGGTTACAACAGAGAGAGATAACGTACGTGCCTATCACCTCTGCGTTACTCGTGCTCTGCCACCCCGTTTAGAAGCAACCCCCGTGTGACGAATAGAAGCACACGGTAAGGTGAACGGAGTCGCCGAGCCTCTGGCCGTCCTCAGCCTCCAGGACTAGCAATTCGCTGGTTATAGCGTGTCCCTCCGCTCACGAATCCCTAAGTTACTTGGATTCGTACGAAGCGAACCTTTCTAAAAGGTGCAAGGTGAAGAGAAGAGGTCCCTCCTCCTCTCAAGCCACTCGTTCATCGACGTCTTCTTCGCGCCAGAAGAAGAGTCGATAATACAGTCCACTGCATTACCTTTGCGCTACAGGCAAGGTTTTGCTATCCCCTCCAAATAGGCTCGCGAGCGCAGCCTGGAGTTGGGAATCTTTGGTATAGCTAGATTTACACTCTTGCTTACCGCCGCGGTTCCGCCGCTATCTCTCTTTTTCAGACGCCAACGTCGCTAAGGGGAGCCGGCGTCACCACCAGCCAAGGCCCTCCGATCCGCCGCCGTCCATTCGAGCCGACGAGGACCGGAGCCAGCGCCCAGCCCCAGAAAACAGTTAAATAAACGTCGCTTAAAAGCCCTTTTCAGGGCCGACAAAATATAAAACTCGTGTCTTCGTTTTCTTTCGTATCCCCTCAATCTCACCTCATCCGGACCTCCGTTGGATCCCTTATTTTAAGCGATTCCAACATAAGGTCCTTCGAGCCGGATAGAAAGGTTGAGAAAGGGTGAAAGAAACGATCACTTCAGGTTGACCTTCGAGCAGTGTTTACCTCTCGAAGTATATCACCATGTCGAACCCCGTAAAGGAGCAGTTGACTCTTCCTGCCCTGGAGGTCGAGATGGAGGATATTCAGTCACGAATTCGGGGAATGACCCGACTCGTGACTAATCTGAAGAAAAAGGGGCGAAATAATTATACCATCTCTCTCCTCAAGCAGAAGTTGGAGTATGTAACTGACGTTTGGAGGGACATCCAAGAGCGAGTTAAACAGCTCAAAAAGGAGGTCCCTGACAGCAAACGGAAGGTCATACCCTTCTTCGGCGAGAGCACGATGGATGATGCAGAAGATGCGTTCCATGAAGCTCAGAACTTCCTGATGACGGAATTGGACAGCCTCATACAGGAAAAGGAATCGGCTGGATTCGGCAACCCCGGGAATACCGCGGGTGCCGGAGCAACCGGCCAGCCTAGTACGCTTGAGCTTCCCAAGCAGAATTTACCGAGATTTAGCGGAGATCCGCGAAAGTGGTGTCACTTTGCGGATCTGTTCACCGCCAGCATAATCAAAGATCAACGGTTGTCAGATGCGCAACGTTTGCAATATCTGAACGGCTGCTTGGAAGGAGAGGCACTCGCATCGATTGCCACGCTTGAAATTGCGGATCGCAATTTCAAGCCGGCGTGGGATACCCTGACCGAACAATTCGGGAACCCACGTCGCATGGTGCTTCAGCTTCTCGCAACATTCACGAAGCTGAAGCCGATCAGGACGGGCGACATAGAAAGCCTGCAACAGGTCACCGTCGGCTGGAAACAAACGCTCGCCGCGCTCCAGAAGCTGGGGCGCAAGGTAGAGCATTACAGCGACGTGTTGGTCATCCTGATAAAATCTAAGTTGGACCAATCCCTAGAATGGGAATGGGAGGGCACGCAAAAGCTCAACCAAGAAATCCCCTCATTTAATGAGATGTTGGATTTTCTCAGGGAGCAAGAGCACAGACTGCACGTGCTGATCAACCCGGTACAAAAACAAGCGGTTGACCCCACGTCAAAACCTCGCATACGGCAACATAACGCCGTAGTCGAAAGCTCTCCCGGTCCAACCTTGGAGTGTACATTCTGCGGACTGACGCACGGAATTACAACGTGCAAAAAGTTCAAGCTGCTCACGCCTGAATTGCGCTTCCATTATATTAAAGCGAATCAGTCGTGTATAAACTGTCTCGCTTCGACTCACACAGTCGCGCGTTGCCCTAAGAACGCAGCGTGTACAAAGTGCAGTAAGAAGCATCACACTATTCTGCACTTTGACGCACCACAAGTCGGCACAGGCAATCGTCGGTCGACGAAAAAGCCACAGCAGGGCCAGCGGGAAGTGGGACGGAGTAACGTCTCCGCACGTGAGCCCGCGAATGTAAACACGAAATCTCGTGCTTCTACATCAAGCGCCGACGTGACGTCGCACTGTAGTGCGACGGAGAGCGGAACACCAGCTGTGTTTCTGGCGACGGCAAATGTGCGAGTCACAGGAAAGGGAGGCACGACGCGCATCGCGCGTGCACTCATAGACCAGGGCTCGGAAGCCTCCTTCATTTCCGCGAACCTCGCAAATGACTTGCGACTCGCGAGAAGGAAAACCCCAGCCACAGTTACGGGCTTGGGGGGCGGAAAAGCCCAGGATATAAAATATAGCGTGGATATCGAGTTCGGTTCGACACGTTGCACTGAGGAGGCGTTCCGCACCAGTGCATACGTGGTGTCCCGAATCACCTCGTATGCCCCGCCGTCGGTTCACGTGCCGGAATACACCGCGTTGCGTGAACTGACACTCGCGGATCCTGACCCCGCTTCAGACCGCCCAATAGAGGTGCTGATCGGAGCTGGGACATATGCGAGTATCATTCGACCAGGGCTTCGGCGATTCGGTAAGCGAGGGCCGATCGCGCAGGAAACAGCTTTAGGCTGGATACTGTCAGGCCCGGTCGACGCAGCCACCTCTTCCCCAAACCCCGTGAGGACGCTGCATTGCACCGTCCTCGAATCGCTCGACAAAGCGATACGAAGGTTCTGGGAGATAGAGGAGATTCCCTCGAAATTGGTGAATACCAAGGCCGAGGACGAATGCGAAGAATACTTCGCAAAAACCGTCGCGCGAGACGCGACGGGACGATTCATCGTTCGGTTGCCCTTCAACCACGAAAACCCGGACGAGCTATTGGAAGAGATTCTCCCAACGTTGTTTTCCTAGGTTATGAAGTGAGTAAGGGAGAACTAAGACCAAATCCGCGAAAAATAGAGGCTTTGGTGAATGCACCCATTCCTAACACAGTGCACCAATTACGGCGATTTTTAGGACTTGTATCTTATTTCCGGCAATTCATACCTAAATTTGCTCAGTTAGCGGCACCATTATACGTTTTAGTTTCTCAAAATTCGACATTTCAGTGGACAGAAAAACACACACAAATTCGTAACAAATTTATTAATTACTTAACAAATAGTCCCGTATTAACTACATTTAATCCTAATAAAGAAATAGAATTACATACAGATGCAAGCGCTGAAGGTTATGGTGCAATTTTAATACAAAAATATGAAAGAAAACCACACGTAATCTCGTATTATAGCCAAAAAACAACAGGACCTGAATCTCGATATCATTCGTATGAACTCGAGACATTAGCCGTTGTTAAAGCAATTAAACATTTTAAATCATTTCTTTATGGTCGAACGTTCAAGGTAATGACAGATTGTAATTCATTAAAAGCTTCAAAGAATAAAAAAGATCTTACTGATAGGGCATACAGATGGTGGGCTTTTCTGCAACAATTTGAATTTGATATAGAACATAGACCAGGTAGAAGTATGATGCATGTTGACTATCTTTCTAGGGACCCAATAGATAATACAAAACCAAATACTTCACATAAAATAGTAAACTTTGCTTCTCTTTCAAAAGATTGGCTGATTGCGGAACAAAAACGTGATTCAGAAATTACTAAAATAGTATTAGATATTCAGAATAATGATTGTCCAACTGAAGTAAAACATACGTATGACATACGAAATAATATTCTATATCGAAGAGTGCAACGTAATAAACAAAATTTCTGGCTCCCTATAATACCGAATAGTCTTGTTTGGTCATTAATAAATCATGTAGATTCTTCTTTGATGCATGTTGGATGTGAGAAAACGCTTGCTAAATTATATGAATTATATTGGTTTCCAAAAATGGCTAAAAGAACGCGGCAATTTATAGATAAGTGCTTGGTATGTGCAACTATTAAAAACAAAAATGGTCCTAATGAATTGCCATTGCATCCTATTCCAAAGGTTGCATTGCCGTGGAATACAGTGCATATCGATGCAACGGGTAAATTGACTGGTAAAAGTGATTTGAAAGAATATGCGTTTGTTCTTGTGGATGCATTTACAAAATTTACATTGTTATCTAAAACTTCTACTTTAACTGCAGAAGCAGCTGTTATGTTCCTTAAGACGGTAGTTTCTATTTTTGGAGTGCCTAATCGTATTATTTCAGATCAAGGGACTTCTTTTTCGGGCGGGAAATTTCGTGATTTTTGTGAAGAGAACCATATCGAATTACATTTTATAGCAACAGGGAATAGTAGAGCAAATGGGCAAGTTGAAAGAATAATGAGTTTCTTGAAGAATTTATTATCAGTAACTGAAGTTGGTTGTGATGAACGATGGCAGGATAGGCTCGCTGATATTCAATTGATAATAAATAGTACATCTCACAGAACTACTCAATATTCTCCGGCTGAGTTATTATTCGGACGGCAAATAAATTTACCGTGCATAAACAAAATTTCTGTAACTGATGTAGAGAGATTGAATTTAGATATTATACGTGAAAATGCAGACTATAATATCAAAAAGAATGCTATATATGAGAAAAACAGATTTGATATTAAAAGTAAACGCAATACGAAGTCATTCGCTGTAAATGATCTATGTTTGGTAAAAATAAATGATAGACATTCGACAAAATTAGGACAAAAATTCAAAGGTCCATATAAGGTAATAACAGATTTGGGACACGGGTCATATGAGTTGCAAAGTTTGACAAGCAAACATAAAATACGACAAACGCTTAAAAATATGAAGTATGTATCGCAAAATGATACTGATAATGATGTTGAAAATGATGTTTATTTGGACACTGGCGATGATACCGGTGTAGATGGTGAATCTTAAAAAAGCTACACACACATATATGTGTAAGTTGCTAATTGTGAAATGTTATTGAAAGGGCTGGGGCACCCAGTAAAGGGGTCAAACCCTAAAAATAATTTGGCTAAAATAAAATTTAAAAAAAAAAAAGAAAAAGAAAAAGATTGTAGATGAGATATGTGGATGAAGGTCTCAACAGACACAGCATCATTCCTCATACTGGTATCCTAGGCCCAGTATGAATTGTGGTGTGTTGGTTCGAAAACAAGAGTGTATGGGACGCTGTGCACTCTGTGTCGAACATGCCAATGCATCAGCAGTCGTCATACTGCATGCTCCTTCAGAGAATCATGGAATGTTTGTTGCTTGCCTTGTCTAGAGAGTACAAAATCTTTCGAATTTTTTTTTTTCTAATTGAAGAATGCGTACAAAGCATATATGAAAGAATAGAATATATATTGTAAAAAGGAAGAGTGTACTCCATGTAAACTCATAACATTGAGTAATAACACTCTTTTGTGATCAGAATGGCAGAGACAGCCGTGTCGGTAGTATAGAATTACTTAAGACTTTCTATAATTTCTTTTATGTTACAGATTGAAAATTCCATTCTATGTAATTTCATATAATTAACGCCGAGGACGGCTTTCAGTCAGGTTGGCCGTGTCGGCGCTTGATGTTATTCAATCAGGACACCATATATAAGAACTAGATGTTATTGTTTTTAATGTTATCGAGCGTGAAGTTCAATGGAGGCAAGGGAACAAGACAAGATCAGAATGCTGTGATCTGTATGAAAAAGTCGTGTAGTCCCGAAAAGGCAATATTATAAAAAGAGTAATCAGAACCATACAGACGTTGTCTTATTTAATATACTCGACATATACTTACAGATACCGTCAACTATGTCCCTGAAAGCCATACAAATCAACCTACATCACAGCGAGGCAGCATCGGCGGCCTTAACAAGAGTGATGGCAAGGGACAAGATTGATGTGGCACTAATACAAGAGCCATGGACAGCGCATGAGGGAATTAGGGGACTTGGCCTAATCGGTAAAGTATGGGCTTTGAACAACAAACACTCAAGGGCGTGTATTCTCACTAGGCAGGGACTGGAAGCGGCAACGCTGAGACAATTCAACGCAAGAGACTTGGCGGTTGTGATGATCCGGGCGAAAGGGGAAAGAGGCCAGGAGGATAAGACTGTCTACGTGGCGTCGCTGTACGCCCCATGGAACTCAAAGGAAAAGAGGCCAGGGGAAGCGATGCGAAGATTCATGGAATTTGTACAGGACAAGGGAGCGGAGATCCTGATAGGAGGAGATGCGAATGCGAAACATAAGAAATGGGGAAGCACGGTAACGGACGGAAAAGGAGAGGAGCTCATGGACTTCGTCATGGCCAATGGATTGGTGATGTTAAACAACGGAGGGAAGCACACCTTCGAGACAATGCTAAGGAAGGAAGTATTAGACGTGACAATGTGCTCACAGAGCATGGCCGGGAAAGTCAAGGAATAGAGTGTGAGCGACGAAGTATCATTCTCCAACCATAAATACATCAGGTTCGAATTGGAAACAGGGAAACACCAAGAAGCGCAGACAAGCAGAAATCCGAGAACTACAAACTGGAAAAGGTACGCGGAAAGGGTGGAGGAGAGAACATCGGAATTCCCCACCAGATACGGAAACGAGGAAGAACTGAATGAAGCGGTAGACATGCTAACCAGGATCCTACGGGAAGCATGGGAAGAGACAACGGAGGAAATCGAGTTGAGGGGCAAAATCATGATTCCGTGGTGGAGCCGAGCACTGGAGAAGGAACAGAAGGAAATAAGGAAGAAAATCAAGATCGCCAAAAGGAAGGGAGGAGTGGCGAGATGGAAGGAGGTAAAAGATCTCACCAGAGCTTTCAGGAGGAAGGTGATAGTAGCTAAGCGAGAATCATGGAAAGAATTCTGTGCGAACGTTAAGGGAGTGTCGGAAGAAACAAGGCTCAGCAAGCTGCTGAGTAACGGAACAAGGGAGCAGTTAGGAGTCCTGAGAAAAGAGGATGGGACATACACGGAGTCGGACGAGGAATGTCTGAAGATGTTAATGAAAGAGCACTTCCCGGGATTTAGTGAGACATCGCTGGAGGTGCAGGGAAATGGAGAAGGAACGAGCAGGCGAGAAGAAATTCGTAGGCCGGGCTGGGAGATAGCAAATAGAATAGTGAGGCCGGACAGAATGGAATGGGCGATAAGCTCATTTCTGCCTTACAAAACACCGGGGGTAGATGGAATCTACCCAAAGATGATAAGGGTGGCAATGGCATACATCAATGAGTTCCTGACAAAAATAATGAGGGCAAGTCTGGCACTAGGAGTGATACCAAGATCATGGAAGGTAACTAGGGTGACGTTCATCCCGAAACCAGGGAAGACAGACTACGCGGTACCAAAAGCGTATCGACCCATCAGCCTGACATCATTTCTCCTAAAAATGGTGGAAAGGCTGGTGGACAGATACATGAAGGAGGTGACGTTGGAAAGAAGGAGATAAGTCTCATACTTATCAATGCCTCCATGCTTCGGCGTGAAGTCGGACGTTGTAGTCTGATAGTGGCCTGGGAGTCACACCGGTGATCACTGCCCCCGTTGACAGTCAGCATAATCAGCATAATCAGCATAGGTCTGGGTTAGGTCTGGGTTAGGTCTGGGTTACTCGATGATGAGAGTCTCGATCACTGGATCCGCGGATGGCAGAGGGGCTAGCCTGTAGAAGCACGCGGTAGAGTTCTCGCCCACCCTACTTGCCGTAGAGTCACGCGGGGACGACGCCCACCGGGCTACTCGCCGACGGCGCGGAGCGCAGCGACAGGGGGGCGCGCCGGCGGCCTCCTCGTACGGGGGCCGCCCAAGACGATTTCTTCTCGGAGGAGAAGTGACTTTCCGGTAGAGCCAACATCGCGAGACGCCGAAGGGGTGGCGGTCCATACTGCGCTGCCGCCGCGGTTAGAGAGATAGGGCGCCGCTCGGGATGCGATCTCGGGATCCGCGACACACGCACAAGGCGATCGCGATGGCGGCCTCCTCGTACGGGGGCCGCCCCAAGACGATTTCTTCTCGGAAGAGAAGAGACTTTCCGGTAGAGCCAACATCGCGATACGCCGAAGGGGTGGCGGTCCATACTGCGCTGCCGCCACGGTTAGAGAGATAGGGCGCTTCTCGGGAAGCGGCCTCGGGATTCGCGACACACCCGCACACGTCCGCCCGCCAAGGGGACAGTGCGATCAAGACTTATCCGCTCGTGCTATTGCCGAGTCGAATCGCACGACGGAGTCCCCGAGGAAGGCCTTTCTTCATTTCCCGATTGCTTCATTTCTTTCATTGTTTCCATTATTTCTTTTCATTCTAGACGATTTCCCCTTTACGGAGGAAGGGTGATTTTCGGGGAGACTCGGGTAAGGAAGTTCCGAGACTGAGCGTGAGCTAGGGTGAGAGTCGTCTTCAATGGCTCTCTCTGAAACAGAAAGGAAGATAAGAATATCTTCGTGAAAATCCAGATAAAGCTACCGAGGTTTTGGAACGAGGGGAGCTCGAGTCTTTCACGGGAATCACTTTTCCTGGCATTTTTCAAGCTGGTGCGACGCTCCTTCTCAGCGAAAGGAAAAGTAGAATAGAGTGTAGAATAACTTGCAGAAAAGTAAAACAAAACCACGAGATATTGAAGGGATGGCGGACCATACTACGCTGCCTAACGTGTTAGAAAGATAGGGCGCTGTTCTGGAAATGATCTCGAGGACGCGGAAACTTTGCACGAAAATTTGATTCATCAACCAATGCAACGTATAGATTAAACTTCAAAATAATATATAGATACGCGAAGTAGAACTCCTGAGGACAGGGAGGCTGGGGGGCAGACTCATATTGCTGCCGGAAGGTACGCGAATAGAGACGTTGCCCATCTCTCTGTTCCGAAGGTCGTTTGTAAAAACTATAGAGAGAGTAGAGTTGCGAACTTCCGTCGGATACGAGCGGGGAGAGGAGAGAGCTCAACCGATGGAAGAAAGAGAGGGCACGGGGTGAAGCACTCTCACGGGAGAAAATATTAGCTGATGAATTAATTGCTTCGATTGAATTGATCGCCACGGTGTTAAGAAACCGGGCGAACGACACGCTGAGGGGGAGGGGAACACGAGCAATTATTGTGAGTTTGGTGTGGTTTGCAGTGAGAGTGAGAGTTTGAGTTTGACTTTGATTTTGATATTTGCATGGAAAATTCAAGTGAGAATATGTACGCATCAACTGGAAGATGGGGGGAGGGGGAGGGAAAAGCCATCAAAAGAATCGGTCAGAATATTGAAGGGGGATGGGAATATTTATGAACGAAGCTAATGGGACGCGAAGTAGAAAAGACGATACGATAGACTTAGGACGGTTTGAAAATACAAGCAACGGACGAATAAATAAATAAAAAGTTGAAGTGGCGACAATAGAGGTTCGGCAAAAGGAAAGGTAACTTTCGGGAAAAATAAACACGCGAGGTACAGCCATTAGTCACGCGGGGAAAGTAGGAATCGTAAATCGTAGTCAGATAACTGAAAGTTAAGAACGAAAAATACGGATCGTAAAAAGGGAATCGATAGACAATACAGGGGCAGGGACGGTCGAAAAAGTAACGGTACTCGGTATACGGAAAGGTTAAGGGGCGAACACTCATCGGTACGTACAGGATTAGATAATAAACGCGAAACGATTAGGACATTATTTTCGAGACACGGAAACGCGAGGGAATGAAAACTAGAGAATAAAGGCATGAGCGGGACAGGCGGAATTAGGAACAGAAAATGAATAAAAGTAAGCGTTGTAAAATTGTACAGAATTACGAGACGAGTCAATCGGGAAGAGAGCGCGGGTAGGGAAAGAACACGTACGGAATAGCGCGAGGTATGCGTCGCGCCGAGGAAACGCGTCGAAATGTGCACGCGGACGCGATTGCGACGTACGTTCGATAGAGTAAAAGTAAAACAATTACTCTACCTGGTCGACAGTTCAGCTGGGGGGAGGATGCCCTGCGAATCCTCTCGGTGGACCAGGAACTTGAAAAATTTTAAAACAGAAACTCACGCACTATGGTTTCGTCGAACGATTAACGTCGCACTCGCGTTGGCCTGTTTACGCATCAATTACGAGGCACGACGGGGTAGAATCATAGGAATGAATGACAACCGATAGAGTCTAATGAAAGGGAAGACTGGCGTTACGCGGCATACGAGGAGAACTGTCACCGACGGAAGAGGTTAGGGAATCGCGGTAGAGACGCGTGATCGAGGCGGGAAGACATGTAGCGTCGCGTGACAGAGAAAGAGGGGTAGAGAGAAAGAGAGAGACAAAGCGCGAGAGAAAAGGATAGTCAGCGCGAGAAAGGATGGACAGAGTCGGTAAATTACACGATGGTCAATCACTAGCGGGAAACCGGGTATACCGACGTGTGCGAAAACGTTGTAACGAGGACCGAAGGAAGGCGCGACGGTATCGAGGGTAGCGCCGTAAGGGGATTCGGACGGGAATAGGAAGACAGCGCGGGCGGACGAAGGAAAGGAAGAAAAGACGAACGGCCGCGCACTCGGAAATAGGATAATACTGAAACAGATTAAAAACTTCAAATTCAATACTCTGTAGGCGGTGGGGAAAAACTGAAGTGCACAGGGAATAGAAGGATGGGACATAGAATACCTGTACGGCTATCTTTCGAAGGTGATATGAGTCGCAGAAATCGAAGTTGGAAGTCGCTGGGAAAGAAAGAAAAATCGAACATATAAGTAGGGATCAGTAGAGATAAGGCAGAATAGGAGAAAATTTCTTCAAGTACGAATAAGATTCTAGTTGATAGTCGGTCAGGTAGAGCCGGTGAAGCACGGGGGCCGAGTCGGGTGCAGGGCTCGGGGCGAGCACCGAGGGTAGCCGTGGTTAAGTGGCATGCACCAGGGCACCACCCTGGGATGGGTGAAAACGCGTACGTACGCACGCTCAGAGGCTGAGGTGTTGTTTCGTGTAAGAATGGTATGGTGTTACTCTCTCGTTTGAGTCTCACAAAATATAAGCGATTCCTCTTCGTTTAGTCGACAGGCCCTCCACCAACTGTGAAAGGGACTCGCGGGGAGAGTGGAAATAAGGCTCCCCGTGAGATATAAGTTTTTCGATACTCGCGTATACGGGGGCCGCCCCAAGACGATTTCTTCTCGGAAGAGAAGTGATTTTCGGGGAGCCTCGCGCGATTACGACAAAGTATTATTTTTCTTCTCTTTTTCTCCCGAGCGATTCTGTCGAGTCTGTCTCCTCTAGCTGTTGGTAACGATATTTTTGTCCAAAGACCAAGGGACCGAAACGTGTAGAAATTCGTAAAAATTTCGATAGTCAGGGGTGGTAGAAGAGATATTTAAGGCGTCGGGGAAAAACGAATCGTAAAACGATAAAATGTAGGGACGATAGAATGTTGACCAGATGTGCGGAATAAGTCGACGGGTACGCGTATTTTCTCAAGGACTAAGACTGAAAGAAAGGAAAAATCTAAACAAAGAACAGGGAAAGTTGTAAAGTCCGTTCGAAGTTTCACGCTCGTGAAGGACTGCAGATGTCCGAAAACACGTGCGAGAAATAATAAAGAGAACATTCGAGGAGATTTTCCTTTTTCTTTGAGTGGAGAAATTTTCGAGAGCGTCAAGGAAAGGTTTACGAGACAATCGTGCAAGGGTGGCCACGTGCTCTTCGTCGTCACCCGCCCGATTGTTCAAACCAGTCATCCGTTTTTCGTTAAGCATCGCTTCTCTGTCCTGAGACACGGAATGGAACGGGGGGAAGGGGGCGGACTGAAGGGCTGGCAGAACAAAAGCGAGGTCAAATGAGAAATCTCAAGTTAAAGACATGAAAGAGTGTTCTGTTTATTTCCTACGAAAAGTTATTTGCATCTTCTCCTGGGAGAATCGCGTCTAGCAACGGGGGGATCTGGCTTCAGCCTCCTATCTCCCTCCTAGAAGATATAGATGGTACGGGTGGATTCCATTGTATATAGCATGATGCGGATCGTCGGGGAAGGGGAGGGGGGAGAGGGAAGGAGGTGGAAGGATAGGCTTAGGCCTTCAGCCTCCCGCTTCAGGGGTGGACAAGAAAAACAAGAAATATCGAGCACAGTGAAAGTCACCAGTGGGGATCAAATTAAGTAAAAGGGGTGGGAAGGGAAGCAAGAAGAGGATACTTAACAAAATAGGAAATAGGGAAGTGAGTAAGAGGGGAATGGGAAAGTGGGGAAAAGGTTGCACATAAAATAAAAGAAGATGGCAGGGGAACTACGAGTAGGTGGACGAATGATTATGAATGAGAAATATTAATAGTGATATCAATAGGAATAATAACAAAAACAATAACAATAGTAATGATAATAGTAATAAGTATAAAACGGAGAAAGAATGAACATGAATAATGAATCTTATTCTTATTCTTTGTAGGGAACGCAAGTTGCCGAAGAAGCAGGAAACGGAAGAAAGTCAGCAAGACATGGACAACAAGGATTTAGGTAGGAGTGTGGAATTGAATAGGGGGGAGAACACAGAGAGGGGGGAAGACGTGGACGTGCAGGTGGTAATAAATAGGAGAACTAGGCATAGGTTCACGCGTATGCTGGCCATACTGATGGCGAAGGATAGGGAAGAAACTTTTAACGCTATCTGGAAAAATGAGGGGGTTAGAGAAGAACTAAAGAAAAAGGGGATACAAATGGACACAACGAAAGAGGACAAAGAGGACAAGGGGACCCAAACTCAGGAGGAAAGGGAGCCGAGGAGTACAAGGGAGGGAGAGTCGCAGACGGAGGGAAATGACAAGAAAGAGGGAAGGAGAGGAAACAAGGAAGGAGAGAAAGTAGGGAAGGAAGAAGAAATAGAGACGAACAAGGGAAGAGGGGGAACAGGCGAAGAAGGGAAGGAAAAGAGAAAGGGGAATAGGGCAAGCTTTTCGGGAAAGTTTGATAGAACATGGGAAAAAGCAAGTAGGGCTTGGGAAAGGAAGTTGAAAAGGGATAGGGAAGAAAAAGCAGAACAGAGGGACACGAGGAAGGAAGGGAAACAAGAAGAGGTTATAGATATAACGAGCCCGAAAACCTCGGGGTCTGAACTTTCGCAACTTTCGGTGACCGAAAGGGTGAGGAGAGAAATGGAGAAACTGGAAGAATTAAATACAGGGAGAAGAAACGGGAAACCTAGAATCGTTAAGATAGAAAAGGTAGTGGCAACGGGGAGTAAGGGATCAAGAGGAAAGCAGGGGGAGGGGAGCAAAGAAAATCTTATTAATAGAATAGTAGGGAAGGAGGATGCGTGGATAGACGCGAGGAAGACAGATCAGAAAAAGACGGAGGAGGTAAAGAGAGGTAGGGAACAGGGGAAAGTAGAATTAGATATAAAATGGGAACTAAGAAGGATAGGAAGTACGAAGAGGGAACAAGAAGAAAAAGTGAAAAGGTGGTTAGAGGGCAGAGAGGAAGGAACACAGATAGGAGGAAGACAGGAAGGAAGGGATGTAAGAAAGGTAGGAATAAATAAGGAAGAGGAGGAGAAGACAGAAAATGGAGAGGGAACAATGGAAATAGAGGTACTAAAGAAAAGATATCCGCAGGTACAGTTTGTGAATAAGAGGAAAAGGTTGGTGAGTGAGGGCCAAGGAATAGGGGGAAAGAGGAAGAAAGAGGAGGGAAAAGGAAGAGAGAAGGTTATGAGCACAAAGGGGAAAGAAGGGGAGGAGGAGGAGAAAGGAACTGTCAAGAGGAACCGAATAGGCGAGAATATAGAGGACAGAAGAAGGGAGGAGAGAAGGGAGAAGGTAAAGAAAAGATTGAAAGATCTGTTCGGGGATAGTGACAAGGAGGAAATATAAAAGGGAAGATCTTGGTCTTCCTCTTCTCACTAGGTAATAGGCGTTCCCTTCTTCCAGATAGCATAACTAGAATATCATAGGACATAAGATTACTTAATACTAAGGAAGTTACAGTGTGGAATGAATGAACGAATGAAAGTAATAATTGTAAGGTATGAGAGGGAAGGGTGAAGGAGTGAATGTAATAAGAATTATGAAATCACATACGGGAATTGCTTGCTCCCCCTGGTCAATCAAAGGCTCCTACGTAATAGTCTGTTTATTTATTTCATTAAAGGAATGGAGAGAATCCTGGAAGAGGGCGAGGACTTCACTATTGAAGGAGAGTTTCTTCGACGAGGAAGTGGAATTCGACATAGAAGATCCAGAGGAGGGAGGCAACAAAACGGAAGGGAAGGAGGCGAAATCGGGAAAGGAGGAAACTAAGGAGGAAACATTTAAAAAGCCTATTGTACGAGAAATCAAAGTACTAGGGGAACAACCAGGTACGACGAAGCAGGCAGATATCAGGGAGCTGCTGGTGGGGAAAATTAAATGCCCACCAATACAACAGAAGGTAAAAGGAATAGGAAGGGGATATGGGAAGAGTGAGAAGACAGCGGGAAAACCGGAACAAACGGGGAGCGGGAAAAGGGAAATGAAGGAGATAGCGGAATGGGGGAACTTAGGGATAAAAGAAAAAAGAATTAAGGAGGAAATAGTTTTTGTATTTGAGGATGATATCCGGGAGAAGGAGGATAACAAGAAAAAGGAGATAGATTGGGAAGCAGAGAGAAGAAAGGTGATAGACGTGAGGGAGGATAATGACAGGAAAAGGGTGCAAGGAGGAGCGAGAGGGAAGGCAGGAGGAATAGAAGGAGTAAACAGGAAAGAGGTGAAAGGAAAAGAGGAAGAGAAGATGGATAAAGTAGCGGGAGCAGAGGGAAGCAGGGGGGATGCAGAAGACAAGGGTAAAAGTAAGAAGGAGGACGGCGAGAAGAATAAGGAAGAAAAGGGTAAAGTAGGGGAAAAGGAACGACCAAGAAATGCAAAAGAGGAGGAGAGATTAAGAAGAACGAAATTCTGCATCGTAGCGGAAGATTATCCACGATATAAGTTAGGCAGGGCTGAAATGGACGGGATTATTTCGGCGTTTGTACTAAGGTGTCTAGAGACGGACGAGAGAACGTACATCACCCGGATAGGATTAATGAACGGGGGTATATTGGTCGACGCGAAGGGAACGAAAACAAGGGAGGTGTATGAGGCAAATAAGGAAGCAATAGAGAAGATATGGGGGGGGGGGGGGGGGGGGGGAATTAGGATAGAAGATCATGACATCCTGAAGAAAAGGATACGAATTATTGCATCGGTGGGACTTCAGGGAATTCAAGCGGAGGATCTTCCAAGGCTGCTTAGACACGATCACCGACAAATAAGGGTAGCGGATTGGCAGCTGCTAAAGAAGGGTCCCACCCTGAGTAGGGGCAGAGATAGCTGCTTCGAGGTGGGACCCCGCACCTATAGATATCTGAAACAAAGGGAGATGAGGTTGCCAATAGGGGGGGGGGGGGGGGGGGCAGTAAAGTTACCTTTACTCTACTACAATTTTTGAAATAAGGGAAGCAAAGCATTGTAAAGTAGGGTTAAGAAAAAGAGCAAACAATAAGTAAGGAAATGTACAAATAGGCATAAGGTATTAATAAAATAAATAAGTAATAACAAACAAATAAAAGTTATGATTAATAACCTACGCTGGGGAAATAGGAAAGGGGGGATAGGAAAAGGAGCAAACATTGAGGGGAGAAGAGGGAGGAAAGGGAAATCGGCATACGAAGGTAAGGAAATCAGGCGCAATAATGAAAGAAGTTTTTGTTGCAGAGTCCGTTAATTATGTCCCTCAGATTTGTCCAAATAAATCTGCACCACAGTGAGGCCGAATCAGCAGCATTGGCAAAGACCATGGCCAGGGACAAAATTGACGTGGCGCTAATTCAGGAACCATGGACAGCACATGGAGGAATAAGAGGGCTAAGACTAGTAGGCAGAATTTGGGCATTAAACAACAAACAGGCGCGAGCATGTATCCTAACGAGGAAAGGTTTGGAAGTGGGTACGGTAAGACAGTATAATGCTAGAGATTTTGCGGTGATAAGTGTAGGAATCAAGGATGGAGAGGAACAGGAGGACAAAATGATTTATATAATGTCGGTATACGCACCGTGGAATAAAAGGAGAAAAGACTGGGGTCGGCGGTTCAGAGGTTCATGGAATTTGCACAGGACAAGGGAGTGGAGGTGTTAATAGGAGGAGACATGAACGCTAAGCATAAGAGATGGGGGAGTACGATGACGGATACAAAAGGTGAGGAACTAATGGAGTTCATTTTAGCGAACGGGCTGGTGATGCTAAACAGAGGAAATAGGCACACCTTCGAGACAGTAACCAGGAAGGAAGTGTTGGACGTGACAATGTGCTCCCAGAGCCTAGCGGGCAAACTGAAAGGTTGGAGAGTAAGCAACGACATCTCATTCTCGGACCATAAGTACATCAGGTTCGAAGTGGATGCTGGACAGCAACAGGAAGCACAGATGGGGAGAAATCCAAGGGCTACGAATTGGAAAAGGTACGGAGAGATGATAAAGGCGCATAAACATAAGTTTCCTTCTAGATATGGGACAGAAGAAGAGCTCAATGGAGCGGTAAATAAACTGACACAAATACATGGGAAGATTCGACGGAAGAAATTGAATCAAAAAATAAGGTAAAAATACCATGGTGGAACAGGACTTTGGAAAAGGAACAGAAGGAAATCATGAGAAGGATAAAGACAGCAAAAAGGAAAGGTGGGGTAGCGAGATGGGAAGAAGTAAGGGAATTAACGAGAATTTTCAAAAGAAAGGTAATTGTGGCTAAGCGGGAATCATGGAAGGAGTTTTGCGCAGGAATCAAAGGAGTTTCGGAGGCAACAAGACTCAGCAAAATGTTAGGTAGTGGAGTAAGAGAACAACTTGGGGCTCTAAGGAAAGAGGATGGGACTTACACGGAGACAAACGAGGAAAGTCTAAGCATGCTATTGAAGGAACACTTTCCAGGCTTCAGTGGAGTCCCACTGGAGACAGACGAAGGCACGAGCATGGAAGGAACACTGAATGTGATCCAGAGGCCAGGATGGAAAATAGCCAACAAAATAGTTAGGCCGGACAGAGTGGAATTGGCGGTTGAATCATTCCTCCCATACAAAACACCAGGGGTGGATGGGATCTACCCGAAAATGATAAAGGTAGCAATGCCACACATCAAGGAATTCGTGGTGAAGATAATGCGAGCCAGCCTCGCACTAGGAATTATACCACAGCTGTGGAAGGTAACTAGGGTAACCTTCATACCCAAACCGGGGAAAACAGACTATGCGGTGGCTAAGGCATTCAGGCCAATTAGTCTGACGTCATTTTTACTAAAAATGTTGGAGAGGCTAGTAGACAGATATATGAAAGAGGTGACTTTGACAGCGAAACCTCTACATAGTAAGCAGCATGCTTTCAGGATAGGGCACTCAGTGGAGGTGGCCTTGCACAATCTGGTAGGAGGAATAGAGGAGGCTATGAGGAAGAAATTTCTCACAATAGCAAGCTTCTTGGATATTGAGGGGGCGTTTACCCAAACGTCAACGGAATTAATAGTCAACTCGTTAAGAGAATTTGGCGAAAATGAGTATGTTATCCGGTGGATTAACAATATGTTAACCATGAGGGAGTTACAAACCTCGAAAGGGGAAACAATCACGAAGGGATTCGTGAACAGAGGCTGCCCTCAAGGGGGAATCCTGTCATCCCTGTTATGGTGTGTGGCAGTGGACAAACTCCTACACGATCTGGAAAGGGTCGGTGTAGTGGTACTAGCTTATGCTGATGACGTAACCTTCCTGGCAACAGGAAGGAACGAAACGATTGCAATATACAAAGCAAGGAAGGCGCTACTAGCACTGGAGGAATGGTCTGATAGAACGGGATTGTCGGTAAATCCCACAAAAATGGAAATGATACTGTTTACAAGGAGGATAAACAGGCCAATTATCACGGAGCTCAGATACAAAGGGCAGATATTGGAATTCAGCAGAGAGGTAAAGTATCTAGGAATCTGGCTGAACGACAGGTTAACATGGAGGAAGCATGTTTTTAAGCAAATTAACTAAGCCAAGGCCAATCTGGCAATGTTGGGAAGAGTGGTGGGACCTACATGGGGACTCACGCCACAAACAACGAAATGGCTATACGAGGCAATTGTACTTCCAAGATTAACATTTGGAAGTATAATTTGGTGAGAAACGGCGAACATGCGGACGGTAAAAGAAAGGCTGGACGGACTACAGGGTCTAGCGCTGAAGAGGATATTGGGAACCCTGAGTACGACACCTACAAGGGCAGCGGAAATAGTGACAGGGATGGAACCCCTGGATATTAAGATCAAAGCAATCGCTATGAAAACAGCGCATAGACTGATAACATGGACAGTCTGGAAGGAGAGGAACTATGGGCATAGCACGTTACTAAAAACCGAGGGAAACGATCACATTAGGGAATTAGTGAGTATGAGACAGGATAATCAGATCCTGAGGTTCATGTTCCACACAAAATGTCAGGTACAGATTGGAGTCAGATCAAAAAAGGGGACTACAGAGAATAGCTGGAAGGACTACCATCAAGTCTGGTTCACGGACGGATCAAGAAAGGAAGGTATTACAGCGGCGGCCTGGACCAACGACGAAGGAACGGGTAAGGGAATTATACAGCTAGGAAGACTGGCAACAGTATTTCAAGCAGAGGTACTGGCCATACAGGCCTGTGCGGAGATGCTCATAGAGAGGGACATCAGGAACAGGAAAATAGCTATATGCTCGGACAGCCAAGCAGCTTTGAAGACGCTTTGTAAACAAGCTCATAAGTCCATATCAGTTATGGAATGTAAGATCAAATTGAACGAGCTGGCAGAGAAAGTGAACAGGATAACTCTGATTTGGGTACCTGGACACGAGGGGATAAAAGGGAATGAAATGGCGGATAAGTTGGCGAACCAGGGATCGGACGAGGTCCCGATAGGAATGGAACCTTATTTGCCGATGTCGGTGTTGACGATAAAAACAGCGATCAAGCAATGGACCCTGGAGGAAAGGAAGAGGAAATGGCAGGAAACAGAGAGATGCAGAGAAGCGAAGGAAATGCTAGGTGAAGAACCAAGATACAAATACGCAAAGAATCTGGTAGCAATGGACAGAGGGAAGTGTAGACTGCTCTCCAGACTACTGACGGGACACGCTCAGTTGAAATTACATCTGGCCAGGATGAAACAGCAAGAGGACAGAATGTGCAGTTTCTGCGAGGAAGAAGAGGAAAGCAGTGCTCACGTGATCTGCAAATGCCCTAGATTAATGAACGCACGTAAAAAGTATCTGGGAAAATATTTTCTAGAAACGCAGGAGGTAGGACAAATAAAATTGGAAAGAATAGTAAGGTATATAATGAAGGTTGACCCGTGGAAACATCCGGGTTAACCTTCAAAAGATAGGAACAGAACGGAGAGTCCAGGGAGGTGGGGATCCATGACAAATATGGGTCCACACTGACGGAAGATCATCCGAACGGATGATAGGATCAGAAGGATCCTGGAGGGACTCACGGGTGGGGGCGAGGTCGGGGCCCCCATCAGGATTTGCATAGATACGAACTAACATAATGATTATGGTTTTCAGCGACAGGAGCTGTGGAAGGAAAAGCAGAGGGATGGAAAGAGGCTACGAGACAGACAGAAGGAAGAGGACGACAAGAATGTAAAAGAGGAAACAGGCAAGGAAGGAAGAAAAAGGGAATAACATACCAGTCAGTAAAGGAAGAAAGGAGGATTAGTTTGTTCACAGGGGCACGCAGGAGAAAAGGAAACGAGCGGAACGAAGGGAACAGGGCAAAGGGAAAAGGAGGCACAGGCGGGAGCAAAGGATGGAGAAGAGGTCAGGAGAAAAAAGGGGACAAAAAGAGGAAGGAAGAATAGAAGCAACGAAGAGACAGCAAAAAAAAAAAAAAGGGGAATAGATGTAAACAAGCGGATACATGTAAATAAAGCCGGACCAAGCAGAGAAATCTGCCTACCACGAAGAAAGCAAATTATCGCTATGTATAAAGGTCAATAAAGAATGGGGAAGGGAGGGGAAAGAAGTGTTTTCTTAAAAAAAAAAAAGAGAGAAAAAGAGAGAGAGAAAGAGTAAAAGTAAGAAGCCAAAGGAGGATTTGAAAAAAAAAAAACAAAGTAAAAGTACTAATGTGATAGATGGGAAGTTTGATTTCAGGACAAGGATCAGGAGGGCAGGGATCAAGGCCAAGAGGAGAGGGAATTCAACGGAAGAATTGGAACGGGACGAGAAGAGGAACAGGAAAGGGGATTAATTTGTGGAAAAAACCGGATTAATCCCTAAGGTAGGAAAACCATCGGAGAGTCCAACTGGGTGGTGGACTTCGTGCATCGAAGGCCTTCACTAAGTTTAGGCCATCCGCAAGGATGGTAGGGTCAGGGGACCCTGGGGGGACTCACGGGCGGGGGCGAGGTCGGGGCCCCCGTCGTAACAACAAAAGAAAAAAAAAAAAAAACAGTAAATAGGTAAGATGCGGGTGGAGGGGAAAAAGGAAGAAGAAGAAGGAGGTAAAAATAATAGACTAAACAGAGATGATTACAAGTATTTTTGTGATCTTGCAGCTTGGAGAAGACGAGGGGATGAAAAGGAAAGCCGAGAGGGATCCGGAAGACAGGAGAGGAATGCGGAAGAGATAAGAGGAGAAGGAGGCAAACAGAGAGGAAGGACCTGCTAGCAGGGGCGGGGAACGAGATCTGGACAAGCAGGACGAACAAATTGAATAATGTACAAATAACAAGTATACACAAAAAAAAAAAAAAAAAAAGAGAGAGAAGAAAATTTCCCTTCTATCATATAAGTATACAAGTATAAGCATAAAATAACATAGGATAAGGAGCCTGAGAAAGGCTAAAATGTATTGTAAATTAAATAAGGTAATAATGAATAGAGAAGGAAAATTGTAAGCTTAAATTTAACAGGGCCGGGAGGGCGGGTTAAATTTTAGAATTTTAAATTTTAGAAGTTTAAGTTTAAGAAGGTTAAGTCCTAAGAATGAGTATATAAATTGTAAATGTAAAAGAAACGAAGGAAGAGAGAGAGGCTACTCCTTTCTTCCTTTAGGGTAAATAAATGAACTGCATTTCACGAACACAACGCATGAGTGAAGAATCTTTACCATTAAGTATGGATGTAAGCAAGACATGAACACATTAGACAAGCATGAAGAACAGGAATAACTCTAGGGGAACGGAAGACGTGACAAGTAGGAGGAGAAGGAAGTAAGTCGTGTATGGTAAGATAGAATGAGAGTATGGAAATATGTAATAAGGAATATAAACATACATAATAGTAATAAGCGATACGAATGAATGAGATAAGGAAATGGATGTAGCGTCGATAGACGACGGAAAGTTATGCTTTATAGAACGAGAAAGACAGAAGGAATAAGATATAACAACGCGAGTATGTAGGATAAAATGTAACATATTTGCGGACAGATCATTCTTGTAGGAAATAAGGAAGAAATAAAGAAGCATAAAAGTAATACCAAGAACATAAGACTACCCAATGATTCCAGTATACCCTGATAAATTGAAAAGAAAAAAAAAAAAGAAAGGAAGGAAAACATATATATATAATATATGAAATATATAATTAGAGAAAAAAAAAAGAAGAAAAAGAAACAAAATAAATAATAATGTATCTGAACGACGAGAATGAAGAGATGCATAGCAGGGGGATGGAGGGGATATCCGTGAAAATCCATAGACGAAACCGACGAGTCATAAGAAATGACAAAGGGAGTAGTCTAATGTTTCCGTTTCATAATCGAGATAGTCTAACTTCATAGCGAACCTTGTATGGCAGAGCATAGATATTAGACGACTCTCGACTCCTGCGAATCGCCTGCTTCATAGTTCCCTGTAACGGGTGAAACATAGGAGCAGGGGAGGCTCCAAAAATCTTCCAAGGAATCCGCACCCTTGAAGTCCGTCCTCATCCCACCACACGTTATGCATCTTATGCACGAGAAACGAGAACGACGAACTGTTCAGCAGGGAGTCCGACTCGAAACACCTGTCCGCAAGGATATGGGGATCTAAGACATGCCTTCCTGAAAGACGGAAGAAGTACAGAGGCCGGAGAAGGGAAGGTTCACACCCTATCTCAGCGCTGTAACGACCTACTTCATGAGCTGCGAAATTTTGAGATCAGAGGTCTCCGATGATTGGTAGGTAGGTAGGGAAAAGGGAGGGGGCTAGAGCATAAGGGATAAAATCACGCGAGGGGAAGGAAGGTGATGCTGGGTGGGGGTGGCGATACCGGGGGAAAGGGGATCTTAGAATTGAGCAAACGATGCAAGGGAAGGGAGGGGGGGAGCTTTCTGCGTCTCTAGGTACAAGGGAGGGTGGAACAGCTGGGGAAGAAGAGACGCGTCAAACACACTGATGAAACTGATGTTGTCGATAGTTCGATCGACAGACGCACGAGTCGATGTATCGATGAGACAACTTCGGCGAAACTCAGCTGGCTCGACAACGGAGAGGGTTGGGGGGAAGATTAGCCAGGGGGCAGGTACCAGGATAGCTGGTCCTAGGTCGCGCGTGGGGAACTTGCATCAGGGTTAGCGGAGACCTCACGATCAGGGATAAATTCGCAGCGATTCGACGATGAGAAAGTCGAGATCGGATTCCTTCGCAGGAATCTTCGCGTCGGAGGAGTCATATGGCCCAACGTCATATACCACGTAGCTACGATTAGGGAGGAATCATGGCACGGCTCCGATGAAGACGTACCTCCGGCCGATGGCACACCCTGCATAGGCTGGGGCCAGTAAAGCAGGGGTGATCCGGAAGCTGGGGAACGAGGGTAGGAACGGGTTATTCGCCACCTCGAAGTCGGACGTACCAAGTCTGATCGTGGCCTGGGAGTCACACCGGTGACCACTCCCCCCGTTACAGATTCGCATAAAACGCATAAAACGCATAGGTCTGGGTTAGGTCTGGGGACTTTAGGACTGGAAGGGTCTTCCTGGTACTCAGTTGTTCGTTGTACTCACCATGGTGCTTCGACGAATTGGGTGCCGGGTCGAAAACCCCGATGGAACTGATGTTCTCCTATATCCGGGTGGTTAGCAGGTTCCCTGTAGGATGCTCACCTGAGGACTCCATCTTCTGGCTTTGGCTGGGTGGATGCTGGTCTTGGGCGTTCTCCCTGGGGCCCACCGGGTGGACTGGACTCGTAGAGTGCACTCAGCCCGGTGAGCCTGGGGGTGAGCCGCCCACGGCTGGTATCTGTCTGGTCTCTGCTGGTCGATGGCGTTCCGAGGGTGTTTCCTATGGGTACTTACCTGTGACACTTACCTGGTGCGGAGAACTTCGGTGAAGTTGGGGGCCCAACTGGTCCGAATCCTCTCACTCCACCTCCTCGTGGTGGTCCCTGGGTTTCTGTTGTGGGTTATCCGGCTTGTGGTCCTGGTCCTGGGTCCTCTGGGTCCTGGTCCTGGTCCTCTGGTCGGTGATGCCTGCAACAGAAAGCGAACGGGGTGAGGGGTAAACGCCTAAAGCCAAGGTCCTTAGCGGGTGCCGAAGGCTGCATGGCCGGGGTGGCGTAAAAGAGCCCGGCTACAAGCCTGCTATCATTCACACGCGCGCACACTCACAACCACACACGTGCACTCACACACTTATACACCTTACATCAAACTCACATCATTCACTCGCGCGCCGCCCCCACACACACACACACCACACGCACACATCGGTCCCCGCCTGGGTGGCCCGCAGCCGCTGGTGGCTGCGGGGCCCCAGTTTAAGGGAGCGATGTACACAAACACACACACACACACACACACACACACACACACACACACGCGCGCGCACGCACGCACGCACGCACGCACGCACGCACGCACGCACGCACGCACCACATCCTAAACGTTGCGGAGGAACTAGAATACAACCTAATACTATTAGATAGGAACGTACAATTGTAATCAAAATGCGAGGACGCATTTTCTTTCACCCCGGGAGGAATCTCACGGGCCGAGCGAAGTAACAAAATAAACCAAACGAAAAGCTAACGTTAGAAGCGACGCAAACGCGACCAACCAAACGTACGCCGAACGCAAAAGCCAAAGTTGGGAATCTCATGGTCCAAGTAAACACGATGAGCCAAACGAAAAGCCGACGCGAGGAAGCGATAAGAAAGAGTATAAAGAGGGGGGCAGGCGAACGCGAGAGTTAGTCCTGAGTTAGACTCTGGTGGTTTTCACGTCAAAATCATTGTCAATAATTGTAACGTCAATTGTGAACGAATAAAACTTTCTCTTCTCGAAACTTCGTGTGTAACAAATTAAAGGATCAGATGTTAAAAATGAAACCTGTAATAAGACTAACTGATTATAAATATGAATCCTCTGGATCTAGTTCAGCGCCTGGAACACCGACCGAAAGGCATGCTACTGAAGATAAATATAAACAAGATAAACCTAAGCTACATTATACAAAGGAGAGTGTTACAATAAAAAGCGATGGGGCAAAACTTGCGAAGAAGATAAAACCTATTAATGATGGCTCTTTCTCGGAGTATGTGGAAGGGGCGATAAATGAAGAGGATGAAATACTAAAAGATTCTAAGAAATTATTAAATACGCTAAGAGAAATGAAAAGAGTGTGTAGAGAACTGGCACCAAAATTCTTTAACTACATGGGTAGAACGGAACAGGAGAAATTTAAGCAATTGATGCAATACCAGACTGACAGTAGGATGTTAACTAAGAACCTGATTGTTAGACGCAAACTAGAGTATACTCAGAGAAAGATTGAACTGGAACACCCAGTAATGAGGATAAATCAGATGACCCACATATCACCTAATATGAAGGAAAGCTGGTATGCTACAACCAGCACACAGACATGTAATGAAGATGGCGATTCTGAAAGTGAGCCTGTGCATATAGATAAGAGTAGAAAAGCTAGGAGAGGCCCGACAATAATCGAGGATAAAATTATAAGAACACTTCCAATTAACATTAAAATGGGAGCGAAGAGAAAAGAGATTAGCCCACCTACGGGAAATGTAATTAAGAGACAAAAAGACAGGGACCATATGAAAAGAGCAGAAATTGACTTGGACACTGACATGGAGGAGTGGAGAGAAAAGGAATATAGGAAAAAGGAAAAGAATAGAAGAGATGAGTACGAATGGATAGATGAGGAAAACAAGGATAGGGAAAGAGATAGAAGGGTAGAGGATAAAAGAGGATATACTGAAAAAGAAGAAAGTGATGGATATTTAGATCTAAAGGAAGAGGACAATAGAGGATTTTCGGGATATGCACACAGAGGTATAAGGAATAGGGATAGTGTAAGAGAGATAGTAGGCCAAAGGAATAGATTAAAGGAAAATGAAGAATACATTGAAAGAAGGAACAGAAGAGTGCAGAGTAGAGGAGAAGAAAATAGCCAAGAAACACAGAGGAAGAGAGGAAGGGTGCAAGGAGAAGGGTTAAATAGTGATACAAATACAAACACATCGACAGTAGCTTCCAGATTTGAAATCGGGCATAAATGAATACCCGAGGGAGATAG
Source organism: Calliopsis andreniformis (assembly GCF_051401765.1). NCBI lineage: Eukaryota > Metazoa > Arthropoda > Insecta > Hymenoptera > Andrenidae > Calliopsis > Calliopsis andreniformis. The sequence continues at coordinate 147,731 of NW_027480734.1, read as the reverse complement.
ATACTGAGATGAGCACCAATAGCAAACAAACATATAGGAGGATGCCTATTAAAACTGACGCGATCTTGGTTAAAGTAGAAAAGGGACGCACATATGCTGACCTGTTTAAGGATATTGCACTAAAAGCGAAAGATAAACTTGTGAATCTGAGTAAAGTACGTAAAGCAAGAAACGGTGATTTGGTACTGGAATTAAATAAAGACGGAAATACTGAACATGTGCGAACAATAATTAGAGAAGCTATAGGAGAAAGTGTCAGTACTAGAACACTACAAGAAAGAATGGATATCGAACTTCGAAATCTAGACCCGATAATAGAGAAAGACGAGATTATTGCAGAACTTAAGAATAAATATAAAGATATTAACAAAGATGAGATGTGTGTAAAGGCCCTAAGGATGACATTAAATGGAAATAGAATAGCTGTAATCGAAGCAGCAAAAAGATATAGTTCCTTTATGAAAGAAACTGACAGAATTAAGGTAGGTTTTGTATACACTAATATTAAAATTGTTCCTAAGATAATACGTTGTTTTAAGTGTCAGGAGCTAGGCCATACGAGCTATAACTGTAGAAAAAATGAAAACGCTTGCCGTAAATGTGGAAGCAAAAACCACTAAATTAAAGATTGTGACAGTAATATATTAAATTGTATAATCTGCCAAAGAAGAGGTATACCACCAGAAAAACGGGACCATGTTGCGGGTGCGATTAGATACCCGATCTACAGAGAACTACTGAGAACCGAAAGAATTAGAAATGGCTACTAGAAACAAAATGAATGGACAAGATGAGATATTAACTGAAGATGCAAAACAAAATAGGAGGTCGATAAAAATTCTACAAATTAATTTAAATAGATGTAATTTGGCTCAAGACCTGCTTAAACAAAAAGTACTTGAAGAAAAAATTGACGTCGTAATGATTTCGGAACTGTATAGACCGGAAAATAATTGGCTGATTGATAAATCGGGTAAATGTGCTATATGGAATACTGAAATAAATGGTCTAACTGTAAATGATGAAGACACTATAAACGGTGACGGTTATGTAGGTACTAAGATTAAAGATACAGTTATGATAAGTGTGTATATATCCCCTAATATATTAATAGATAATTATATAAGTGTAATAGAAAATATTGTGAAGATAAGAAAAGAATATAGAGGTAGATTTGTTCTCGCCGGTGATTTTAATGCAAAATCAGCCGCCTGGGGCTCTAAGACTACTAATAATCGCGGGAATATCCTACTCGACGCTAATGAAGAAATGCAATTAGTACCGGTCATCACAGAAGGTGGACACACTTTTGAAAGGAATAACAGGGTCTCGAAAATAGATATTATGAGTTGTGATAGTAAGACTTATAGAGAAATTATCTACAGTAATGTTTTGAACCAGGATTCGGCCTCTGATCATAGATATGTCCTGCACATAATAACTTGTGGAAAAAATTTGAAAAGAAATAAAGTATTATTCAGACCATGGAATGTTAAAACGCTAAATGAAGAAAAATTTGATGAAATAATGAATACTTACCTTAATAGTATGGTAGAAATTAAAGATGATAACCCTGCGATTCCCTATGAATGTGTTGGAGAATATTTGCGTGCGGTCTACGTAGCTTGTGATGGATCTATGAAAAAGAAAAATATAAGTGAAAATAGAAGGAAGCCAAATGAATGGTGGAACGATAAGATTAAAACTCTAAGAGCCGAAATGAATAAGAAGCGTAGACTTTTCCAGAGAGCTAGGAGGAAAAATAGAAATGATGCTAATGAATTAGAAAAGCAATATAAAGAGACGAGAAAAATGTTAAAGTATAAGATATGGGATAGTAAAGTAGAATGTTGGAAAAAGACCTGTGACACATTAGATGATAATATTTGGGGAAAACCTTATAAAAGTATTATTAATAAAATTAAGTGTAAGTTACCTTGTCCCATAATCAGAGAAGAAAAAGCGCGTGCAATAATACGTTGCTTGTTCCCTGGAAATGAAGATGAGCTGAAAGACCTGAAACAGAAAAAAGAAAGATTAGATGAGAAGATGAATGACGAAGAAAATTATATTTACTTTATGGATGAGCTGGCTACAAACGATGAGGTCATCCGGGAGGCGAAGCTGCTGAAGAAGAATAAGGCTCCTGGTCTTGACGGCATCCCTCCCTCGATGGTTAGATGGCTGGCTGAAAAGAAAGAAGGTGTTAATATTAGAAAATTAATTAACGGATGTTTAATAAAAGGTAAAATCCCTAACAGCTGGAAAATGCAGAGACTTGTCTTGATTAGGAAAGCTGGTAAGACCCGGACATGGATGATGCATACCGTCCACTATGCATCATTGATGCCTGGGCCAAGCTGATGGAATACACTATAAAAGGAAAATTAATGAAGGAACTCGGTGATAAACCTTTCAACGAAAATCAATTTGGATTTACGGTCGGAAAATCTACGCTTGATGCTTTAGAAAGAGTAAAAGTCTTAACACAAACCGCGAATATTAAGCAAAATTACGCCATGCTAATTACCATCGATATTAAAAACGCATTTAATAGTCTAAAATGGGGAAAGATTATAGAGGCTTTAGAAAATAGAGGAATCCAGGTATATTTACTAAGAATACTTACGGACTATTTTATAGATAGGAGTATAAAATATGCTAGCTCTGATGGCTGGATAGAAGAAAAAGTGTATATGGGAGTACCCCAAGGGTCGGTTTTGGTCCCAATTTTGTGGAATGTTACATATGATGGTCTCTTGAGTATGAACGTGAAGAAGGACACTTACCTTACAGGTTATGCTGATGATGCGGGAATCCTGGTGATGGCTCGAACGATTGCGGACCTGAAAGAAAAAATTAAGTATACTATGGTAGAAATTCAAAAATGGACTAGAAAATACGGTTTGACTATTGCAAAAGAAAAAACTAAGTTTATACCGATGAATAGGAAAAGAATAAGTAATAGTTTTGAGTTGGAAATTATGGATTGTAAGATTAGACCAGCTGAGAACCTAAAATATCTTGGAGTCATCTATGAGAGAGAAAATAATTTTAAGACACATGTGGAATATATCACACAGAAAGGAATTAAAGTGACTTCCGGACTGGCTACACTTATGGCAAATATCGGCGGTCCTAGTGAGAGAAATAGGAAATTATATTACGGAATTCTAGAGTCGATTATTATGTACGCGGCACCTATTTGGGAGAAAGCGCTGGAAATGCAAATTAATGTGAAGAAAATATTGGGTACACAAAAAATAGGCCTAAATAGAATTACGAGGGCTTATAGAACGGTCTCTTTAGATGTTTTAACGGTAATTGCGGGTATCCCGCCGATGGACCTTAAAATTAAAGAAAAAATTGAAGTCTATTATGAGCTGAAAAAGAGAACTAGAAGAAATAAGAATAATACTGCAAATAATAATGAAGAGACTGGTAGAGAGAAAAACAAAAACATTATCAAAGATATTGAAAACGAAATAAGAAAAAGGACACTAGAAACCTGGCAATTAAGATGGGATAACACTACAAATGGTAGATGGACATACAAATTAATAAATGAAATTGAACCTTGGACAGAGAGAACTTTTGGAAATCTAAACTACTATATGACCCAAGCAATAAGTGGACACGGGTGCTTTAATAAGTTTCGGAAAAGAATAAATAAGACCGATAATGATAACTGTTGGTTTGGCTGCGAAAAGATTGATGACGCGGAGCACACTTTTTTCGAATGCGAAAGGTGGTTTATAGAAAGAGAAGATCTTAAAATGAAAGCTAACATAAAAAGATGGAGTCCGGACAATTTTGCGAAACTGATTCTAAAAAGCGAAAAGAATTGGGAATTGATTGAACGATATGTGGTTAATATATTAAAACAAAAACAAGACTACGAGAGAGAGTTAGAAAGAAGTACTCCAAGATATTGTAAATAATAAGATAGGATGTAAGAATAAGATTAAAAATACTTGCTGATAAGTAGGAGATAAGTAACGGTTTAGATATAGATGTAATTATAAACGTAGGATAGTTTTAAGAACTTAGATTCACTACTACTATAAACTTAGAGAATATAAATGAAGAGGGTACTAAATTCTATATAACTATAACTATAACTACAACTATAATTTTACTAAGTTTATGATATTTATTATTTTATTTATTAATATTTATTTTATTTTATTTTAAACAATTGTACTATAATTCAAACTATTGTATATATATTCAACTAACTTTTTTCTTTTTTTTTTTTTAAGAACTTATATCTATACTTTTAACAAATTTAGGCATTTGACTATTCGTATATATTTATGAAAACATTAGACGATTATATATATATTTATTTCTGACAAATTTTAGCGCGAAATTCAATCCTTCAGTACCCTCTAGAGCATTTTAGGCGATAAAAACAGAAACCAGTAGTAGGTTAAGACTGAGGCCCCGGTAAACTAGACAGACAGTTAACCAAGCGCGAAGTAATGGCTAAAAGCCTGTTCCGCGCTTGGATTTAGACCGGGAAGGGGCGGTTGGGCGGAAAAAAAAAGAAAAAAAAAAGGTCTGGGTTAGGTCTGGGTTAGGTCTGGGTTACTCGATGATGAGAGTCGAGGTCACTGGATCCGCGGATGGCAGAGGGGCTAGCCTGTAGAAGCACGCGGTAGAGTTCTCGCCCACCCTAGTTGCCGTAGAGTCACAAGGGGACGACGCCCACCGGGCTACTCGCCGACGGCGCGGAGCGCGAGCCACAGGGGGGCTCGAGAACGGCCTCCTCGTACGGGGGCCGCCCAAGACGATTTCTTCTCAGAAGGGAAGCGATTTTCAGGGAGCTTCAACGGTGGACGTCAAAGGGGTGGCGATACCATACTGCACTGCCCGAAAGGGTTAGAGAGATAGGGCGCTGCCTCGAGGACGATCTCGCGACACCCGTACACGCCCGCCTGCCAGGGGGACAGTGCGATTAAGAACCCAATTTACCCTCTTCTTCTTTTTCCTGTTTGATAAAGAAAAAGGGAGGGATAAAATTTATACGAAGGGGTGCTAGTTATGATTTATATCAGTGGCAAGTTCAGTGAGTGATAGATGAGGAAGAATGGAAGCATGACCTTCATAGGAGAAGGCTAAAAAGTGGTGGTGGGCATAGATTAGGTGTGAACATGTGAATTGGTGAACTAATGAATATATAAAGTATGGGCTAAGGGTTCAAATACATGAAGAAAGAAGAGGTGCAGGGTAGGAAGAATGAAGAATGAATGAGTAAAGGTAGTAGTGGTTAATCAATAAACTAATAATAATGTTTATTCTGTAAATTTTAGAAGGACCAAAGGAACCAGGGGCGAAAGAAAGAAGAAGGACATATCTGGAAAAGAGGTAAGGAATGAGTATGGATAGGACTAAATTCAGGGAGGAGGGTGGAGATACGGGCATGCAGGGAGGATTGAAAAGAAAAACTAGATACAGATTCGTCAGGATGCTGACGAGTTTGATGATAGCAGATAGGGAGGAAACTATACAAGCAATCTGGGGGAACGAGGTATTTAGGGAAGAAATGCTAAAGCAAGGATGGAGAAAGCAAGCACGGAAACAGGAAAAAGGTGTGGATAAGGAGATACAAGTAGATGGGGGGAAAGAACGAATTAAGGAGGAGAAGAAAGAAGAATTAGAAGAAAGAAAGGAAAGAGAAAAGGAAGCAGATAAACAAGGAATGGAAGGCATGGGAAGAAAAGACTCGTAGGGAAGAGAGGGATAAAGTAGAAGGGAGAAAGGAGACGGGGAAGGCACCAAACGAGGGAGAAACAATGGTACAACCAGCAGAGGGACTCCAGTTAACTAGGAAAGGAGAGAGAGGTGGAGTGATAATTGATCTCACAGGATCTAGGAAATCGGCTGAATCTGATGGGTCATCAATGTCAATAGACAGAAGAATCAGGGAGGAGATGAAGAAGTTTGAACAAATAAATGAAACAAAAGGAGGGAAAAAGGCCAGAGTAATAAAGGCAGAAAATATAATTACAAAAGGAGGAAAGGAGACGATGAAGATGGAAGAAAGACAAGGAAAGAGTAAGGAAGGAATGGGAGCTGATAAAGAGGACGAGTGGATTGACGTGAGGGAAATCAAAAGGAATAAGACAGGGATAGGAGCAGAAGTAAGGAAGGTGGCAGGGAAAAGTGAAGGGAAGACACAAGGTCTAGACGTTAAATGGGAACTAAGAAGGATAGGGAACACAAAAGAGGAGCAGAAAGATAAAGTGAAGCGATGGTTAGAGGAAAATACAAAAGAAGGCAGGAAGAATGCTACAGCGGAAGAGGAGAGGAGAACACAGGAAGAAAGGTTGGAGAGACTAAAGAGGAGGTATGCACAGATACAGTTTGGGAACAGAATGAGGGATGTGGACGAAGAAGAGCAAGATATTTATAAGAAAAGAAGAAAGGAGGATAGTGTGCAGGAGGTCACGTTAATAAGAAGAAAGGGAAGGGACGGTGAACGGGAAAACTGTAGGGATACGACACGAGAGGAAACACAAAACCAGGTATGGGAGGAAGCGAAAGAAAGAGGTAACAGGAAGGAAAAGGAGGCGGAAGAGAATGGAAGAGAGAAAGTAGATCTAAGGAAAGGAAAGAATGAGAGTGAGGAAGGAAACAGGAAACAGAGGAAGAAGGTAGAAGGAAAAGAGGGAGGGAAACTGAGGCTAAAATTAAAATCAAGGAGGATCAGGGAGCTGTTCGGGGAAACCTCTACGGAAGAGGATTAGGGGAAAAAGGAGAGAAGGAAGAAGTAGGGTAAAAAAAAGAAAAAAAGAAAAAAGAAAAAAAACACGGTGTGGTAAGGGGAAAAGGGGGAAAAAAGAGAAAAAGAAAAAGAGAGAAAAGGGAAAGAAAAAGAAAGAAAAGAGTTATAATGGATACGGAAATAAACAAGTAAGGGTAGGGTAATAATAATAACAATAATAATAACAATAAGAATAGTAATAAGGATATGGCTGAGTGAGAGGCTAACATATATAGGCCAGGAAATAGGAAATATGTAGAACAAAACGTGCTGGAATGAGAGGATGAATGGAGAAGAGTAAATGAGAAATTGATTTAGCAATAAATGTATAGTATTAACTGCGGGCGACCCTACTTAACGAATTGTATTTTAAATCTAGGGACATGGACAAGATACAAGAAGAGGATATGCTAATCGAAGAAAGCTTCTTCAGTGAGGGCACAGACTTTGACATAGAGGATGAAGAGGAGCTGCTAAAGATGGAAGAGACAAAAAAGGAGGAGGCAAAGAAGGAAGAGGCGATGTTTAAAAAACCTAGGGTCAGGGAGATGCAGGTGTGGAGTCAGCATCAACAAGCTGGGACAAAGAAACAAGCAGACATAAGGGAGCTGTTAGTTGGCAAAATAAAATGCCCACCCATCACGCCTAAGATAAAAGGAATAGGAAAAGAGACGGGGAAAACGGAGAAGACGGGAGGAAACATAATGAGGACGGCGAATGAAAATGGGAAAAGGGAAAAAGGAGAGGTAGGAGAATGGGGAAATCTAGGAGTCAAAGAAAAAAAGATCAAGGAAGAGATAATAGTGATCTTCGAGGAAGATCTGGAGGAGAAGAAGGGAAACAAGGAAAAAGAGATAGACTGGGATATGGAGCGGAGGAAAGTAATAGACGTAAGGGAAAACAGGAAGGAGGGGTACAAGGGAGTGAAGAGAGGAAAGGATGGGGTGAAAATAAGAACGGAAGGGACCAGAAAGGAAGAAGGAAGAAGGGAGGAAGAAAAATCAAAGGAAAGCAAGAAGGAGGATGAAGCTAGAGGAGTGGAAAAGAAGGAAAAGGAAAAGGAGAAGGAAGAAGAGAAGGAAAAGGAAAAGGGAAAGGAAAATGAAAAGGAGAAGGAGAAGGGAAAAGAAGGAGAAATGGCGGGGAGGATGGAAGCAAGTGGAGGCAAAGAGGAAAGGAGAAGCGGTAAGGAGGAAGAGGATAGGATACAAAGAACTAAATTCTGTATTGTGGCGGAGGAGTATCCACGTCAAAAGTTGAATAGGGGTGAGATAGACACTATTATCTCAGCTATGGTACTGAGGTGCCGCGAGAAGGAGGAGAGAACATTTATAACAAGGATCGGACTAATGAACGGAGGAATCCTAATCGATTCCAGAGGAACAAGAACGAGGGAAATCTATGAGCAGAATAAGGAGGCGGCGGAGACAGCGTGGGGAGGGAGACTGAGGATCGAGGATCCGGACATTTTGAACAAAAGAATTAGGATAATTGCATCGGTGGGATTACAGGGAATCAGGGCTGACTACCTTCCGCGACTTCTCAGGATGGACAATAAAATGATAAGGGTAGCGGATTGGCAGCTGATAAAGGAGGGTCCCACCTTGAGCAGGGGTAGGGACAGCTGCTTCGAGGTGGGGCCCAGGACCTATCGATTCCTCAAGCAGCGGGACATGAGGTTATCGATAGGGGGAGGAGCTTGTAAAGTCACATTTACGTTATTGCACTTCTTGCGTTAAGTATAAGAAATGTTATGATAGATAACAAGGATAAATAAAGATGTCTACAGAATAGGACAGGCGATCATGTTTTGTTTTCCTGACCAATCATTAGTTATAAGGGCAGGCAGGGGAAGGGGATGAGGGAGAGTGGGAAGGGTACAGAGAGATAGAGGAAGTAAGCAAAAGGAATCAAAGCAAGGTAAGACGATGTTAAGTTAAATTAATAAGGAAAGATTTTTGTTACAGAGACCATTAATTATGTCCCTCAGAATCATACAAATTAATCTACACCACAGTGAGGCTGCATCGGCAGCTCTAACAAGGACCATGGCCAGGGACAAAATTGATGTGGCGCTGATACAGGAACCGTGGACGGCACATGGAGGTATAATAGGTTTGGGATTGATTGGTAAAATCTGGGCGTTAAACAACAGGCAAACACGAGCGTGCATCCTGACGAGAAAGGGCCTGGATGCAAGTACGATAAGACAGTACAACACAAGGGACATGGCATTAGTAAGCATAGGAATGAAGGGAATTGAGGAACAGGAGGACAAGGTAATATATATAGTGTCCATGTATGCGCCTTGGAACGCAAAGGAAAGGAGACCCGGAGTTGCGGTGCAACATTCACGGAATTCGCACAAGACAAGGGAGTGGAGGTACTAATGGGAGGGGATGTCAACGCAAAACACAAAAGATGGGGGAGTACAATAACGGATACGAAAGGTGAGGAATTAATGGAGTTTATTTTAGCAAATGGATTAGTAACGCTGAACAGAGGGAACAGACACACGTTTGAAACAGCAACCAGGAAGGAAGTATTGGACATAACTATGTGTACACAGAGCTTAGCGGGTAACATAAAAGGATGGAGAGTAAGTAATGACATATCATTTTCAGATCACAAATACCTGAGGTTCGAGATAGATATAGGGCAACAACAAGAAACGAAGATGGGAAGTAATCCGCGAGCAACGAACTGGAAAAGGTATGGGGAGATGATAAAAGCAAGAATATATGAATTCCCTTCCAGATATGGGACAAAGGAAGAACTGGAAACAGCAGTGGACAAGTTGACGCAGATCCTAAGGGAAGCCTGGGAGGAATCGACGGAGGAAGTGGAAACAAGAAATAAAATAACAATACCATGGTGGAACAGGACATTGGAGAGGGAACAGGAGGAAATAATGAAGAAAATAAAGGTGGCTAAAAGGAAAGGGGGCATGGTAAGGTGGAAGCAGATAAGGGAATTGACAAGGGCTTTTAAGAGGAAAGTAGTTGTGGCCAAAAGGGAGTCATGGAAAGAATTTTGTGCAAGCATTAAGGGAGTGTCAGAGGCAACGAGGCTCAGTAAGATGCTGAGTAATGGGGTAACGGAGCAACTCGGAGCATTAAGGAGGGAGGATGGAACCTATACAGAAACAAATGAGGAAAGTTTGAACATGCTATTGAGGGAACACTTCCCAGGGTTCAGTGGGATACCACTGGAGACAGATGGGAATACGGATATGAAGGACCAAATGGAGGCGGTGCGAAGTTGGGCTGGGAAATTGCGAATAAAATAGTCAGACCAGAAAGGGTAGAATGGGCAGTGAGCTCATTTTTGCCGTATAAGACACCAGGGGTAGATGGAATCTACCCAAAAATGATTAAGATAGCGATGCCCTATATTAAGGACTTCTTAGTAAAAGTAATGCGTGCTAGCCTAGCACTAGGGGTGATACCACGGTCATGGAAATTGACCAGAGTAATGTTTATCCCCAAGCCAGGAAAAACGGACTATGCTGTACCCAAGGCATTTAGACCAATCAGTCTAACATCATTTTTGTTAAAAATGCTAGAAAGATTGGTGGACAGATATATGAAAGAGGTAACACTGACAGCAAAACCATTAGATAATAATCAACATGCTTTTAGAATAGGACATTCGGTGGAGGTGGCCCTACACAACCTAATAGGGAAGGTGGAGGAGGCCATGAAGAGAAAATTCCTGACGATAGCGAGCTTTCTGGATATTGAAGGGGCGTTTAACCAGACGTCAACAGAACTGATAATCAACTCCCTAAGGGAGTTTGGTGAAAATGAGTATGTTATCCGGTGGATTAACAGCATGTTAACCACCAGGGAGTTACAGACCTCGAAAGGAGAACCAATTGCGAGAGGCTTTGTGAATAGAGGCTGTCCCCAAGGGGGGATCCTGTCACCTCTGTTATGGTGTGTGGCAGTGGACAAGCTCCTACACGATCTTGAGAAAGGTGGTGTAGTGGTACTAGCATATGCTGATGACGTAACCTTCCTAGCAATAGGAAGGTATGAAGCGGTAGCTGTATATAAGGCAAAAGAGGCGTTAACAGTGCTGGAACAATGGTGTGACAGGACGGGGCTATCGGTTAATCCGACGAAAATGGAAACGATTCTCTTCACAAGGAAGATAAACAGACCAGTTATCACGGACCTGAAATATAAGGGGCAAACTTTGAAATTCAGTAAGGAAATAAAATACCTTGGAATCTGGTTGAATGAAAGACTAACCTGGAGACGACCTATTTTTAGACAAATAAGCAAGGCCAAAGCCAACCTGGCAATGTTAGGAAGAGTGGTGGGACCCACTTGGGGACTTACACCACAGACTACGAAGCGGCTCTATGAGGCAATAGTGCTTCCTAGGCTAACGTTTGGAAGTATAGCCTGGTGGGAAGCAGCGAATATGCGAACAGTGAAGGACAAACTGGACGGCTTACAGGGGTTGGGGTTGAAAAGAATACTAGGAACATTAAGTACAACACCTACGAGGGCGGCGGAAGTAGTAGCGGGAATGGAACCACTGGATATAAGGATTAAATCTATAGCCATGAAAACAGCGCATAGACTAATAACATGGAATGTATGGAAGGAGAGGAGCTATGGGCACAGCTCATTACTGAAAATAGAGGGAAACGAATACATCAGGGAATTGATAAGTATGAGACAAGACAATCAAACGTTAAAATTTATGTTCCAAAGGAAATTCCAGGTGCAGATTAATACAGAGCAAAATGGACGGACAAGAATAGGAAATGGAAGGATTATCATCAAGTTCGGTTCACGGACGGGTCAAGGAAAGAAGGAATCACTGGAGCAGCTTGGACGAATGAAGAAGGGTCAGACAAGGGAGTGATCCAGCTGGAGAGACTGGCGACGGTTTTCCAGGCGGAAGTGCTGGCAATTCAGGCATGTGCGGAGACGTTGTTAAAAAGAGATGTCAGAAACAAAAAGGTAGCGATATGTTCGGACAGCCAGGCGGCATTAAAGGCACTCTATAAGCAGACACACAAATCAATTTCCGTTATGGAATGCAAAATAAGACTAAATAAACTAGCCGAAAAAGAAAATAGAATAACGATAATATGGGTACCAGGACATGAAGGAATAAAAGGGAATGAAATGGCGGATAAGCTGGCAAATAAAGGATCGGACGAAAATCCGATAGGAGCAGAACCGTACTTGCCCTTATCGGTACTAACGGTCAAGACGGCTATCAAGCAATGGACAATGCAGCAGAGAAAGAGGAAGTGGAAGGAGACGGAGGGATGCAGGGAAGCAAAGGAAATGTTGGGTGACGAACCTAGGTATAAGTATGCAAAAAATCTAGTAGCAATGGAAAGGAGGAGATGCAGGTTAATTTCAGGCCTACTAACGGGGCATGCCCAGTTGAAGCTTCATCTAGCTAGGATGAAACAGCTAGAAGACAGGGTATGCGGATTCTGTGAGGAAGAGGAGGAGAGCAGCGCTCACATAATCTGTAAATGTCCTAGACTGATGGGTAAAAGAAGGAAGTATCTAGGGGGACATTTTCTAGAAGTGAGTAAGGTAGGAGAACTAAAGCTAGACAAATTAATGAAGTATATTATGGAAGTTAATCCGTGGAAACATCCGGATTAATATCCAACAAGTTAAGGGTAAAACGGAGAGTCCAGGAGCTGAGGATGTGGAACAGAATACAGACTCTCACTGCCATTAGATCACGTGGGAAGGTGGTAGAGTCATAACCGGCCCTGGTGGAACTCACGGATGAGGGCGAGGTCGGGGCCCTCATCAAGATATGCCAAAGAGAAGGGAATGAACTAACGTTATGTTTATGCTTTCATATTAGGAAATGCGAAGGGAGAATAGGAGAAGAGAACCAGAACAAAGAAGAGCAAGGAAAATACAACAGGGAGCAGGGAAGGAGAAGGAAGAAGAAGAGGAGGAAAATACTCAATTAAAGAAAAAAAAACACACACACACAAAACAAAACTAAAAGAAGTAGGAATCTTTGTTTCAGAAGCCAGAAGCAGAAGGACAAGAGGATAAGGTATCGAGAAGGTGAAAGAGAGAAGGAAAAGGGAGAGGAAGAAGGGAGGAAAGAAAGTCGGAAAGGAAAGAGGGAATGATACTAATGCGAACAACAAGGAAAGTCTGATTACAGGGGCAAAGGGGGCGAAACAAGGAAACAACGGGGAAAGAGGAAGGTGAACGTATAAATATATGGAGGAGGAGACGACGCAGAAGAAAGGAACAGGAAGAGGACGAAGCACGAGGAAAGGAAGGATAAAGTCAGGAGAATGGAACCAGAGGTAAACAAATTAGAAATAAGAAATAAGGAATAATTGTAAATAAAGCCGGATGGGGCGGAAAATCTGCCATAACGCGCGAAATAAGGAACATTAACAAATGTAAAGGAGGATAATAAAATACAAACTGGGAAAGGGAGGGATAAGCGTTTTGATTAATATAACCCTAGCAAGGTAACATACCCAAACGGTTAGGGAACGAGGCGATAAAGGAATGAAGGAGGCGACAAAATAGGAAAAACGAAAAGAGCATTTAATAATAATAGAAAGATGGAAAGTTTGATTTCAGATGGAGGAGCTGGGTAAGGGAAGGACGAAGGTAAATGAAGACAGGAAGGGAATGGACAGGAAGGTGATGGTGATCGTACATGGAACACCTTCACCATGTTCAGATCATCCCACGGGATGATAGGGACGGAGGACTCTGGGGGGACTCACGGGCGGGGGCGAGGTCGAGGCCCCCGTCGCAACGAAAATATATAAAAAGGGGAAATGGAAGAGGGGAGGAAGAGAGAAAAAAAAAACAAGAAATAGTACAGAGGGGTGAATGAGATGAACAAAATTACGAGCACGATGTTGTTTACAGATGAACAGGTAGAAGAAGACGAAGGATGAAAAGAAACAAAACTGACGCAGTAAGGAAAACATCAACGGGAACGACAAAAGTGAGGGAGGACAGGAGCACGAAGTCAAAACGGCAACGGAAAACAGGAAGATGGGCAGGAAGATGACGCAGGAATAAGGAAGAAATAATGTACACACGTACATATACGTAGTTCTAAGGCAATGTACAAGGGATCGAGTTTAGAAGTAAGGTGAATTAAGAAAGGGGAAGAAAGAGAGGGAAAGAAAACTTGATGATAATCTAAAAACTGACACCCATAACCTAGAGTCATAAATAACAGGGTCAGGGGGGGTGGGAAAAATTTTTACGCTAAGCCTTAAAGATAATATCTAGAATAACCGTAGACAAAGTTGATTGTATAAGACTAAAGTAAGGAAAATAGGAAGAAAAGAGTGAATGGTTGAATAACGAATGTATAAGATAGTAAAATGTAAATCGAGATACATGTAACGACGAATAGACAGACGGGCAGGATGAATGATTATAAATGAGCAAAAAAAAAAATATATATATATAACAGCAAAGTCAGGAACGGGAATAAATGAAGAGAATGCAACATATAACGATTGGAATGGGCAAAGATACGATAGAATAAGTTTACGTAAAGTTATGTAACCACGCGCAATAAGGTAATTGTAGAATTATATATAAACATAGGAACAAAAACAATTATGTATATAGAAATTGAATGAAGGAATAAATCAGCAAAATTGAATATGAAACATAGGATTATCAGTTAATTCTAATGTACCTTGAATGAGTTAAAGGGAAGGGAGGAAATAGAAGTGGAAACTCTTGGACTAAGCTTAGATAATGATAGAAATAGATGAGTAGATACAGAAAGGGAGGAAGAAAAAAAAAATAATAATAATAGAGAAAAAAAAAAAAGGAAAGAAAATGAAAAGATGCATAGCAGCAGGATTGGGGGGATATCCGTCAAACTTTTAGATGAAACTGATACGTCATAAGAAAGGACAAGGAGTAGTCTGACGATTCCACTCACATCGAGATAGTCTAAATTCATAGCGAACCTTGTACGGCAGAGCATAGATATTAGACGACCCTCGATTCCTGCAAATCGCCTGCTTCATAGTTCCCTGTACGAGGTGAAACATATGAGCAGGGGAGGGTCCAGATTTTCCAACAACATCCTCGTTCTTGAATCCCGCCCGTATCTCAACGAACGCTATGCATCTTGTGTACGAAAAAAGAGGAGGGCGAGCTGTGACACAGTGAGTCTGACTCGAAACACCTGTCCGAAAGGATACGGGGATCTGAGGCATGCCATCCTGAAAGATGGAAGAAGTACACAGGCCGGAGAAGGGAAGGTCCACGCCCTATCTCAGCACTGTAGCGATCTAAAACAATGAGCTGCGAAATTTTGAGATCAGAGGTCTCCGATGAAAATTAATAGGTAGGGAAAAGGGAGACGGCTAGAGCATGAGGGATAAAATCACGCGAAGGGAAGGAAGGTGGTGGGTGGGGAGATCTCGAAATCGGGGGAAAGGGGATCATAGATTTGAGCAAACGTCGCAAGGGAGGGGGGGAGCTTTCAGCGTCTCTGGGCATAATGGGCGGATGGAGGGTAGAGTTTGGGAAGAAGAGACGCGTCAAAAACACTGATGGAACTGATGTTGTCGATAGCTCGATCGGAAGACGCACAGTCAACGGATCGATGAGACAACTTCGGCGAAACTCAGCTGGCTCGACAACGGAGAGGGTAGGGAGGAAGATTAGCCAGGGGGGGCAGGTACCAGGATAGCTGGTCCTAGGTCGCGAACGGGAATTGTATCAGGCTTAGGGAGACCTCAGGATCAGGGATAAATTAGCAGCGATTCGACAGGATATGTCGAGATCGGATTCCTTCGCAGGAATCTTCGCGTCGGAGAAGTCGTTTGGCTCAACGTCTTAAACCACGTAGCTGCGAGTAGGGAGGGATCATGGCACGGCTCCGATGAAGACGTACCTCCGGCCAAAGGCACACCCTGCGTAGGCTCGGGCCAGTAAAGCAGGGCTGATCTGGAGGCTGGGGAACGAGGGTAGGAACGGGTTATCGCCACCTCGAAGTCGGACGTACCAAGTCTGATAGTGGCCTGGGAGTCACACCGGTGACCACTCCCCGCGTTACACATTCGCATAAATCGCATAAATCGCATAGGTCTGGGTTAGGTCTGTGTTAGGTCTGAAGGACTGGAAGGGTCTTCCTGGTACTCAGTCGTTCGTTGTACTCACCATGGTGCTTCGACGGACTGGGTATCGGGTCGAAAACCCCGATGGAACTGATGTTCTCCTATATCCGGGTGGTTAGCAGGTTCCCTGTAGGATACTCACCTGAGGGCTCCATCCTCTGGCTTCGGCTGGGTTGATGCTGGTCTTGGGCGTTCTCCCTGTGGCCCACCGGGTGGACTGTAGTCGTAAAGAGTGCACTCCGCCCGGTGAGCCTGGGGGTGAGCCGCCCACGGCTGGTATCTATCTGGTCCCTGCTGGATGGTGGCGTTCCGAGGGTGCGTTCCTATGGGTACTTACCTCTGACACTTACCTGGTGCGGAGAACTTCGGTGAAGTTGGGGGCCCAACTGGTCCAAATCCTCTCATTCCACCTCCTCGTGGTGATCCCTGGGTTTCTGTTGTGGGTCATCCAGCTGGTGGTCCTGGTCCTGGGTCCTTTGGGTCCTGGTCCTGGGCTAGGTCCTACGGGTCCTGGTCCTGGTCCTGGTCCTCTGGTCGGTGGTGCCTGCAACAAAAAGCGAACGGGGTGAGGGGTAAACGCCTAAAGCTAAGGTCCCTAGCGGTTGCCGAAAGCTGCATGGCCGGGGTGGCGGTAAAGAGCCCGGTCACGAGCCTGCTATCTCACACGCGCGCACACACATTCACACTCACGAGCACATACACACACACTCATACGCTCCTCACATCACACTCACAATTTTCACTCGCGCGCCGCCCACACATATACACATCACATGCACACATCGAACCCCGCCTGGGCGGCCCGCAGCCTCCGGTGGCTGCGGGTCCCCAGTTTAAGGGAACGGTGTACACACACACACGTATACAGACACGCACTCACACTCACATACATCCTGTGGGCCTTTGTGCCTCACGCTATGTGGTACCGTGTGCTACCCTAAAAGCACCCACATATGCGATGAGTATTATGGAGGGCCTCGGAAAAAAGCCGCTGCCGGGGGTTCGCCCGGGCGCGCTTGGTGCCGACACTGAGCGTGACAGTGAGCAGACTGTCGGTGCTATTGATGGGCGGGTCAATAGCTGGGATAAACCCGAAAAAGCAACGCCAAAGATAATTGAGTACGTGCGGTTAGGGAAGTTAGCTGATCCGAGAGACGTTAAATTGTGGTCAAAATCTAAGGTCCACCTGACGGACGTAAAAACTACTGTCGAGTTGGACAGATATAAAAGTATTGGTGGTGATTCAAGCGGATCAATTAGTGATTTCTGGGATAGAGCTAATATCAATCTGGTGAGCTTATCTGATAGTAAACCCGAGGAAGACACTAATGAGCCACGAGAGAAGGATCAAATTTTTAGAGTACCGGATGACGGCGTGACTAAAAGACTTTTAGAAACTAAGAAGCGGAAAGAAAAAACGAGTAGAAATACTATTGACGACGATATGTTATCCGCCATGTACGGAATAAATAAAGCGATGAGATACCTCATACAAGCCGCAATTACGGTGGAAGAAAACCTGAATAAAGAACGGAATATCAATCAACATATTAAAGATATGTGCTCTGACCAGGTCCGAGAGTTAAAAGCTATGGATAAAGTCTTGCATAGTGTTAGCATCATGAGAGAAGTAGAGAACCGTAAGAAAGAGAAGGTCAGTAAGAAGATACTACCAGAAATTACAGCTGTACAGGTAAACTCACCAGCCACAAAGAGAAAGGCTACACCCCCGGAGAGAATTTTTCACAAAAGGATAAGAGATCTAAAAGGTGATGAAAGTGACTCTGAAGGGAAGTACATCGAGGTTGAGTTCGGATCTGTGGATGAGGATGGAGGTGATGCCAGAGAAGGATGGAAAGAGATACATTACGGAAGGAATAAACAGAGGAGAGAAATACATGCACAAATGGATATGGAAAGGTACGATAGGGAAAGGAAGAGGACTGAAAAGGATGGTATAGGACTAAATAAGGATACGGAAATGACCAGGAATGCAAGTAAGGAAAATAGGATAAAGAGGGATTCATCACCAAGGGTAAGAGCCCCGAGACCGGAGGCTGTCCTTATTAAAGTGAACAAAAATGAAACGTACGCAGATGTTTTTAAAAGAATTACTGAGAAGACCGGAGATAAACTAGAGAATATAAAGACGGTTAAAAAGGCGCGATCTGGTGACCTTATAATTGAGGTTGAGAATGACAGTAAAATAGAAGAGCTATACGACAAAATAGTAAACGCGATAGGTGATAAAAACAACGCTAAAACACTGCAACCCAGAATTGATCTGGAACTGAAGGATTTGGACCCTATTATCAGTGAGAATGAAATTAAAACAAATATGGTAAAACATTATCAGATCGACAGGCAAGACGAGATTAAAATTAAGACGGTTAAAACAATGCTAAATGGAACTAAAACTGCTATAATTGAGATACCGCGTAAACTTTTAAGTAAAATTAAAGAAAATGATCGGATAAAAATGGGGTATGTAATGACTAGAGTTAAGATTGTCCAGAGACTCATCAGATGTTTCAGGTGCCACGATTTTGGACACTTGACGTATTGTTGTAAAACTAGAATGGATAACAATAACAATAACAAATGATTGTAGGAATGAACCAAATTGCATTTTGTGTCGGAGAAGAGGTGTCTCGCCAAAGTTGAGGAAACATGTAGCCGGTGCGGTTAGATGTCCTATATATAAGGAGGCGATCAGAGATAAAAACAGGTAAAATGGCGACGCTTAAAGGAATTGGTAAGAGACAGGGTGCAGATAGTAATAAAAATATAAATAGTTATAGAAGAGGTAAAAATTATGATAAGACTAATGATAAAAATACGGTTAAAAAAGGATGGTAAATAGTTGTCGATACGTAAGATTTCAGATTTGGCACGGGTTATCAGGATCTTACAAATAAATCTGAATAACTGTAGATTGGCTCAGGATCTAATGAAAGAATTTGTCAGGGAAGCAAAAGTCGATATGGTTATGATCTCCGAGTTTTTGTATAGTGAAAAAGAATGGATTGTTGACAAGTCCGAAAGAGCGGCTATTTGGGTCTTAAATAGAACTGATATTAAATATAATGATGAAGATGTAATATGTGGTGAAGGTTTTGCCGGACTCATGACAAACGATGTTATGATGTTTAGTGTTTATATATCCTCTAACAGCGGTATTGAAAAGTTTAAAAAAGTTATAGAAGAGATCGTCGAGATAAGAAGAACACACAAGGGCTCTTTTGTAGTGATGGGCGATTTCAATGCAAAATCTCCTGCATGGGGATCGCCCACCACAAACAAGAGAGGAAACATCCTTTTAGAAGCAAACGACGAAATGAATCTTATCCCTGTTATAACTGAGGGTGGTCATACTTTTGAGCGAAATAATAGAACATCTAAAATCGATATCATGAGCTGCGACGCTAAAACCTATAAGAATTTAATATGTAGTAAAGTTATGACTAAGGATTCGGCATCCGACCATAAATATATTATACACGAAATAGGTGACAACGAAAATAAAACTAGTAACAAATCGCAGTTTAGACCGTGGGATTTTAAAACTATGGACGAAGACCGTTTTATGGATACACTAAATAGCTACTTTGTCGACGAACATGATATAGGCTTGGATGAACGTACGATGACTTTTAGCACCGCCTGCGAATATCTAAGAGCTGTAAATATCGCGTGTAGTGAAACCATGAGAAAGAGAAAAATCTACGACGGTAGAAGAAAACCTATTCCATGGTGGAATGCACAAATTGCGGAAGCTAGAAAAGAAATGAATAAGATGAGAAGAAAATATCAGAGGGCTGGAAAAAAGATTATTGAAAATTGGCAAAATTTTGAAACATTATATAAAGAAGCTAGAAAGAAATTAAAGTACAAAATATGGGATGGAAAAATTGTATGGTGGAAAACTATGTGTAATGAACTGGATAAAGACATCTGCGGAAAACCCTATAAGATGATCATAAATAAATTAAAGAGTAAGTTACCTACCCCTCTGATTAGAGAGAAGAAAGCACGTGAGATTGTTAAAACGCTGTTCCCTGGCGACGAAATGGACATTAGGTACCTAGAAGAATATAGTAAAAAGATTAAAGAAAGAATGTCTATAAGTGAAAATTATACCTACCTGAGAAATGAGCTGATTACGGATGACGACGTCCTGGAGGCTGTTAAGAAGCTGAAACCGAAGAAAGCCCCTGGCTTGGATGGAGTCCCTCCAGCGCTGATCCGGTGGCTAGCTGAAAAACATAAAAGAAGAATTAAAAAAATGATAAATGGCTGTCTTATAGAAGGAAAAATACCCGACGCGTGGAAGACTCAAAGATTAGTTTTGATTCGGAAGGAAGGCAAGGACCCGGGCATGAATGACGCATATCGTCCGCTATGCGTCATTGATGCCTGGGCCAAGGTGCTTGAGTATATAATAAAAATGAAATTGATGAAGGAACTCGGCGACCTGCCTTTTGTAAAAAACCAATATGGTTTTACAAAGGGCGGGTCTACCATTGATGCACTTGACAAATTAAAGGAAATCACCGAGAAAGCTAACATTCAACAAAAGTACGTTATGTTAATAGCGATCGACATCAGAAATGCTTTTAACTCAATACCCTGGATTAAAATACTGGAAGCACTGGATGATGCGAGGATACCTTCCTATCTGATGAGAATTATATGCGATTATTTCAAAGGACGGAAGATAAAGTTTCTGAGTACTGACGGCTGGATATGCGAAAACATGTACAGGGGCGTCCCTCAGGGGTCAATCCTGGGACCCATTCTATGGAATAAAACCTACGACGGATTATTAAAAATGAAATTGCAAATGGGTACTTACCTGATTGGCTACGCTGATGATGTTAGCCTGGTGATTACTGCACGCTCCGCTGATGACCTGAAAATAAAAGCAAATAAAGCTATGAGTGACGTAAATAAATGGCTAAAAGATACGGGCCTAAAGATGGCTGAGGAAAAAACGAAATATATTTTCTTGAATAGGAAAAGGATCAAAGAAAACTTTAAATTAAATATCCTAGGAGTAAAGAAAAAACCAGAGGAAAATCTAAAGTACCTAGGTGTTAGTTTTGAAAAAGAAAATAATTATAAAACTCACGTGGAGATTATCGCAAAAAAAGGAAGTAAAGTAATCGCAGGCTTAATGAGACTGATGCCAAATATTGGCGGCTCGAAGTATAAAAATAGATTCTTATATTACCGTGTGATGGAATCGGCAGTACTATATGCCGCACCTATCTCGAGCAAGGCGGTTGAATTACAAATTAATAAGAAAAAGCTACTTAGTATACAAAAAATAGGATTAGGCCGAATAGCCCGAGCTTACCGTACGGTGTCACTAGATGCCCTGACCGTGATCGTTGGTACCTCCCCGTTGAATCTAAAAATTGTAGAAAAAGCTGAGATATATAAGATATTTAAAATGAAAAGTAGAAGGAAAGTAAACCTAACAATAGAGGAAAAAACAGAAATGATAAAAGAAATAGAATAAGATGTTAGAAGAAAGATATTAGAGATGTGGCAAGAACGATAGGAAAATTCGAAATACGGTAGATGGACTTTCAGATTGATACGAAATATAAAACAATGGAATGATAGAAAATTCGGTGATTTAAGTTATTATGTTACGCAAATGATTACGGGACACGGGATTTTTAATAAATATAGACACAGAATTGCTAGGACGGATAAGACAGAATGTTGGTACGGTTGCGGTAGATGCGATGATGCCGAACATACTATTTTCACTTGTGAAAGGTGGTACGCGGAGAGAATGACTCTAATAGAAAAAGGAAATATAAATGAATGGTGCCCAGAAAGCTTTGCAAAAGAAATATTAATGAGTGAACGGAAATGGAAACTTATTTGTGAATATATTACTAGAATTATGAAGGAAAAAGAAAAAATGGAAATGGAAATTCAAAAAGAAGAGAGAACGAAATATAGAAAGAAATAATGACGAAAAGCGTTATATAGAACAATAAATTACGATTAGAGTAAAAATGTTAATCCTACATTACTACCTGAATCTACAATAAACCTAACTAATCCTTACTACTTGAATCTACAAAACAAAACACACATTACCTACCGTAATTTTGTACATATGTATATATTTTGACTGTTCCAAATTTTATCCTGACGTTAATGTTGAACTGTTGTTACTGTTTTCATATTTATTGTTGTGACCGTTTCGTATTTATTTGCTATTGACATATGCGTTTTCACTGTTTTATTTGTTTTTTATTTAATAACAAATTTGTAAATATTTTAACTAACCTATTTACCATAATTTATTTAACTAACTGATTAATTTGTAAATAACTTTTAGCGCGATACAATACTGACAATAGACATAGTTACAGAAATATGTAGGATTAATTTAGGAGCGAAAGCTAAACACTGAGGCCCCAGTAAAAAACAAGAAAGTTTTTACCCTTGCGCGAAGTAATGTTTATGAGACAGTTCCGCGCAAGGCTTATACTGTGGAGGGGCAGTTGGGTGGCAAAATAAAAAAAAAAAAAAAAAAAGGTCTGGGTTAGAGTGCTGACTTGTCTTCAGACGCGAAAGCATCCTTGAGCAGCCAGAGCATCTTCTCGAGCATCGTGTACGAACGCTAGCGATTGTTTTCACAGTAGTGGCATTGCTAGCATCGCGAGTAGAGACGCGTATTCTTTGGATAATTGTCGCCTCATCCATTCTTTCTCTCTCTCTTTGCGTGTGTGGGTGCGTGGACATACTGAACTCTGAACACTTAAAGTGAC
Source organism: Calliopsis andreniformis (assembly GCF_051401765.1). NCBI lineage: Eukaryota > Metazoa > Arthropoda > Insecta > Hymenoptera > Andrenidae > Calliopsis > Calliopsis andreniformis. The sequence continues at coordinate 125,035 of NW_027480734.1, read as the reverse complement.
AGACTACTCAAGCGTGGACTCTCTTTTCTGTGTGCACAGTGCTTACCGTGAGGTCCAGGAAGCCAGTGCGAGGGGACGCGACAGGCCGCCGTGCTTCAGCTCTGTAAAGGTAGGACACTGACCGATCTCAACGAATAAATTCGCAACGAGAGAGTCGCCTTCCGCGACTTCCTCTCGCGGACGAGGAGGAGCTTTCTTCGTCTCCTTCGAGCCTCGTCCTCTGCATCGTCGTATCATGTTCTTCTTATTCCTCTTCATCTGACTCCTCCTCCGTTGACTCTCCATAAGTTTCGTTTCAATCTCCGCTACATCTACATCTACATCTACATCTACATCTACATATATATATATATATATACGCGTGAAAAGACAGTTCTAAGACGAATAAGACGCCGCGGGGAGAGAAACGATAGAACGTGGGGCGCGCGCGATACAGGAAACTAAAACCATCCCGCGTCGAGAACACGCGGTACAAGCAGCAACAGGAAGATTTAGCGACAGAATCACGCGGTAGCTCTCGAAGAACTCATCCAACCCCCGCGAAACTTCCTCCTCCTCTTTTTGTTTGCATCTTCCTCGCGAGTAGCTTGTCGAGTCGAATCGAGCCTCGGGGGAGCCTCGGATGAATCCTCGACGGAGACTGCAGGCCTAGGGGAGAGTCGTCTTACACGGCTCTCGCCAAAGAGTTAGAAAATATAGAAACGGAAGGGAAAAGAACGGACACGCGTTGACTTCCGAGTAGAATAGAGGATAGAACGGCCTGCGGTGTCTCAGAGAGGGAGAGAAGTCCGAGTCCCCCGAGAAAGAGAATGTTAGAATAAAGAATACCACCTAGAGAAAACTTACACCGCATCACGCAAAATAGATTTCTTTCTTTAGGTAGAGTAGTGTAGCGTAACTTCATTTCTCGTATTTCGAACTTTGTCGCGGGACGTCGAAGGGTGGCGATACCATACTGTACTGCCCGAACGGGCTAATAAGATAGGGCGCTGCTTCGGAGATGATCCCGGGACTGACCGTACAATTCAAACCGCGAGATGTCGAAGGGTAGCGATACCATACTGCACTGCCCCCGAAAAAGGGTTAGAGAGATAGGGCGCTGCTTTGAGAAACGATCTCTGGGATCTGTCGTACGAGAGGATGGATATCTCCCTCTCTCCAACAAAACAGCTGGCGTCGTCCTTTCCACAAAAAGAAAAGGCGAACGCCTCGATGATGAGAGTCGAGATCACTGGATCCGCGGATGGCAGAGGAGCTAGCCTGTAGAAGCACGCGGTAGAGTTCTCGCCCATCCTAGTTGCCGTAGAGTCACAAGGAGACGACGCCCACCGGGCTACACGCCGACGGCGCGGAGCGCGAGCCACAGGGGGGCGCGAAGACGGCCTCCTCGTACGGGGGCCGCCTGAAGACGATTTCTTCTCGGAGGAGAAGCGACTTTGAGGGAGCTTCAACAGTGGACGTCAAAGGGGTGGCGATACCATACTGCACTGCCCGAAAGGGTTAGAGAGATAGGGCGCTGCCTCGAGGACGATCTCGTGACACCCGTACACGCCCGCCCGCCAAGGGGACAGTGCGATCACGACTTATCCGCTCGTGTTATTACCGAGTCGGATCGTACGAAGAAATCCCCGAGGAGGGCCTTTCTTTCTTTCTTCCCTTCTTTCTTTCTTTCTTCCCTTCTTTCCCTCTTTCTTCCATTGTCATCTTCACGATCTCTCCTTCACGGAGGAGAAGTGATTTCGAGGGAGACTCGAGCAGGGAAGTTTCGAGACTGAACGAGAACCATGGGAGAGAGTCGTCTTCAATGACTGTCTCTGTTCGAGATAGAAAGGAGGGTGAAAATCCCTTCGAGTTTAAAGAAAAAGTTTGCGAGGTTTCGAAACGAGGGAGGCCCGAGTCTCTTAGAAAAATCATTTCTCAAATATTTGAAACTCATGTGACGCCTCCTTCTCAGCGAAGGAAAAGTAGAAGTAGAGTGTAGAGTAATTTGCAGAAACAGTAAAAGAGAAACCACGAGACATTGAAGGAAAGGTGAAACCATACTACGCTGCCTAACGTGTTAGAAAGATAGGGCGCTGCTCTGGAAATGATCTCGAGGACGCGAAAAACTTTGTACGAAAATCTGTTTATACATACAATTAATTAATTCAATGTGATACGTAGATCAATCGTTTAAAGATAGATACGCGAAGTAAAACTCCCGAGGAGAGAGAGACTGGGGGGCAGACTCGTATTGCTGCTGAAAGGCATGTGAATGGAGACGTTGCCCATCTATCTTCTTCGAGGGTCGTTGTAAAACCATAGATGCAGTAGAGTTGCGAATTTCCATCCGATACGAGCGAGTCGAGGAGTGAGCTCAACGGATGGAAAAGAGAGAGCGCGCGATGTACTCTCACGGGAGAAAAACACGAATCGACGAATTTACTTTGATTGTTTAATCGTTCGACACGAAGTAACAGAAACCGTGCGAGCGACACGCTGCGGAGAAGGGGAGCATGAGTAATTATTTTGAGTGAAGTTGTGTGTGGGATTTCGTGTGGTTTGCCGTGAGTGTGAGATTTTCCTTTGCATGAAAATTTTAAGCCACAATTTATACGCATCAACTGGAAGACTGGGGGGGGGGGGGGGGGGGGGGGGGGGGGGACATCAGAAGAATTAGTTAAACGACGAAAAGATAAAATGACGAGAGAAGTAGGGCTAGGCAAACGATAGAATGTAACCGTTAGCCGACCGTGAAACGAAAAGGTGACGCGATAGACTCGGGACGGCTTGGAAAATTATAAACGACAGACAAACAAACAAACAGGGACCGAAGTGGCGATGACTGAGGTTCAATGTTAGAAAAGGGAATTCCGAGAAATAATAAACACGCGAGGTAGAGTCGTTAGTCACTCGAGGAAACGTTAGGAACCGTAATTTGTAGATGAACGATTCGGGGATACGAGCGAAAAAGAAAAACGATTGTAAAAAGGGGAATCGGCAGACAATGCAGGGGCGAGGGGGGTCAAAAAGTAACGGGACTCGGTGCGCGGAAAGGTCACGAGACGATCGCTCGCCGGTACGTGAGGAATAAAATAATAAAGTACGAAGAATAGGAAATTGTTTGAAACACGAAAACGGGAAGAATGAAAACGATAGAAAAGAGACACGGTCGCGACTACGGGAAGAAGGATGTAAAAACGAATAAAGTACTGTCAGGTCGGTTGAAATTTGGTTAGAATAAAGAGACGAGGCGAGAGTAAGGGGACGCGGCTAGAGGGAAAGGCGCACGGAACGACGCGAGTAACGCGTAATACCGAGGAAATGCGTGGAGAATGTACACGTTGACACGACTGCGACCGGGGTTCGATAGAGTAAGGTAAAATAAATACTTTACCTGGTCCAATGTCTAGCTGAGAGGAGGATGCTCTGCGAATCCTCTCGGTGGGCCAGGAATCTGTAAAAACCTTAAAACAAGAAACTCACGCACTGTGGTTTCGTCGAACTATCAACGTCGCACTCGTGTCACCGTGCATACGCAGCAAATACGAAACAGACGATACGCACAGAACGCGAATCGAAATAGGACCGTACGAAGAGAATGGCGATAGGCGAATTTAATACGAATATCTCGGGGAAAAGACACGCGTTACGCGGCACACGAGAAAGCTGTCATCGGGTGGAGAGGTTAGACAATCCCGAAAGATACGCGTGAGAGGGCGGGTAAGCAGGTAGCGTCGCGTGAGTAAGAGAGATAGAGAGATACGGCGCGACGGTAGGAAAGCTTATGTGTGAGGTAAAATGCGGACAGAGTCGGTAAATTTTTGCGAGTAGAAGTACCAGCGAAGAAACCTGAAATATCGACGCGGGTGAGAAAGTTGTGGCGAGGAACGGGTAGAGGCGCGACGATCTCCAAGGGTAGCGCTGCAAGGAGATTCGGACGGGAATGGAAAGACAGCGCGGCCGAACAGGAGATAGGAAGCGAAAACGAAAAGCCGCGCACTCGGGAATAAGATAACGCTGTAGGAAATAACGAAGAAATGAACGATTAAAAGTAAAATTAAAATCAATCATATGCGTACACGGACAAATAGGGAAAAGAATGTCAAAACGATAAGTAAGCCTTGTCTCCCGAACAAGAGAAACACGATAAATAGGAAATTTGAGATCGCTAGAAACAAAGTTAATAATACGACTAAATAGGACAACGCGTGGTAGTACGGGGAAATAGAGGGACAAACGCGGGTAAAAAGTAACGGCAAGTAGAATCGAGAAAAAGTTTAAGAAGTGGATAGTCGGTCAGGTAGATTGAGTGAAGCACGGGGGCCGGGCTGGTTGCAGGGCCCGGGGCGAGCGTAGAAGGTGGCCGTGGTTAAGCGGCACGCACCGAGGCACCATCTTAGGATGGGTGAACGCGCGCACGTCAAAGGTTCGAGGGGGTGTTTGTTAAGAATGGTATGGCGTTACTCGCCTGAATCCTCCCGCGCATGGAACGATTGCTTCTGCTTCGCCTCCTCTTTCGATAAGCCCTCAGGCTGACTAGCTTGCGAGGGACTCGCGGGGAGAGTGGAAAATGCTCCCCGCGAGATTATAAGTTTTTCAGACCGTCGCGTACTCAGGGGGGGCTCCTCTGAACGAAACAATCACGGAAGAAAAGTGATTTTCAGGGAGCCTCTCACGCGATCTCGACAAATTATTTTTGCTTTCTCTCGAGCCACTCTTTTCACCTTATCTCTCCCGAGGAAGGTGGTGATTTTCATCGAACACCCGAAGAGGTCGGAAAGGCTGGAAGATTCGGAAAATACTCGGCCAAGATAATAGTCGTAAAACAATAAAATTTAGAATTCTTATGGAACGTTAGAATGGTGTCCAGATGTGCTAGGAAACGACGGATACGAGTGTTTTCTCAAGGACTGGCGTTTTAAAGAAAGGAAAAAGTCTAAACAACGAAAAGGGAAAGTTGTAAAATCCGTTCGAAGTTTCACGCTCGTGAAGGGCCGCAGATGTCCGAAAACACGTGTGAGAGATAATAATAAAGAGACACGAACACTCGAGAAGATTTTCCTTTTTCTTTGAGCAAGGACAGTTCGAAGAGCTTCAGGACAATTTTCTAAACAATTGCCAAGGGTGGCCACGTGTTCTTCGTCGTCACCCTCTCATTTAATCGGTTTCGTTATCTGGTTCACTTCGCGTCGACTCGCTGGCATATAGCAGAGAAGCGGGCCGGGGGCCCGGGGGGGGGGGGGGGGGGGGGCTGAAGGGACGAACGAGAAAAAAAAGAAAAATGGTCAAGGTTACAATACAAGAAAGGGAATGTGCTTGTTCGGGGCACTACCGGTTTGCCCTCTCGCGCGGGCATCACGTTTGACAATGGGAAACCTTGCTCGGTCTCTACGTCTCTCTTCTTGTGGTGCCTCTGCTGCTGCCCACTGCGCGAATCATTGGGAAAGAAAAGGGAGGCGGGGACGAGTGGGTTTCTCATTGTTTTTCTATAAAGTGGAGAAAGAAGATAAGGAAACAGTGTGTATAGTGAAACGGACCGTTGGATGAACTGGGTTAAACCAGTGGGAAGGGAAGGGTTGGGGAGGGGCGTTCATTGAGAAAAAGGTGATAGGGAAGTGATTAAGTGGAAAATGAAAAAGTGACACATATCTTACAACTTCACATAGAAGAAGATGTCAGGGGAATCGCGAGTAGGTGGATGAATGGACTTGAATGAGAAACTATTAACAATAATAATAATAATAATAATAGGAATAATATTAATGATAGCACTATGAAGAAAAAAAAAACCAGTTACTTAATAGACATCTTTTCTTCATAGGAAGCTCAAGCTGCCGAGTACTGAAGGAAGCAAGAAAGCGGGAAAGGACCAATGGATCCAGTGGAGAAAATGGAAATAGGTAGGAGTATGGGATTGAACAGAGAGGGAGATAAAGGAAGGGGAGAGGAGGGGGATACGCAGGTGGCGATCAATCGAAAAACAAGGTATAGGTTTGCACGTATGTTGACGGCACTGATGACGATGGATAGGGAGGAAACTTTCAATGTCATTTGGAAAAATGAAGAAGTAAGAGAGGAAATAAGAAAGAAGGGAATGGAACAGGACAAGAAAGAAGAGCGGCGGTAAAGGGAAGATAAGGGGACTCAGACCCAGGGGGAAAGGGAACGGAAGAACACCAGGGAGGAAGGGACCCAGACGAAGGAGGAGGGCGAGAAAGAAGACAGGGGCAGAAGCAAGAAGAGGGAAGACACGAAGGAAGGGGAACAGGAAGGATCGGATAAGGACGCGAAAGGAAAGAAGGAGGAAGGAAAGAAAGAAGATAAGGAAGGAAAGATAGACTTCTCGGGCAAATTAGAAAAGGCCTGGGAGAAAGCGAGTAAAGCCTGGGAATTGAAGATAAAAAGGGACAGAGAGGTAAAGGGAGTGAAAGATGGAAAGAAGGAGATAAAGGAAGAGAGGAACCAGGGAATAGTAGATATAACAAGCTCGAAAGCATCTGGTTCGGATAGTTCAGAAATGTCAGTGAGCAAGAGGGTGAGAAGGGAGATGGAGAAATTTGAGAAGTTGAATGCTAAAAAACCCAGAATAATAAAAATAGAAAAGGTAGCAGGAATGGGTAGGAAAGGAGAAAGGGGAGAAAACACAAAAGATAACAAGGAAAACATGTTCAAAAGGATAATAGGAAAAGAAGACATGTGGATAGATGCGAGGAAAACGGACCACAAGAAAGCGGAAGATAAAGAAGAAATGTGATGCAGAAAACCGGGAAAAGTAGGAAAAGAGGAACTGGATATCAACTGGGAGATGAGGAAGATAGGAAGCACAAAGAGAGAGCAAGAGGAGAAGGTGCAAAGATGGTTGGAGGAAAGACAGGAAAGAACGCAGGGGGGAAAAAGAGAAGAGGTCAAAGACAAAAAGAGGATGGAGAAAGGCGGAGAAGAAAAGAGGAGGACGGAAATAGAGAAGCAGGAAATCAGGATGGAAGAGTTGAAGAGGAGGTACCCGCAGGTACAATTTGAGAGTAGGAAGAAGGACACAGGAAAAGAAGACCAAGGGGTAGAGGTAAAGAGGAGGAAAGAAATGGAAAGAGAGGAAGGAACAAGCAGGGGTAAAACGGAGGAAGAGCAGAAAAAAAATAATGAAAAGAGCAGAGCGAAGAGGGAATTAATAAGGACGAAAGAGGAGGAAAAGAGAGAAAGGACACCGACACAAGAGAAAGGTAAACCAGAGGGAAGGAACAGGAGAGAAAAAGTAAAAAAGAGGTTAAGAGATTTGTTTGGAGGTTCTGATGAGGAGAACTAACCGAAGGGAATAGAAAAACTGCGTGGTCATTGTTTATGTATAAGTATGGTTAGGCTAGAATAAGACTTAGGATAAGATAGTGATAAGAGTTCTAAGGTGTGAATGAATGAATGAATAGGGTACTAATTGTAACGCATGAATGTGGAAGGGTGAAGGGAAGAACGAAAGGTGATCTCTGACTTGCTGACTGATTGCTTGCTCCCCCTGGTCAATCACAAACTCCTACGTAATAGTCTCTTTATCTATTTACTTAAAGGGATGGAGAGGAACGCGAGCGAAACGGAAGATCTGATCATTGAGGAGAGCTTCTTCAGTGAGGACGTGGATTTCCACATAGAAGAACTGGAGGAGGAATTAAGAAAGGTGGACGGAAAGGAGGAAAAGGAAACCAAGAAGGAAACAAAGGAGGCGGATTTTAAGAAGCCGGTGGTGCGGGAAATACAGATCCTAGAGGGACAACCAGGCACGAAGAAGCAGGCGGATATCCGAGAACTGCTGGTGGGGAAAATCAAATTTCCGCCGATTCAGCAGAAGGTAAAGGGAATAGGGAAGGGGATAGGAAAAAACGAAAAGACAACCGGGAAAACGGAAAGGACAGGAATTGGGAAAGGAGAAAAGAGAGAGGTGGCAGAATAGGGGAACCTGGGGGTAAAGGAGAAGCGAGTCAAAGAGGAAATAGTGGTGGTATTTGAGAAGGATATTCCGGAGAAAGGGGGGAAAAAGGCGAAGGAGATAGATTGGGATGAGGAGAGGAAGAAAGTAATTGACGTGAGAGAGGACAGGGACAGGAGAGGAGTACAGGGGGGAATAAAGAGGAAAATGGGAGGCCCAGAGGGAGTGAGCAAGAAGGAGGCAGTAGGAAAAGAAGGAGAAACAGTAGATAGAGTATTAGAAGCAGAGGGAAACAAAAGGGAAATGAAGGAAGGAAGTAGGAAAGAAGAAGGAAATAAGACAAGAAAGGAGGAAGGAGACTCAACGGAAAGGGAAGGACAGGGGGTTAACCAAAAAGAAGGAAGAAAGGAGGACAAGACAAGGAGGACAAAGTTCTGCATAGTTGCGGAGGACTACCCGAGGTATAAATTGAGTAGAGCGGAGATGGACTCAATAGTGTCGGCGTTCGTACTAAGATGCCTGGAAACGGACGAGAGGACATATATAACCAGGATTGGGCTTATGAACGGGGGGATACTAGTGAACTGCAGGGGTGAAAGGACGAAGGAAATATACATACAAAGCAGAGAGGCGGCGGAGAAAATATGGGGGGGGGGGGGGGAAGATCAGGATTGTGGACCCCGAGATCTTAAACAAAAGGATAAGAATCATAGCGTCGGTGGGACTACAGGGGATCCGGGCGGAGGATCTCCCGAGACTGCTGGGGCAAGATAATAAGCAAATAAGAACGGCGGATTGGCAGTTGCTGAAAGAGGGTCCCACCTTGAGCAGAGGTAGGGACAGCTGTTTCGAGGTGGGACCCCGGACGTATAGGTACCTCCAGCAGAGGGACATGAGGCTGCCGATAGGAGGAAGGGCATGCAGGATCACTTTCACCATTCTGCATTTCCTGAAGTAAGAAAGAGAGTGAAAATAAGAATGGTAGCATTAAGTAGATTTAAGAGAAGTGTGTAAATAAATGTAAGAAAGAATAAAAAAAAAAAAGAAACAACAGAAAGAAGAATAACTTATAGGCTACATTTAATATCCTACATTGGGGAAGTGGGGGGGTCAGGGAGAAGGGTAGGTCGGGAGAGAAGGGGACGAAAAGGAAACCAGGAATCACACGAAGGTAGGAATAATGAGGGAAAATAATGAAGAGAACTTTTTGTTACAGAGACCATTAATCATGTCCCTTAGATTCATACAAATCAATCTTCGCCATAGTAAGGCCGCATCAGTAGCTCTAGCAAGGACCATGGCCAGGGACAGGATTGATGTGGCATTGATTCAAGAACCATGGACAGCTCATGGAGGTATAAGAGGACTAGTACTAATCGGCAAAGTGTGTGCGCTGAACAACAAACAGGCGCGGGCATGTATCTTGACAAGGAAAGGACTGGATGTAGGAACGATAAGACAATACAACGCAAGGGATATGGCAGTGGTGAGTGTAGGTATTAAGGATGAAGAGGAACAGGAAGACAAAACGATCTACGTGGTATCGGTATACGCACCGTGGAATGCCAAGGAGAAAAGACCGGGGACGGCAGTTCAGAAATTCATGGAGTTCGCACAGGATAAGGGAGTGGAGGTGCTGATAGGAGGAGACATGAATGCTAAGCATAAAAGATGGGGGGAGCAAGCTAACGGATACGAAAGGTGAGGAACTAATGGAGTTCATTTTAGCAAACGGACTGGTGACGCTAAACAGAGGAAATAGACATACATTCGAGACAGTAACTAGGAAAGAGGTGCTGGACGTGACAACGTGCTCTCAGAGATTAGCGAGCAAATTGAAAGGATGGAGAGTGAGCAGCGACATTTCATTCTCGGACCACAAATACATTAGGTTCGAGGTGGATGTTGGACAGCAACAGGAGATACAGATGAGGAGAAACCCAAGAGCCACGAACTGGAAAACGTATGGTGAAATGATAAAATCACGCAAGCATGAGTTTCCTTCTAGGTATGGGACAGAGGAGGAACTCAACGAGGCAGTGAGTAAATTGACACAGATAATGAGGGAAGCATGGGAGGACGCGACGGACGAAATTGAATCAAGGAGCAAGATAAGAATACCATGGTGGAACAGGACACTGGAGAAAGAACAGAAGGAAATTATGAGGAAAATAAGGACAGCGAAAAGGAAGGGTGGGGTGGCGAGATGGAAACAAATAAAGGAACTAACGAGAATGTTCAAAAGGAAAGTAATCGTGGCCAAGAGGGAATCGTGGAAGGAGTTCTGCGCAGGGATTAAAGGAGTCTCAGAGGCAACAAGGCTTAGCAAAATGCTAAGCAGTGGGGCAAGAGAGCAGCTTGGGGCTCTAAGGAAAGAGGATGGGACGTACACGGAGACCAATGAGGAAAGTCTAAGTATGCTGTTAAAGGAGAACTTTCCAGGCTTCAGTGGGGTTCCACTGGAGACGAACGAGAACACGAACATGGAAGAAACGCTGAATGCAATTCAGAGGCCAGGATGGGAGATAGCTAACAGAATAGTTAGGCCAGAAAGGGTGGAATGGGCAGTAGGATCATTCCTGCCATACAGGACACCAGGGGTGGATGGGATCTACCCGAAAATGATAAAGATAGCGATGCCACACATCAAGGAATTCTTGGTGAAAATAATGCAAGCCAGCCTCGCATTAGGAATCATACCACAGTTGTGGAAAATAACTAGGGTAACTTTCATACCCAAACCAGGGAAAACAGATTACGCGGTACCTAAGGCGTTTAGGCCAATCAGTCTGACATCATTCTTACTAAAAATGTTGGAAAGACTAGTGGACAGATATATGAAAGAGGTAACACTAACAGTGAAACCTCTGCACAGTAAACAACATGCTTTTAGGATAGGGCACTCAGTGGAGGTGGCCCTGCACAATCTGGTAGGAGGAATAGAGGAAGCTATGAGGAAAAAGTTTCTAACAATAACAAGCTTCTTAGACATTGAGGGGGCGTTTAATCAAACGTCAACGAAGCTAATAGTTGATTCTCTGAGAGAATTTGGCGAGAATAAATACATTATCCGGTGGATTAATAATATGTTAACCACCAGGGAGCTACAGACCTCGAAAGGGGAAACAATCACGAAGGGATTCGTGAATGGAGGCTGCCCTCAAGGGAGATTCCTGTCACCCCTTTTATGGTGTATGGCAGTGGACAATCTCCTACACGATCTGGAAAAGAGTGGTGTAGTGGTATTAGCTTATGCTGACGATGTAACCTTCCTGGCAACAGGAAGGAATGAGACGATAGCAGTGTACAAGACAAAGAAAGCGCTAGTAGTGCTGGAGGAATGGTGTGACAAAACAGGACTGTCGGTAAATCCTACAAAGATGGAAACGATACTTCTTACCAGGAAAATAAACAGGCCAATTATCACGGACCTGAGATACAAAGGACAGGTACTGGAATTCAGTAGAGAGGTAAAGTATTTAGGGGTTTGGTTGAATGACAGACTAGCATGGAGGAAGCATGTTTCTAAACAAATAAACAAGGCCAAGGCTAACATGGCAATATTGGAAAGGGTGGTGGGACCCACATTGGGACTCACATTACAGACAACGAAATGGCTATACGAGGCGATTGTACTCCCAAGGTTGACGTTTGGAAGCATAGCCTGGTGGGAAACGGCAAACATGCGAACGGTAAGAGAAAGGCTGGACGGATTACAGGGTCTAGTGCTGAAGAGGATACTGGGAACTCTGAGCACAACGCCTACAAGGGCAGCAGAGATAGTAACAGGGATGGATCCCCTGGACATCAAAATAAAATCAATCGCCATGAAAACAGCACACAGGCTGATAACATGGAAAGTCTGGAAGGAAAGGAGCTATGGACATAGCTCCTTACTGAGGACAGAAGGGAATGAATACATCAGGGAGCTAATAAGTATGAGGCAGGACAATCAGATCCTGAGGTTTATGTTTCAGAGAAGGTTCCAGATACAGATTGGCAGTAGAGCAAAAAGGGGAAGTAAAGATAACAGCTGGAGAGATTATCACCAAGTCTGGTTTACAGACGGATCAAGGAAGGAAGGCATCACAGGGGCAGCCTGGACCAATGAAGAGGGAACGGATAAGGAAGTAATACAATTAGGGAAACTAGCAACAGTTTTCCAAGCGGAGGTTTTGGCCATACAAGCATGTGCGGAAATGCTAATGGAAAGAAATACCAAGAACAAAAAGATAGCAATATGCTCAGATAGCCAGGCAGCATTGAAGGCGCTCTGTAAACAAGCGCACAAATCCATATCAGTCATGGAATGCAAAACAAAACTGAACGAACTGGCAGGAGAGGAGAATAGGATAACCCTGATCTGGGTACCTGGACACGAGGGGATAAAAGGAAACGAGATGGCAGACAAGTTGGCGAATCAGGGGTCGGATAAGGTCCCGATAGGAATGGAGCCATATCTATCGATGTCGGTACAGACGATAAGAACGGCAATCAAGCAATGGGCATTGGAACAGAGAAAGAGGCAATGGAACGAAACGGAGGGATGCGGAGAAGCAATGGAAATGTTAGGAGAAGAGCCAAGATACAAGTATGCGAAGAACCTAATAGCAATGGACAGAGGGAGATGCAGATTAATCACGGGACTACTAACGGGACACGCACAGCTGAAGTTGCATTTGGCCAGGATGAAACAGCAAGAGGACAGATTATGCAGCTTTTGCGAGGAAGAAGAGGAAAGCAGTGCGCATATAATCTAAAGATGTCCAAGGTTAATGAATACACGTAGGAAGTATTTGGGGAAATACTTCCTGGAGACACAGGAGGCAGGAGAGGTAAAACTCGATAGGCTAGCAAAATATATAATGAAGGTTAACCCGTGGAAGCATCCGGGTTAGCCTTCAATGGACAGGGACAGAACGGAGAGTCTATGGAGGTGGGAATCTGTGACAGAACACAGATCTGCACTGACCAAAGATCATCCAGAAGGATGGTAGGATCAAATGGATCATGGAGGGACTCACGGATGGGGGCGAGGTCGGGGCCCTCATCATAACTTGTAAAGGAAACGAGCTAATACGATGTTGATATTTTTCAGTAGCCGGAGCCATGGGAAGGAAGCCGAAGGAATAGGAGGAGCTGGGAGGTGGAAAGGAATAAGAAGACGATAAGGAATCAGGAAGACAGAAGAGTAAATAAGAAAGGGAATAAGAAATGGATAATATAATAGCCACTAATAAAAGGAAAAGGTTGAGTCTGTTACAGGAAAGCATAGGAGAGGAAGGGAGAAGGAACGGAAGGAAGAGGGGAAGAAAACATGAAAGAGGAGGAAGGAGGGAAGCTGACAGGAAATGGAAGGGAGGGCAAGAAAAAAGGGAATGCTTGAAAAACGAAAGTAGGAAAGAGAAAATGTATGATAAATGAAATGATCAAGTGATTGTAAATAAAGCCGGAAAATGCAGGAAAATCTGCCTAGCTGCGGAAAGAGTCTGTTTGTTGTATATGAAATTAATAAGGAATGGGAAGGGAAGGGGAGAGTAGTATTAAAGAGAAAAATATATATATATATATATATATATATATATATATATATATATATATATATATAAGTATATCTGTCAAATTAGCGAATATATATATATAAGTATATCTGTCAAATTAGCGAATATATATATATATATATATATATATATATATATATATATATATATATATATATACAGGGTGTCCCACATAAGGTGGCGGAGCCGAAAAGGGGAGATTCCTGAGGTGATTCTAAACAACCTTTTCCTTTACAAAAATGTTCTCTGAAGTTTTGTTAACGAGTTATTAACGAAAAACATCGACCAATCAGAAAGCGCGGATAGCGAGCGCTCGGCCGACCAGCGACAGGGCACAAGCTACGCGGAGCGTCTGCTATTCACCGTGCTCGAGGCTTGTACAAGAAACTCAAAATGTTTACGTCAATGCTCAATTTCTCCTAAAGTATTGGATGAAAAATTATGAAAAAAATTAAGACCACGTTAACTATTGAGACATATATTATAGAATTTTTTCAAATTTTTAAATTAATTATCTAAGTTGTAAAAAATAAAAAACGAGAAGAAAGAATTTTAAAATGCTGATTTAGTAAAGTAATACCATAGTAAAAAAAATAAAAAGCAATGTTTTCGTAGATCCTACGGATTGTACGTTATTTTACTGTGTATTAAAACATTGAAAACTCTACAAGAATACTTATTTCACAATGAATGAACAAAAATTGGACGTATTAGTTGCTGTAATCGGTAAAAACTATGGAAACATTGATTTTTATTTTTTTAATTACGACGGACCAAAGCAAAAAATGTTTAAATGAATTGAGATTAATAATATGACTATAGTAATATGAGTAATTACTATCGGTAAAACTCACCCATTTGGAGAAGAATTCACCTTCTGCCTGAACACTTGCTCCATTGGGTCACTGTGCCAATCCCGATCACTGAGGGATGATGCCCACGTAGCGTTGATCGCAGGTACAACAGCACGAGAAACCACTTTGCATTTACAATACTTCGCGGTCACTAACACTGATCACTTCACTAAACGAGCACTTAACCTTTTAATGACCGACAACCGATTACTTTGAAACATTCTGCGGCATTCCGTAAATAAAAACAAGATGTTACACACTTCAGCGGCGAAATTACGATCGATACTAACGATTTTTTCCGAAGTTTCTTTCCTTGTGCCCTCGCATCCCTCCAGCACGACTTCTCAGGGTGTAGATTCGTCAAAATACTCGAATTTGATTTGCTAGCTGACACCAACAAGGTTGGATCTTCCTCGGTTACTTTTTTTAGTGGAGGTGGTAGTCTCTCCTTCGAGTCGAAAAAGTCACAAGCAAATTCATGGGGAAAAGCAAAGGCATATCGGATTAGCATAGGAGACCGTAACGAGTGTCTCGCAGATGTGGCCGTTTATGATCACAGGTATTGCCTTGCCTAGTTCGAAGGAGCCATCCGTACCCGAGACCGAAGGCCGCGAGGGTTGCGTCGCGCTTACGATGGAAGACCTTTCGATGCATTCGGACGGATGAAATATGGAATTGCCCGTTGTTAAAAAGCGAGTTGGGGAAACTCTTTTGCCCTTAAACATTTGGTCAACGAATGTCTGGCAGAGACTAATTCGTCACTACATCGGGAGTTAAATACATCAATTGTATTCGAATCCCTTTAACTATTTCGTTGTCTGCGTCTTGCGACCGAGCCTTGCTTTTTATTACGCTGCACATGTAGTGACCGTACATTTATTCTTATTGTTTGCCCTGCTATCTTTCAAAATATTTTTATGAAACAAAATCGAAAAAATAAACAGATATTCGTTGAAATATTCCGAAGGAAAAAAAGTATTGCCATTGTATTGAATTTAATTTCCAAGTGGTTTATAAAGGAGGTCCTGATTTTACATGTACCTAAATGCATTTACGTGTATGTAAAAGATCCGTCAAATCTTTAATACATGGGTAAGCCTCCCCTATAGGTCGAAAAGGTTTACGAAAATTGGGGAAGAGAGAAACAAACATCGGATGATCACTGTGTGTGTGCCGTAATAAAATGCATGCAAGAATGAGAATACAATTGCCGTATTTTCTCCTCATCGACGAGTTTGTCTGTCTATCCGAGACATCCGTTGACCAAATGTTTAACGTTCAGAAGCTTTCCCCAACTGGCGTTTTAACAACGGGCAATTCCATATTTCATCCGTCCGAATGCATTAAAAGGACTTCCATGGTAAACGCGACGCGACCCTTGCAGTCTCCAGTCTCGGGTATCGATGGCTCCTACGAACTTGCTGGGCAATACCTGTGATCATAAACGGCCACATCTGCGAGACACTCGTTACGGCCTTCGTTTTTCCCCATGAATTTCCTTGTGACTTTTTCGACCCGAAGAAGAGACTACCACCTCCACTAAAAAAAGTAACCGAAGAAGATCCAACCTCGTTGGTGTCAACTAACAAATCAAATTCGACTATTTCGACGAAGCTACACCCCGAGAAGTCGCGCTGGAGGGATACGAGGGCACGAGGAAAGAGACTTCGGAAAAAATCGTTAGTATCGATCGTAATTTCGCCGCTGAAGTGTGTAACATCTTGTTTTTATTTATGGAATCCCGCAGAACGTTTCAAAATAGTCGATTGTCGTTTAAAAGGTCATTAAAAGGTCAAGTGCTCGTTTAGTGAAGTGATTATTGTTAGTGACCGCATAGTGTTGTAAATGCAAGGTGTCTTTTTGTGGTCTTGGATACCTGCGATCAGCGCTACCTGGCCATCGTCCACCAATGATCGGGATCGGCACAACGACCTAATGGAGCAAGTGTTCAAGCAGCAGGTGAATTCCTCTCCGAATGGGTGAGTTTTACCGATAGTAATTACTCGTATTACTAGAGTCACATTATTAATCTCAATTTATTTAAACATGTTTTTCCTTGGTCCGTCATAACTACAAAATAAAAATCAATGTTTCCGTACTTTTTACCGATTACAGCAACTAATACTTCCAATTTTCGTTCATTCATTATGAAATAAGTATTATTGTACAGTTTTCAATGTTTTAATACACAGTAAAATAACGTACAATCCGTAGGAACTACAAAAACATTGCTTTTTATTTTTTTACTATAGCATTACTTTATTAAATCGGCATTTTGAAACTCTTTTTCCTAGTTTTTTATGTTTTACAACTTTGTTAATTATTTTAAAAATCTGGAAAAATTCTAAAATATTTGTCGCGATAGCTAACATGTTGCAGCATTTTTTGTTATAATTTTTCCACAAATAGTTTTAACAAAATTGGTCAGTATCCTTCTTGTCTCTCGTTTTTTATGTTTTACAATTTTGTTAATTAATTTAAAAATCTGAGAAAATTCCACAACATTTGTTGCGATAGCCAAGGTGTTCCTAATTTTTTTCATAATTTTTTGTCCAATAGTTTATGAGAAATCTACACTAACATTGTCTTTTATTTTTCTACAACTTGGCTAATAATTTAAAAATGTGAAAAAATTCCACAATATGTGTCGCGATAGTTAGCGTGTCCCTAATTTTTTTCATAATTTTCCATCCAATACTTTAGGAGGAATTTGGCAATAACGTGTAAAAGTCTTCAGTTTCTTGTACAAGCCTTGAGCACGGTGAGTAGCAGACGCTCCGCGTAGCTTGTGACCTGTCGCTGGTCGGCCGAGCGCTCGCTATTCGTGCTCTCTGATTGGTCGATGTTTTTCGTTAATAACTCGTTAACAAAGCTTCAGAGAACATTTTTGCAAAGGAAAAGGGTGTTTAGAATCACCCCAGGAATCTCCCCTTTTCGGCTCCGCCACCTTATGTGGGACACCCTGTATATATATATATATATATATATATATATATATATATATATATATATATATATATATATATATAAGTATATCTGTCAAATTAGCGAATAACAGAATATAGAACTAGAAAGGGAAGGGTTAAAGTTCAAAATTGGAAATACTAATGGGAAAGTGGGGGAGTCTGATTTCAGAACAAGAACTAAGGAGGCAGAAAGTATGAACAGGAGGAAAAGGAGTTCAACGAAGGAATCGGAGCGAGACAGGGGTAAGGAGCAGGGATGAGGGTTAATCTGTGGAAAAACCCGGATTAATCCCTAGGTAAGAAAAACACTCGGAGAGTCCAACTGAGTGATGGTCCTCGCTCAATGGGGGCCTTCACTATGTTCAGATCATCCATGACGATGGTAGGGTCAAGAGACCCTGGGGGGACTCACGGGCGGGGGCGAGGTCGGGGCCCCCGTCGCAATGTAAATAAATAAATGAATAAATCAGCAAATAGGTAAGATATGAGTGAATGGGGAAAAAGAGAAAATGGGGAAGAGGTATATGTAAAAAAAAAAAAATGAATGAAAGAGGGACTGGATTAAATGAACATATTTACCAAAACGAATGTAAATTTGCAGCCTGATGGGAGCAAGGAAAGGAGACAGGAGGATGAAAAGGATCCTGCATACAAGGAAAGAAGGAGGAAGGAATACGAGTGGAGGGAGACAGAAGAAGAGGAAGGGTCTACGGACAAGGACAGGAATATGGAGTACAAAGAGACAAGGACGAAAAGGCGGACGATGCGTGATTAAATATACATATATAGAAAAGAGAGAGGGAAAAGGAGAAACTAGTTATAACATAGCAATAAGAACAATTTATTTTAAGTAAACCGAAGAAAAAGTGTAAGTGGGAAGAATAAAGTAAGGCAAATAGCCTTAGCGTAAGAGAGAAATTGACAAGAGCCGGGAGGGCGGGTAAATTTTAAATGTTTAATTCCGAATTATAAAAGTAAATGTATGAAAAAAAAAAAAAAAGAAAAACAAAAGGAGTTTGTTCCCCTCTTCCTGCATGAGAGAAAACTGTATAATGTAAGCATAATGTTATAAGTACAAAAAGTTCTTGTTAAAGCATGGCGTAATGAAGAATAAATACAAGCAGGATAGAGTTAAGACAGATAACGCAGTGACAGTGCCGAACAGAAAAGAAGATGAAGGCGAAGCAAGCGAGGAAGACAAACGGATAGAGAAGGTAGGACTATGAAGGATGAACGAATATTCTAAGGCAAATATATATATATGTGTGTGTGTGTGTGTGCGTGCGTGCGTGCGTGCGTGCGTGCGTGCGTGCGTGCGTGCGTGCGTGCGTGCGTGCGTGCGTGCGTGCGTGCGTGCGTGCGTGCGTGCGTGCGTGCGTGCGTGCGTGCGTGCGTGCGTGCGTGCGTGCGTGCGTGCGTGCGTGCGTGCGTGCGTGCGTGCGTGCGTGCGTGCGTGCGTGCGTGCGTGCGTGCGTGCGTGCGTGTGTGTGTGTGTGTGTGTGTGTGTATGTATGTGTATATATATATATATATATATATATATATATATATATATATATATATATATATATGTATATATATATGTACATTTATATATATATATATATATATTTATTTATTTATTTATATTTATATAATAAAGAAAACGTAGGAAAGTAGTTTTGTAGAAAATACACGAATATGATTCAATAGAGAAATGTAATTTTACACACAGGAAAATTGCTTAGGCAAAGAACTGTATACACCTGCGGTTAAAATAAACATGTAGCGATGGAGAAACGAAATAAAGTAACACAATCAGTATTGACAACATGAGAGTATCCAATAATTCCTATACACCCTGACTAGTTTAAGAAAAGAAAAAAAAAAAAAGAAGAAAAAGAGACAGCAGAACAAAAGCGTTTTAAAGAAAAAAAAAAAAAACAGTTCAAAAAGAGAGGATAAATTTGCAGAAATAAATAAATGAAAAAAAAACTAAACTAAGAAAGAGAACGAAAAGATGCATAGCAGGGGGATGGAGGGGATATCCATCAAAAATTCAAGACGAAACTGATATGTCATGAGAAAGGACAAGGAGTAGTCGAATGTCTCCACTCACATCGAGATAGTCTAACTTCATAGCGAACCTTGTATGGCAGAGCATAGATATATGACGACACTCGAGTCCTGCAAATCGCCTGCTCCATAGTTCCCTGTAAAAGGTGAAACATAGAAGCAGGGGAGGGTCCAGATTTTCCAACAACATCCTCGCTCTTGAGTCCCGTCTCTATCCCACCGAACGCTATGCATCCCTTGCACCAGAAACGAGGAGGGCGAACTGTGAATAAGGGAGTCTGACTCGAAACACCTGTCCGAAAGGATATGGGGATCTGAGATATGCCTTCCTGAAAGATGGAAGAAGTACAGAGGCCGGAGAAGGGAAGGCTCACACCCTATCTCAGCACTGTAGCGATCTAAACAATGAGCTGCGAAATTTTGAGATCAGAGGTCTCCGATGGAAATTAATAGGTAGGGAAAAGGGAGAGGGCTAGAGCATGACAGATAAAATCACGCGAAGGGAAGGAAGGTGGTGGGTGGAGGTTTCTCGAAATCGGGGGAAAGGGGATTATAGATTTGAGCAAACGTCGCAAGGGAGGGGGGGAGCTTTCAGCGTTTCTGGGCATAATAGGGGGATGGAGGGTAGAGTTTAGGAAGAAGAGACGCGTCAAAAACACTGATGAAACTGATGTTGTCGATAGTTCGATCGACAGACGCACGAGTCGATGTATCGATGAGACAACTTCGGCGAAACTCAGCTGGCTCGACAACGGAGAGGGTTGGGGGGAAGATTAGCCAGGGGGGGCAGGTACCAGGGTAGCTGGTCCTAGGCCGCGAGGGGAACTTGAACCAGGGTTAGCGGAGACCTCACGATCAGGGATAAATTCGCAGCGATTCGACAAAGTCGAGATCGGATTCCTTCGCAGGGATCTTCGCGTCGGAGGAGTCTTATGGCCCAACGTCATAAACCACGTAGATACCAGTAGGGAGGAATCATGGCACGGCTCCGATGAAGACGTACCTCCGGCCGATGGCACACCCTGCATAGGCTCGGGCCAGTAAAGCAGGGGTGATCCGGAGGCCGGGGAACGAGGGTAGGAACGTGTTATTCGCCACCTCGAAGTCGGACGTACCAAGTCTGATCGTGGCCTGGGAGTCACACCGGTGACCACTCCCCCCGTTACAAATTCGCATAAATCGCATAAATCGCATAGGTCTGGGTTAGGTCTGGGTTAGGTCTGGGTTACTCGATGATGAGAGTCTCGACCACTGGATCCGCGGACGGCAGAGGGGCTAGCCGGTAGAAGCACGCGGTAGAGTTCTCGCCCACCCACTTGCCGTAGAGTCACGCGGGGACGACGCCCGCCGGGCTACTCGCCGACGGCGCGGAGCGCGCGACAGGGGGGCGCGGAGCGCGGCCTCCTCGTACGGAGGACGCCCAAGACGAGTCCTTCTCGGGGGAGAAGCGACCGTCCGGTAGAGCCAACATCGCGAGCCGCGGAACGGGTGGCGGGCCATACTGCGCTGCCGCCGCGGGTAGAGAGATAGGGCGCCGCTCGGGAGGCGATCTCGGGAGACCCCCAAGACGAATCATTCTCGGTACAAAAGCGACCGTCCGGTAGAGCAGATATCGCGAGACGTCGAAGGGGCGGCGGGCCATACTGCGCTGCCGCCGCGGTCAGAGAGATAGGGCGCTGCTCGGGAAGCGGCCTCGGGATTCGCGACACACCCGCACACGCCCGCCCGCCGACGGGACAGTGCGATCAAGGCTTATCCGCTCGTGCTATTGCCGAGTCGGATCGCACGAGGATGTCCCTGAGGAGGGCCTTTTCATTTTTCATTTTTCGTTCTTTTCGACCCCCTTTTCATATTCTATCACACATAAAATTTCTTTTTTTTTCATATATATACACGAAAGGGGAGGTGATCTTCACGGAGACTCGAGCAAAAAGGGTTCCAGGGGGAGGGTCGTCCTCAATGGCCCTCTCTGAAATTAAAAAAAAAAAATTCTGTTAAAGAAATTCACGAGAAATCGGAACGACGAGGGCTCGAGTTTCCTAGAGGATCGTTCCTCGAAATTTTTCCATGCTCATGTGACGACCCTTCTCAGCGAAAATAAGCAGAGTAGAGTGTAGCTTACTTTGTAAACAGAGGTAACAAAAAACCACGAGACATTGAATGAATGGCGGACCATACTACGCTGCCTAAAGTGTTAGAAAGATAGGGCGCTGTTCTGAAAATGATCTCGAGGACGCGAAAAACTTTGTACGAGAATTCAATTCTGGATGCATAAATTTAAATTTTAACACAAGTAACGAGTAGGAAATTTTCAAAATAGACACGCGAAGTAGAACTCCCGAGGAGAGAGAGATAGGGGGGCAGACTCGAATTGCTAGCGGAAGGCATGCAAATGGAGACGTTGCCCTTCTCTCTTCTTCGAGGGTCGTTGTTAAAACATAGATGCAGTAGAGTTGCGAAATTTCCTCGGACACGAGCGAGAGGAGGGGAGAGCTCAACCGATGGAAGGAAAGAGTGTACGGGATAAAGCACTCTCGCGGGAGAGAAAATTAATCGATAGAATATTTGATTTGATTTCATTAAGATCGCTCGCCACGGTGCAAAGAAACTGTGGGGGCGGCACGCTGAGGGGGAGGGGATCATGAGCATTTCATTGTGTGGTGTGCTGTGGTGTGATTTGCAGTGAGAGTGCGATTTTACTTTGCATGAAAAGTTTAAAGCGAGAAACTACACGCAGCAACTGGAAGATTGAGGGAAGGGAGGGGAAGGGAAGGGCCAATGGGGAAAAATTAGGAAAAACTTTTTGTTCAGGTAGCAGGGCGACGAGTAGAAAATCAAATCATATAGAAACAAAATCAGGAAGACGCGAAGCAGTAAGATAGCGCGGTAGAATCGAAATAGTTCGAAACGTACGCGAGACGTTATACAAACAACGATCGAAGTAATGAAAAGAGAAGACTTGATACCAGAAAGGGAAGGTTCTGGAAAAATAAACACGCGAGGTAGAGTCATTAGGCGCGTTGGGTACTTTAACGATCGTAATTCAAAAAGTCAAATAATTCGGAAATACGAACATTGTAAAAGGGGGGAAGCGACGGACAATGCGGGAGTAAGGGACGGTCGAGAAAAAGTAACGGTACTCGGTGGACGAAAACGTCACGGGACGAACACTCGTCGGAACGCAAATAACAGGATAATAAAAATTCGAAACGATTATGGAAATAATTTGTTTGGGACACGGAAACGCGACAGAATAGAAATTAGAGAATAGAGACGCGAACGAGATAAGCGGAGTTAGGTACGGGAAAACAAATAAAAGTATCATTATAAAATTCATGCAAGCCACGAGACGAATTAATCAACGAGAGAACGCGAACAGGGAAATCGTGGACGAAACGGCGTGAGGTACACGTCGCGATAAGGAAACGCGTCGTAATATGCATGCCGACGCGAGTGCGACGTGCGTTCGGTAGAGTAAAAGTAGAATCAATTACCCTACCTGTTAGGCGGCTCGGCTGAGGGAGGATGTTTTGCAGATCCCCTCGGTGGAACCGGAATCTGGAAACTTTAAAACAGAAACTCACGCACTGTGGTTTCGCTGAACGATTGGCGTCGCGCTCGCGTTGGCCTGCCCACGCGTTAATCACGTTAATTACGAGATACGTCGGGATAGAATTTTGGGAACGTGTGACAATCGATAGAGTTTAGCTGGCGATACGTGACACACGGGGAGAACTGTCACCGACAAGAGAGGTTAGGGAATCGCGGTAGAGACACGTGATCGAGGCGAGAGGACAGGGAGCGTCGCGTAACAAAGAAAGAGAAAGACGAAGCGCGAGAGAAAGGGACCGTTAACGCGACAAACAGTAGATAAAGTCGGTAAAATTGTACGATGGTCGATAGCTAGCGGGAAAACGGATATACCGACGTGTACGAAAATGTTGCAACAGGGACCGAAGGGAGGCGCGACGGTATAAAGGGTAGCAGAGTAAGGGGATTCGGACGGGAATAGGAAGACAGCGCGGGCGAGCGAAAGGGAAGATAGATGAGACGAACGGTCGGGCACTTGGAAATAAAAACGAGACGAAAACAGATTAATAAAATTCTCAACTGCGATACTCTGTACACGGGGGGAAAATTGAAGTACATAGGGAACGGAAGGGTGAGACATTGAATATTCTTATGGTTATGTTAAGAAGGTGATATAAGTAACAGAAATCGAAGCTACAAGTCGTTGGGTAAAAGAGGAAAATTCGAATATACAATCAGGGATCAGTAGACATAAAACACAGTATGAGAAAATTTCTTCGAGGTCGAATAGAGATTCCAGTCGATAGTCGGTCAGGTAGAGCCAGTGAAGCACGGGGGCCGAGTCGGTTGCAGGATTCGGGGCGAATGTTGAGGGTAGCCGCGGTTAAGCGGCGTGCACCGAGACACCACCCTGGGATGGGTGAACGAGTACGTACGCACGCTCAGAGGCTGAGGTGTGGTTTCACGTAAGAATGGTATGGTGTTACTCTCTATCGTTGGAGTCCGAAATATAGTCGATTCTTCTTCGACAGGTCCTCCACCCAGTGTGAGGGGGACTCACGGGGAGAGTGGAAATTAACACTCCCCGTGGGATATATAAGTTTTTCGAAACTCGCGTATACACGGGCCGCCCAAGACGATTCCTCCTCGGAAGGGAAGCGATCTTCGCGGGGCCGGCGCGATTGCATCAAAATATTATTTTTCTCTTCGTTTCTTCCAAGCGACTCGGTCGAGTCTCTTGTCTCTAAGCTGTTGGTAACGATATTTTTGTCTGCAAATCAAAGTGGGTAGAGATTCAAAAAAAAAAAATTCTGAGGGTCAAGGGTAATAGAGGAGACACTCGAAGCGTCGGTGAAAAACCAATCGTAAAACGGTAAAATGTAGGAATGTTGACCAGATGGGCGAGATTGGGCGACGGGTATGCGTATTTTCTCAAACACTAAAAATTAAAAGAAAGAAAATCTAAACAAAGAACAGGGAAAGTTGTAAAGTCCGTTCGAAGGTCGCACGCTCGTGAAGGACTGCAGATGTCCGAAAACACGTGCGAGAGACAATAGAGAGAACATTCGAGGAGATTTTCCTTTTTCTTTGAGTGGAGAAAAATTTCGAAAGGTTTACGAGGCGATCGCGCAAGGGTGGCCACGTGCTCTTCGTCGTCACCCGCCCGATTGTTAAAACCAGTCATCTGTTTTCCGTTAGGAATTGTTCGAATGTCCTGGGACATGGAATACGACAGGGGGAGGGAGGGGGAGGGTGGACGGAGGGACTGGTGGAACAATGACAAGGTCGAAAGAATCTCTGAAGTTAAAAACGAAGAAACAAACGGTTTGTTTTCCACGAGGCGTCGTTGACATCCTCGCCCTCTCTCTCTTTCTCTCTCTCTCGGGCAGAATCTTGCCCGGCAACGGGACATTTTTGACTTCGTCTTTCTATGCACGTGGCCTGACTGTCTCGTCTCGTCCCCTCTACGGCACGCTTGTCGTCGGCTTGGGTGGAGGGATGGGAAGGAAAGGAAGATAGGGGTGTCCGGGGAAAAGAGAAACCGGGATAATATAAGTTTAGTGTTAATTGGTGGAAAGTGAGTGAAATCCTCCAGAAAGAAGAAACACCGGGTGAAAAGGAGTAGGTGGAATGAATTTTATGAAATGAATGAGTAGTTAGAATAACATGAAGTAATGAACATTGTAACAATAGACTAGTAACATGTACTTATCAAGTTATATGTTTTTAGGAACGATCAAGCAGGCCAAGACAAATCTTCCTCTCTGAGGAGACGGGTAGGAGAAGGAGAATACAGGATAAAACGAGCCAAGGAAAATCGCAAGAGGTAGGAGAATGAATACAGGTATAGAAGAATGCAGGGAAATGAGGGAGGAAAAAGAGGCACAAGTAGGAATAAATAGGAAGACTAGACACAGATTCTCGAGGATGCTAGCGAGTCTCCTGATTAAGGACAGGGAGGAAACTTTCGAAGCAATTTGGAGAAATAGGGAGTTCCAGGAGGAGATGCGCAAAAGAGGCTTTAAGACGGAGGAAAGAGAGAAAGGACGGGAGGAGAAAGCAGGAGGTGTAGCGAGGCAAGAAGAGAAACAACGAGGGAAGGAGGAGGTGCAATGCACCCATGGGATAAAACAGGAGGAGAGAAAACATAAGGATCAAGACAAGGAAGTAGGAAAGGTAGAAGAAGATGACAAGAAAGAGATAAAGCAGGCGAGGGCGGAGAAGAAGTCAACAAAGGAGGACAGAGGGAGAGACAAGACTGATAGGGAGGAAACGAAGTTCTTAGCAAAGTTCGAAAAGGCATGGGACAGGGCGAGTAAAGCCTGGGAGATAAGAATGAAGGGAATAGAGGAAAGAAAGGAAAGGGAAAAGAAAGAAAGGAGGAGCACACTGACAGGAGAGGAAGGAGAAGCAGGAGCAAAGGAAATAGAAAGAACAACAGAGGTAAAAAAGGAAGATAGGAAGGAAGACAGGGAGCCCATGGAAATAATCGACATTACAGAATCTAAAGACTCGGGGTCATCAATGTCGCTGGATAGTAGAATCAGAAGGGAGATGAGGAAGTTTGAGGAACTCGGTGGCCAGAAAGGGCAGAAGAAACCAAGGGTGGTTAAGGTGGAAAGAGTGACAGGAGATTGGATGAAGAATAGGAAACAGGACAAAGAGAAGGAAAGGATGATGAAGGGAGAGGAGGTAAAAAAGTTGGTAGAGAAAGAGGATGAATGGATAGACGTGAGAGAGATAGGAAAGAAAATGGAAGAGAAGAAGAATATAGTAAAAAGGAAACCATTACTGGATGTGAGCTGGGAGTTGAGGAAGGTAGGGACGTCGAGAAGGGAGCAGCAAAGGAAAGTAATAGATTGGTTGGAGAAAGGAAGAAAAGAAGAAAGAGGGATGGAGGATACAGGAAAAAGGAGGGAAAGAAACAAAGAAGCAAAGATGGAGGGAGGAAAAGTGAAGGGTGAGAAAAGGACAGGAACAGATAGAGAAGAGGAAAATAAGGAAAACCCAGGAAGGAATCAAACAAAGGTGGAGGAGCTGAGAAGAAAGTATCCTGAAATACAATTCATGGATAGAAGGGTTTCAGCAGATCTAGAGGAATCAACTGACTCAGAGATAAGAAAGAGGGAAGGAATACTGGCTGAAAGAGGAGACTTGGAAAGGAAGAAGAGAGGAATGGCATGGGAGAACAGGCAGATGGAAGAAGAAAAAGAGAGAGAGGCAATGGGGGGAGGAGGAGAAGATAAAGAAGCAAGGAAAAAGATTGAGAAGGGAAGGAAGGCGAGAGGGAGTGGAGGAATAAGAACTAGCAAAATCAGAGAATTATTTGGGGAGACCTCATCAGACGAAGATTAAAGAATAAAAACAAAATATATATATATATATATATATATATATATATATATATATATATATATATAAAATAAAATAAAATAAAATAAAAAAAAAAATATATAAAAAAAAACAACACAAACTTCTTTTAGAATTAGGATAAGCTAAGTTAGATGTAAGATAGGGTTGAAGATGAAAGAAAGTAATAAATAAGCGGGGAAGCAAAAGGATGGAGAAGGGAAAGGAATAGTGGGTAAGACGAAAAAGAATGAACTGTGAGAATGTGAGTGTGAATGAGAATATTGTACATAAAGCGGAAGCGCAGTATGATTGGGAGCCCTACTTAACTATTTGTTCTTAAAATTAAAGGTATGGAGGGATTCTTCGAGGGGGAAGAAGAACTTTTGATTGAAGAGAGCTTCTTCGCGGAGGAAGAGGATTTCAACCTGGAAGTGGAGCCGAAGAAGGAGGAAGTGAAGCAAGAGGATAAGGAGAAGAAGGAGGAGGGGAAGAAAGAGGAAAGCACGACAGGGAAAGACCCGAAAGGAGAAGACGACACCAAGAAACCGAGAATAAAGGAAGTAGAGATGTGGGGTAATCAGGCCGGAACCCGCAAACAAGCGGATATCAGGGAGCTGCTGGTAGGCAAAATTAAATTCCCGCCGCTCAAGCCCATTATAAAAGGGATAGGAAAAGGGACAGGACAAGGAGACAAAGGGGGAAAAACAAATACAAAAACAAATACAAAAACGGAACAAGTATGGGGGGGGAAAAGGAAGGAGGGTGAGATAGCAGAATGGGGGAATCTAGGTATAAAAGAGAAGAAAATAAAGGAAGAAATTATAGTGGTCTTTGCAGACGATGTGGAGAAAAAGAAAGACGGGGAAATAGATTGGGATAAGGAGAGAGCCAAGGTCATTGATGTGAGAGAGGATAGAGATGAGGAGAAAAGGAGGATGAAGGGAAACAGAAGAGAGATAAAACAAGAAACAGGAACGGGAAAAAAGGAGGAGATAAGTGGAGTGAGAAGGGAGGAGGTCAAGGACATGGGAGCAACAACAACTACAACAACAACAGCAACAACAACAACAGCAACAATAACAGAGGAGAGTACAGGTGGGAAAGAAAAAATAAAGGAAAAGAAGGTCAGGATAGAGGAGAAGGCCGAAGTAATAACAGAGGGAGAGAAGATGGAAGGAATTGAAGAAGATAGAACAGGAAAGGAAGAAAACAAGGGAGAAGAAAGATGGAAGAAAGTTAAATTCTGTTTAGTTGCTGAGGATTATCCCAGGCACAAATTAAACAGGAGTGATTTAGACGTAGTTGTGTCAGCGTTAGTGATGAAATGCTTAGAAACAAATGAAAGAACGACGATAACGAGGATAGGCTTAATGAATGGAGGGATTTTGGTGGATTCCAGGGGCACCAGGACTAAAGAAATATATACCAGGAATAAAGAGGCAGCAGAGAAAGCGTGGGGAGGAAAATTACGTATAGAAGATCCTGAGATACTCAATAAGAGAATCAGGATAATTGCTTCAGTAGGACTGCAGGGAGTCAGGGCGGAGGACCTACCGAGGTTATTAAAACAAGATACGCGGATGATCAGGGTGGCCGACTGGATATTGTTAAAGGAAGGACCCACCCTGAGTAGGGGAAGGGATAGTTGCTTCGAGGTTGGACCGAGAACGTACAGATTTCTGAAGCAACGAGATATGCGACTACCCATAGGGGGGGGGGGGGGGGGGGGGGGGCGAGTAGAGTAACGTTTACATTATTACATTTCCTAAAATAAGGCGTTGTATAAATAGATGTAAGATTAGACAATAAATAACAATTTATAAGAAATATAATGAAGCAAGTTCTTTCTGAAACCCGCATAGTAAAGGGAAAAGGGGAAAAGGGAAAAGAAGTAACGAAGAAAGGAGGACACAGAAGAGGGTGGGAAGGGGAATGGGCAGGAGAAGGAGGGAACGGGAAGGAAGGGAACTAGACCAATAAGGTAAGACTGAAAACTAAGGAAAGATGTAAATAAGAACTTTCTGTTGCAGAGGCCATCAATCATGTCCCTAAGATTCATACAGATTAACCTCCATCATAGTGAAGCAGCGTCAGCGGCACTAGTGAGGACCATGGCCAGGGACAGGATTGATGTGGCGCTAATCCAAGAACCATGGACAGCTCATGGAGGTATAAGAGGACTAGGTTTGGTTGGTAAAGTATGGGCGTTAAATAATAAGCAATCGCGTACATGCATACTAACTAGGAAGGGATTAAGCACGAACACGATTAAGCAATACAACACAAGAGACATAACGGTGGTGAGTATAGAAGTCAAGGAAGAGGAAGGACAGGAAGAGAGAATAATCTATGCTGCATCAGTGTACGCACCATGGAATGCGAAGGAGAAGAGACCAGGGGCCGCGGTCCAGAGGTTTATGGAATTTGCTCAGGACAAAGGAGCTGAAGTGTTGATTGGTGGAGATGTAAATGCCAAACATAAACGCTGGGGAAGCACGATAACAGACACAAAAGGTGAGGAACTAATGGAGTTCATTTTAGCAAACGAATTGGTGACACTCAATAGAGGAAGCAGACACACGTTCGAAACAGCTACTAGGAAGGAAGTTTTAGATGTGACGATGTGCTCACAAAGCCTAGCAGGTAAGGTAAAAGGCTGGAGAGTGAGCAATGATATTTCCTTCTCGGACCATAAATATATAAGGTTCGAGATGGATGCAGGACAACAGCAGGAAGTACAGGCAGGAAGGAATCCAAGGGCAACGAACTGGAAAAGGTATGGAGAATTAGTAAAATTACGAAAAAGAGAATTTCCTTCTAGATATGGAACGGAGGTAGAGTTAAATGAAGCAGTGGATAAACTAACGACAATACTGAAAGAAGCTTGGGAGGAAACAACGGAGGAAATCGAGTTCAGGAACAAAATACGAGTACCATGGTGGAATAGAACACTGGAAAAGGAACAGAAAGAAATTATGAGGAGAATAAGGACAGCGAAAAGGAAAGGTGGTATGACAAGATGGAAGGAGGTAAGAGAATTAACTAGGATTTTTAAAAGGAAAGTAATAGTGGCCAAGAGGGAATCGTGGAAAGAGTTTTGTGCAGGAATTAAAGGGGTATCTGAAGCGACTAGACTCAGTAAGATGCTGAGTAACGGAATAGGAGAACAGCTGGGAGCACTACGAAGGGAGGATGGGACATATACAGAAAATAATGAGGAAACTTTAAACATGTTGCTGAGAGAACACTTTCCAGGATTCAGCGGAGTTCCGCTGGAGACGAATGAGAACATAAGCAGGGAAGGAAGGATGAACGTGATCCAGAGACCAGGATGGGATATAGCGAACAAAATAGTTCGGCCGGAAAGACTGGAGTGGGCAGTGGGGTCATTTCTGCCTTACAAAACGCCAGGGATAGACGGAATCTACCCGAAAATGATTAAGGTAGCGATGCCACATATCAAGGAGTTCTTAGTGAAGATAATGAGAGCCAGTCTTGCACTGGGAATCATACCGTATTCATGGAAGGTAACCAGGGTAACTTTCATACCCAAGCCAGGGAAGACGGATTATGCGATACCTAAAGCGTTTAGACCGATTAGTCTGACATCATTTTTACTTAAAATGCTGGAAAGACTGGTGGATAGGTATATGAAAGAGGTGACTCTGACAAAAAAGCCGTTGCACAGTAAGCAACATGCTTTCAGGATAGGGCACTCAGTGGAGGTGGCTCTACATAACTTAATCGGCAGAATAGAGGATGCTATGAGGAAGAAGTATCTAACAATAGCAAGCTTCCTAGACATAGAGGGGGCGTTTAATCAAACGTCAACGGAGTTGATAGTCAATTCTCTGAGAGAATTTGGCGAGAATGAATATATTATCCGGTGGATTAACAATATGTTAACCACCAGGGAGTTGCAAACCTCGAAAGGGGAAACAATCACGAAGGGATTCGTGAATAAAGGTTGCCCTCAAGGGGGAATCCTGTCACCCCTTCTATGGTGCGTGGCAGTGGACAAACTCCTACACAATCTGGAAAAGAGTGGTGTAGTGGTCTCGGCTTATGCTGACGATGTAACCTTCCTGGCAATAGGAAGGGATGAAACAACTGCAGTTTACAAGGCAAAGAAAGCGATGTTGGTGCTGGAAGAATGGTGTGATAGAAGGGGTTTATCAGTAAACCCTACAAAAATGGAGACGATACTTTTCACAAGGAAGATACATAGACCAAACATCACGGAATTAAGATACAAGGGACAGACACTGGAATTCAGCAGAGAGGTGAAATATTTAGGAATCTGGCTGAATGACAGGTTGACATGGAGGAAACATGTCTTCAAGCAAATTAATAAGGCTAAAGCCAATCTGGCAATGCTGGGTACAGTGGTGGGACCCACGTGGGGTCTCACACCACAAACGACGAAATGGATCTACGAGGCAATCGTACTTCCAAGATTGACATTTGGAAGTATAGCCTGGTGGGAAACGACAAATATGCGGACGGTAAAGGAAAGGCTGGACGGACTACAGGGTCTAGCGCTGAAGAGGATACTTGGAACCTTGAGTACAACACCTACAAGGGCAGCGGAAATAGTGACAGGGATGGAACCCCTGGATATCAGAGTCAAGGCAATCGCCATGAAAACGGCACACAGGTTACTAACGTGGGGAGCTTGGAAGGAAAGGGACTATGGTCACAGCTCACTACTGAAGACAGAAGGGACTGATTACATCAGAGAACTGATAAGCATGAGACAGGACAACCAGATCCTGAAATTCATGTTTCAAAGAAAATTCCATACACAGATAGACACCAGAACGAAATGGGAAGACAAAGTAGACAATTGGAGGGAATACCACCAAGTGTGGTTCACAGATG
The DNA here is from genome assembly GCF_051401765.1 of Calliopsis andreniformis. Lineage (NCBI taxonomy): Eukaryota > Metazoa > Arthropoda > Insecta > Hymenoptera > Andrenidae > Calliopsis > Calliopsis andreniformis. Next base: position 93,438 of record NW_027480734.1, on the reverse strand, counting down.
GTTCAAGGAAAGAAGGGGTCACGGGAGCAGCCTGGACCAATGAAGACGGAACGGAGAAGGGAATAATCCAATTAGGAAAACTGGCAACAGTTTTTCAAGCGGAAGTGTTGGCCATACAGATGTGTGCGGAAATGCTCATAGAGAAGGATACCAAGAACAAGAAGATAGCTATATGTTCAGATAGTCAGGCAGCATTGAAGGCGTTATGCAAGCAGGCACATAAATCCATAACAGTTATGGAATGCAAGGTAAAGTTAAACGAGTTGGCAGGGAAGGAGAACAGGCTAATTCTAATCTGGGTTCCTGGACACGAGGGGATAAGAGGGAACGAGATGGCGGACAAGCTAGCGAATCAGGGATCAGACGGTGTCCCGATAGGAATGGAGCCGTATTTACCAATGTCAGTGCTGACAATAAAGACCGCAATCAAACAATGGACCTTGCAGGAAAGGAAGAGGAAATGGAGTGAAACAGAAGGATGCAGGGAAGCAAAGGAAATGCTGGGGGAAGAACCAAGATACAAATACGCCAGGAACCTAATAGCACTGGATCGAGGAAGGTGCAGGCTGTTCGCAGGGTTACTAACAGGACATGCACAGTTAAAGCTGCATCTAGCCAGGATGAAACAGCAAGAGGATAGATTATGCAGCTTCTGTGAAGAGGACGAGGAAAGTAGTGTCCACATAATCTGCAAATGCCCTAGATTAATGAATCTGCGCAGGAAGTATCTGGGGAAATATTTCCTAGAGGCACAAGAGGTAGGAGGGTTAAAATTAGAAAAGATAGTCAAGTATATAACGAAGGTTGATCCGTGGAAACATCCGGGTTAACCTTCGGTAAGATAGGGACAAAACGGAGACTCCAAGGAGGTGGGGACCAGCGATATAGAGCAGGTCCACACTGACAAAAGATCATCCGGAAGGATGATAGGATTTGATTGATCCTGGAGGGACTCACGGGTGGGGGCGAGGTCGGGGCCCTCATCAGAATTTGTTAAGGAAAAAGCTAATATGTGATTGTGTTTTTCAGCGGAGGGAACCAGAGGAAAAAGCCTAGCAGAGTACAAGAGGAGGACGACAGGGGGTTATAGCGACAACGGGGGAAGCAAAGAAGGAATAGGAGAAGAATGACAGAATAATTATTAAAGGATACAAGAGGATTAGTTTGTTCACAGGACTACACTGGAGAGGGAGGAGGAAAGGAAGAAGAAACAAAGGGAGCAATGAGAAGCAGGACAAGGGAAAGAAGAGGCAAAGGAACACAGGCAGGGAGCGAGAAGAAGGAGAAGGGGAAGGAAGAAAAGAAGACGGAAACAGGACAGAAGCGGAAAGAAATAACGAGAAAAGAAGGCTGAGAACAAATGTAAAGAGAGGGAAATGCCTGTAAATAAAACCGGACGAGACAGAGGAATCTGTCCTATTGCGAATAATACCAACAATGTAAGAAGTCAATAAAGAATGGGGAAGGGAGGGGAGAGTAGTTTTTCTATTTAGTCGTAAAGATATAATAATGAAATAAGTAAGAAATAAAGGGAATAAGTGGAAACAGAAGAGTGAATAATAATAAGAAGGTGTAAGAGTCTGTTTCAGGATAGCGAACAGGAAGGCAGGGAAGAGAGCAAGGAGTAAAGGAGGAGTCAATGGAGGAGCCGGAACGGGAAAAGGTAGGAAACACGAATGGGGATTAATCTGTGGAGTTAACCGGATTAATCCCCAAGGTAAGGAAATATCGGAGAGTCCGACTGGGTGGTGGTCTTCGTGTATCGAAGGCCTTCACTATGTTCAGACCATCCGGTGGGATGGTAGGGTCAGGGGACCCTGGGGGGACTCACGGGCGGGGGCGAGGTCGGGGCCCCCGTCGCAACAAAAACAAATTAATAAATAAAATGAGGTAAGGACTAATGGAAAGGGAAGAAAAAGAAAATAGAGCACCATAATATGTACAGTCGAGTAAATGAATGAAATTACAAATAGGTTGGTGATTTTGCAGCACGAACGAGAGAAGGAAGCGGGAAAAGGAAGCCGGAATACAGCCTGGAGACAGATGGACGGGGCAGAAGGAATAGGAAAGGAAGGGGACAAAAGAAAGAGGAAGGACACAGGGACAAGGATGACAGCATGGAGCAAGGACAAGCATGAAGAAATACACTGAGAGAATTGCAATAGTAATAAGGAACTAGTTAGAACCAATATGTATATAAAAAGTAGCATGAGAGCGGGCTTGAGGATGATAGTGATAGGACATATTGTAAACAAGAGAGGGAAAAAAAAAAAACAAAGGGACAAGTAGATAGGTTGGGTAAATAAGGAGACTTACAGCTTAAAATTAAAATCTGATAGGGACGGGAGGGTGGGAAAATTTTTACTTTAAATTTTTACTTTTAATTTTTACTTTTGCCATGAATTGCTACTGTACTTCAAATGTTAAAATTTTACTTTAAGCCACATTATAAAATTCAATATAGTTTATTCTAAAAATTGCTAAGCTGAACCGTTAAGTTTAGAATTACCTTAAAAGAATATAAATTGTAAAAACAACAAATAGATACCAATGTAAAAGAGGAGAGAGAGGCCACTCCTTTCTTCTTCGGAAAATATATAGCGTACAATGTAAACGTAAGGCATGAGCAAGAACCTGTAGCGATCTGAGAAGTGCGGAGAAATCAAAACAGATTAGTTAAGAATAGTGAAATGAAGAGAACGAAGAGGTACGACAAAAAGCAAGGAAACCGAAGATGCAACGCACAGGGGAAAAGAAGATGAAGGAAGGCAGGCTGCAATGAACAGATAGAATGAGAGTGAAATAGGGGTAGCGAGAATATGTGTAATAACGATTACGTTTACGGGTTAACAATAAACGATGTGAGTCAATAGGATTAAAGTATGTATATAGCGTGAATAGACAGAGGGAAATATGTAAGAAAATGGTTGGAATAATATATACAATATAAATAGACAGTAGTAATAAGTCGAACAAATACACAGAACATTTATGTAACAAATAAGAATGAATAAACGCAACCTATATCAAGAATGCAAGCATATCCATTGATTCCAAAATACCTTGATTGATCCTTAAAAAATTAAGAAAAGAAGGAAAAAAAAAAAGAGGAAAAAGAAGAGAAAATAATAGCAAAAGGAAAGCTAATATGAAAACAGAAAAAAAAAACAATATATATATATACATATGCATATACATATGATAACAATAGCGAGAACAAAAGATGCATAACAGGGGGGTAGAGGGGATATCCATCAAAACCCGCAGACGAAACTGACAGATCATAAGAAATGACAGAGGGAGTAGTCTCGTGTCTCCGCTCACAATCGAGATAGTCTAACTTCATAGCGAACCCCGAAGGGCAGAGCATAGATATTAGGCGACTCTCGATTCCTGCAAATCGTCTGCTCCATAGTTCCCGGGAAAAGGTGTAACATAGGAGCAGGGGAGGTTCCGAAATTCTCCAGAGTACTCCGCACCCTTGAAATCTGTCTCTACCTCATTACCAGCTATGCATCTCCTGCACGAGAAACGGGGAGGACGAGCTGTCCAGCGGTGAGTCCGACTCGAAACACCTATCCGAAAGGATAAGGGGATCTAAATACATGCCTTCCTGAAAAACGGAAGAAGTACAGAGGCCGGAGAAGGGAAGGTTCACACCCTATCTCAGCGCTGTAACGATCTACACCACGAGCTGCGAAATTTTGAGATCAGAGGTCTCCGATGATTGGTAGGTAGGGAAATCAAAGGGAGCTAGAGCATAAGGGATAAAATCACGCGAGGGGCAGGAGGGGGATGCTGGGTGGGGGTGGCGATACCGGGGGAAAGGGGATCTTAGAATTGAGCAAACGATGCAAGGGAAGGGAGGGGGGGGGGGGGGGGGGAGCTTTCGACGTCTCTAGGTACAGGGGAGGGTGAAGCTGGGGGAAAAGAGACGCGTCAAAAACACTGATGAAACTGATGTTGTCGATAATTCGATCGACAGACGCACGAGTCGATGTATCGATGAGACAACTTCGGCGAAACTCAGCTGGCTCGACAACGGAGAGGGTTGGGGGGAAGATTAGCCAGGGGGGGCAGGTACCAGGGTAGCTGGTCCTAGGCCGCGAGGGGAACTTGAACCAGGGTTAGCGGAGACGTCACGATCAGGGATAAATTCGCAGCGATTCGACAAAGTCGAGATCGGATTCCTTCGCAGGGATCTTCGCGTCGGAGGAGTCGTATGGCCCAACGTCATAAACCACGTAGATACCAGTAGGGAGGAATCATGGCACGGCTCCGATGAAGACGTACCTCCGGCCGATGGCACACCCTGCATAGGCTCGGGCCAGTAAAGCAGGGGTGATCCGGAGGCCGGGGAACGAGGGTAGGAACGGGTTATTCGCCACCTCGAAGTCGGACGTACCAAGTCTGATCGTGGCCTGGGAGTCACACCGGTGACCACTCCCCCCGTTACAAATTCGCATAAATCGCATAAATCGCATAGGTCTGGGTTAGGTCTGGGTTAGGTCTGGGTTACTCGATGATGAGAGCCTCGATCACTGGATCCGCGGACGGCAGAGGGGCTAGCCCGTAGAAGCACGCGGTAGAGTTCTCGCCCACCCCACTTGCAGTAGAGTCACGCGGGGACGACGCCCACCGGGCTACTCGCCGACGGCGCGGAGCGCAGCGACAGGGGGGCGCGACGTCACCGCGAACCATACACACACCGGCGGGCACCTCTTCGACGCGACCGAGACACGCGCCGACGGTCACCTCTTCGGCGCGGCGTCGACACGCGCCGACGGTCACTTCTCCTCGCCGCGGTACAGCCGGCCGACACCACCGCGACACACTGCGACACACCGCCGACACCGCCGCGACTCACCCGCACACGCCCGCCCGCCGAGGGGACATTATTATTATTATGTATCTCAGCTACTGCAGCCATTGAGCTTCAGCTCTTTGCTGCCTCTGTTCTTTTTCTGTTGCCTTGCAATCGAATAGCTGAGCACACTACTGTGTCAACGCTTTCTTTTATGCATTTCTTATTAGTTCGTTAGTATTTCCTGTCTCTCCTCTTCAGTTCTTTATGCGTTTCTTCCTGGTCTCGTGTTCTTCAGTTGACCCAGGGATTTCACTCTTTCTTTGAGTTCTCTTGGGTCTCTTAGCTTTCTGGCCCTCCGATGATCGGAGCGCCAGTTTGTTCCCGTCCCTGCCACGGGGAGGCGGACCCATTCCTACTTTCTGTTCTCATGTAACTTGTCCTTTCTTTAAAAAGCTCTCTTGCAAAATTATTGAGCATCAGGAAGTCTTCTTTGCTCTTTAATAGGCTCTGCAGTGATCCATTGCTTTCTCTTAACAGATCATATCTTAATTCTTCGTATAATCGACAGTGGAACATCATATGCTCCACTGTCTCTTCCGTTTCTCTGCAGCATGGACAGGCATTGTCATTTATTACTCCTCTTTTAAAAAGAGTTGCATTTATCGGGCCGTACCCACTTATGATATATGTGCATTCCCTACCTGGGGAAAACCATGTATTCTCTGCTTTAAAACCGACCAGCGGTATAAATTTGTGCGTCTGTCTGCCTTGTTCGATACTGTCCCAGTTGTCTTGCCACTCTTGCATGATCACTTGCATAAGCCTCCTTTTCTCCTCTTTCATATCTATATTTAGTATATTTTCTTCTGCCTTGAAGTCATATTCTTTCCATTTTACACTTAAATTCCTCTTGACCTTCATCAACACTCCTCTTCTAATTACTTCCAGTTCTACTGGCAAAGTTCCAGCTATGACCTGCATAGCTGCTGTTGATGTTGTTCTACAACTTTTAGTCAATGTCAATAACATCGTTCTCTGCGCTGCTGAGAAGTGTCTCTTTACGTGTGGTCTCAGTACCTTGTCATGAAATATCACTGCCCCATATGTGATGATAGGTAGAAACACCGACCTGTACAGAGTCCTTAGGGTTTTCCCCTGTAGACCCCACTCCTCTTTTGCCACCTTTCTAATTAGGCCTATGAAGCTTACTAACTTGTCACGTGTGTATTTTGCATGTTCAATGAAATTGAGGTTCCTGTCCAGCAGGATACCTAAATACTTCACACTTTTGACATACTTAATGTTCTTACTTCTAATCTTAATAGCTGGTTGTCTTTCTTCATCCAGCCTTCCTTTGACCATCATTGCGCATGTCTTTTTAGCCGATACGCTTAGCTTGTTTAGGTCGCACCAGTTCTGGACCAGGCACATTGCTGCATTTCCAGTTCGTTCCATTTCCTTTCTCGAGTTTCCTTTTATTATTAACACCAAGTCGTCTGCGTACGCTACAAATTCCAGTTCCTCTGCACCAAAGTTCAGCGAGAACTCGTGCAGAAGCACATCCATACACCATGTCCACGCCTTGGGCCCTATAATGGACCCTTGCGGGCATCCTTTTGTCATAGCTTTGCTCACGGCCTCGTACTTAGATTGTATTCTTACAATCCGACGCTTGAAGTAATCCTGCACTAGCTTAACCAGCGTGCTGCTACATCCTGCTTTTATGACTCTTCCAATTATAGCTGGCCACCAGAGGTTATCGAATGCCCCTTCTATGTCTATGAACACAGCTACTGCATACTTTTTCATTGCATTTTTCACTCCATTCATGAATTGGAGTAGTGCGTCCTCTGTGGAGCTATTTCTTTTAAAACCGAACTGTCTTGGGTGTGCCAGTCCCTGTTCCTCATAAAGCATGTCCACTCTACTCACCACTATCCTCTCATAGATCTTGCCCACAATTGATAGCAGAGCTATCGGTCTGTATGACCCGACTTCTTCTTTTGCTCGATCTTTGCCTTTCAGCATTATCCTCAGTCTCGCCTCTTTCCAGATCTTCGGGAAAGTGGAGGCTCTGAGACAGTTGTTATAAAGTTCCAGCAGTATTTCTTTATTCTTCTGAAATAGTTCCTTTATAACTTCACTCTTGATCAGGTCTAAGCCAGGTGCCTTTTTGTTCTTACATTTCTTTACAGCCAATACTAGTTCCGCCATACCTATGGGCTCTTCCACATTGCTGTTCGCATACTCAGCAATTTCTCTCCTTAACTCCTTTTGTTCTTGCCTTTCCCTTTGCCCTGAGGCACTCTGTGGTACTAATTTTTTCATAAGTACCTCCATAGATTCTTTCCAGCTCATGGTAAGGCTCCCATCCTCCCTTTTCAGGGACGACGCGGGCTCCTCACCGTGCAACTTGTTCCTCATTATTTTGTAAACCACTCCATGGATCTTCGTTGCCCGTGGTGCTTACAAAATTCTTCCACGACTCATCTTTACTTCTTCGAATCATGGAGACGTACTTGTTCCTCTCCTTACTGTACATAAGTCTTATATATGCTTTTTCCTCTTCTAGTCCAAGCCTATTGGCTCTGGAGAGTTGCCTCTTCCATCCATTCACCTTCTTTCTTTGCTGTGCCAACTCTGTGTTCCACCAGGGAACTCTTACTACTCTCTCTTTTGCCTTGGGCATTGTCCTTTCACAAAGACTTTGCACTTTCCTTGTGAAAGCCTTAGCTGCTCTATTCGGATCCATTGATCTCATTGCCTTGGACAATTCATCACCAAACTCTGTTTGAGCCAGCTCAAACAGTTTGTCCCAATCTGCTTTCCTGATATTATAGTTCTTAGTATTGTATACTTTCGAACTTGTCTCCTCCTTCCGACTTTCTATTTTCATCGTAATTAAGCTGTGATCGCTCACTTCACAGTCCCCTGATACTGACCAGCTTATTCTTCTGCCAATTAAATTGGCCGTGACCATTGATAAATCAATGTTCGTTTGGCTTCTAGCAGTGACAAACGTTGCGTTCTCACTTGGCTGGTTCAGTAAGTACAAATTGTTGTACGTGATGAACTCTTCCATCAGTCTTCCTCTTTCATCCGTGTGCTTCGAATACCAGCTTACAGCATGAGCATTCGCATCCACTGTTAGTACTACATTCTTCCCTCTTAGTGCATTTAAAATGTTTTCCATTTTTTCCAAAAATGGCTCAATTCTTAAAGAGAACTGGCAGTACACATTTATAATGTACAATTCCTCATGTTTGCTTCTCACCTGGAACGCTAACACATGAGGAGATTCCTCCATCCCTATTTGAAATACTTCCAGTTCTTTGTTAGCAACGACCGCAGCGACCCACGGCTCCTCTGCATTTGGCTGTAGGATCATTAGGCTCGATGTATAGCCTCTTACTCTGCCATTGAACGTGTATGGCTCTTGAATACATAATATGTCGAAGACATTTTCTTCGATCTTTTTAAGCAGTCCAGCCGCTGCCGCTATCGATCGCTGCGCATTTATCTGCCCTATTCTTATGTCCACTGTATCTTGGATTTATACAGCTCCACTTGTTTTATATACACTGGACACGTATTGCTTTTCACCGGGTGATCGGAGGAACTCCTTCTAGCTCGAATGCAATTCACACATTTTGCTTTGTCCTTAGATTTGCATTCCGCTTTCATGTGCCCCTCTTCTCCACAGGCCTCGCACACCTGCTTGGTCGCATTACAAGCTTTTGCGATATGCCCATAACCCTGACACTTAAAGCATCTGGTTATTCCTATATACTCCTTTAATCTATATCTGCTCCACACCAGATATACTCTCCCTTTATCCGTCAGTTCTTTAAACTCCTTGCCGGGAATCTCGACAACCCAATTTGACTTTCCATTCTTCGTTTTATAAGCATGTCTGAAGTTGACTTGCTCTTTTAAGCTCCTTATTTGAGCTTCAGACCTACTTTGGAAGTTCTTATTAACTAAGTCTTCCTTTAATTCTTCTGCACTAAGATCATTCTCCACATCATATATTATGACGCAGGGCTTCATCTTTTTCGGCTCCTCTATTTTTAGCTCCGCTTTCCCAAGCTGAGCTTTCTTTAGAAGTTCCACGTCTTCCTTTCCGCCTAATTCCACAATTAGGCCACCTCTACGCATTTGCTTGATGCTCTTAACCTTTATCTTCGAACGTGTGTCTCCAAGTTCATTGAAGACACACTTCTTCATTTCTTTGCTCGTTCTTTTGTCCCCCTCCTTCGAGGGCTTGATAAGCAACACATTTGCATCTTCCTTAACTTTTTCACTCCTTGGAGTGATTGCCTTCGATGCAGTTGGCATTTCCCTTTGCCCGCTGCTTACAGCTTGAGCATAGCTCAGTGTTTGCGGCAAACACATTTTTCTCGTGGCAAGCTCCGCTTGCAGTTTCTCATTCTCTATGATTAGTTCAACCATTTTGCCTTCTAGGAAGGCCCATTTCGCCATTATCTGCCGAATTGTGGTTTTACTAATTTTGTTACCTTCAGTTAGAAGGAAACCTTCCATCTCCTTTCTTTCTTTCTTCAGAGTCTCCATCATTGGGGGACTCTGCTGCACCTCCACCAAAGGAGGACTATCCCTCCTTTTCCTCTTCCTCTTCGCCTTTTCTCTCCTTTCTTCTGGCACTGATTCGAAGGAATCGATATCAGTGCCACTTTCCGTGCTCATTCTGCCTTCGGCAGCTCCTCCTGGCGCAACAGGCACACCAGGCACTACTTCTTCGCCTTTTTTTTGGATTTTTGATTGTTGAATTGGTTGTGTTTGTGATTGATTCTCCATTTACGTCCCACGAGTGTGGTCGGAATTATAAGTCGACCTGGGTAGAGCCGCCTTACCCAGGCAAGCCTAATTACTCAGGGGGGTCGGCCGGTACCCCTGAGGGATCGTTTGTGGCCAACGCTAGCTTTACGTCTCCGTGACCATGCAGCCCTCAGCACGATGCCTCACACCTTGGCTTGAGACGGGCCGACTCTTGGACAGACCCATCACCTTGAGCCACTCTGGCTAGGTTACACCTACCAGGGACTACGTCCCCGCCAGCACAGCCTCAAGGATCACCTGGGCTCAGTGCCCCACCGCCACGACAAGGCGATCGACCATCGGTGGGGCCCGCCGAGGGGACAGTGCGATCACGGCTTATCGGACCGCGACACCGGGCACCTCTTCTCGCACGGCGCGAAGTCGACCGCGACGCACCGCGACACACCGCCGACACACCGCCGACACCGCCGCGACTCACCCGCACACGCCCGCCCGCCGAGGGGACAGTGCGATCACGGCTTATCGGACCGCGACACCGGGCACCTCTTCTCGCACGGCGCGAAGTCGACCGCGACGCACCGCGACACACCGCCGACACACCGCCGACACCGCCGCGACTCACCCGCACACGCCCGCCCGCCGAGGGGACAGTGCGATCACGGCTTATCCGCTCGTGCTTTTGCCGAGTCGGATCGCACGAGGAAGTCCTCGAGGAGGGCCTTTTCTTTTCTTCTCTCTTTCCTCTCTTTCTTTTCGTCCTCCATGGTTTTCCTTTTCAGAGGAGAGGCGATTTTTCGGGGAGACTGGAGTGGAGAAATTCCGAAAAACTGAAAAGAGAATCAGGGTGAGAGTTGTCTTCAACGACTCTAACCTAAAGTAGAAATTAAAGTGAGAATACCTTTAAAAATCCAGAAAGATTCTCAAAGGTTTCGGAACGGAAGGGCTCGAGTCTCTGGTGGAGAATCGCTTCTCGAAATTCTTCAAGCTGATGCGACGCTTCCCTCTCAGCGAAACGAAGTAAAGTAGAGTGTAGTATAACCTAGAAAAGTAAAAGAAAACCACGAGACATTGAAGGAAAAGCGAAACCATACTACTCTGCCTAGTGTGAATGACAGATAGGGCGCTGCTCTGAAAATGATCTCGAGGACGCGAAAAATTTTACACGAAACTTCCATTCAAGTATTTGATGCGACATTGCAAGGTAGACCATACAGAATAAATACGCGAGGATAGAGTTCTCGAAGAGAGAGAGGTTGGGGGGCTGACTCAAACTGCTGTCGCAAGGCACTTGGATAGAGACGTTGCCCACCTCTCTGCTCTGAGGGTCGTTGCACAAAAATACAAGATACGGTAGAGTCGCGAATTTCCGTCGGACACGAGCGGGGAGAGGGGAGAGCTCAACCGACGGAAGAGAGAGAGGGCACAGGGTTATGCACTCTCACGGGAGAACTTTGGAAAACTGCGAATAAAATTAAGTATGTTATTTCTTGCTTGACGAAGTCGCTGGCCAAGGCGTGAGGTAAACGCACGGGCGGCACGCTGAGGGGGGAGGGAACATGAGCGATAGACGTTTGATGCTTTTACGTTTGGTTTGCTGTGAAAGAGTGAGGTTGCTTGCATGACAATTGAAGAGAGAAGATCGTAAGCATCACCTGGAAGACTGGGGGGGGGGGGGGGTTGGAAGGGAGGGGGCACAGCGAGGGAAATAATTAAATAATTAATTAACTAAGTAACTGAGAGGTCCACGAAAACTGACGCAACGGAAAAAATAGAAATGCGTAGAAAGACGATACGTTAGAATCAAGACGGCTAGAGGTATACGCGAGGCGAGTAAAATAAACAAGAAACCGAAGTGGCGAAGACGGAGATGCGACATTAGAAAGGAGAAGTTCGAGGAAAAAATAAATAGTCGTAAACATGCAGAGGAAAAGTAATTAGGCGCGCCGGGTAGTTTAAGAATCGTTTTTCAAAGTAAAATACTTTGGAAAACACGAAGATCGTAAAAGGGGGGAATTAACGCACAATGCGAAGGCAAGGGCGGTCGGAAATAACGGGACTCGGTACAGGTCAGGGAATGAATACTCGTCGGTACACGAGGAAATAAAATTATAAACGCGGAAAGAATAGGAAACTATTTGAGATAGGACACGCGAGAAACAAAAGACGAGACATAGGGACACGGTCGGGACGAGCGGGACGAGGAGAATAATAATAAAAAGAACCGCGAATGGACATAGAAATATATGAAAATCGCGAGACAAGTTGATCGCGAGAAAAAGTGAATAGAGGCGTAACGCGAGGGACGCGCAGGGCCAAGGTGTTTAAAAAGCGGTTATATAACGGGCATTTGGCTCGTCCGCGAGATTCGTAATTTGTTGGTATACGTGACCGACCGAAGGTGGCCTTCGGTTGGAGCATACGTTGTCCTAGAACCAAAACACGATCAGCTGTCGTATGACTTGTTTTTGTCGTCAAAATCGAAGTTCAAACAAAGTAAGCGTTGTCGAGCAACGGTTTTGAACTCCAGGCTCGATGTCGAGTGGGGACATCGGAGCCTGAAGGAGAGAGAGAGTACATCGTACTACATTAGCACGAGATAAAAGATAATTTGTGAGCGCCGCGTAGTGGTAAAATTTGGCACGTCTTTTCGCTTCGCGGAGACACGCGCGGCTCTCGCCCCAGTCGTCTTACGACAATCAAGCTTGACGCAGTCAGTGCGACCGTTCGTCAAGCGAATCTCAGCTCGCCAGTTTCCAGATTTCAAGTAGTTTGGTTACCAGACACTTGAAATCTCACTAGCTCTCAAAAGCTGAACCTCTGTCGCCGACAGACTAGGAAGCTCTGCTCGATTCGTACGTATAATACGTACGAAAGAGCACCTGGTTTGTTTTAGGAGACAATTGATCGAGATTTGCACTCTTGGAATCGGGGCCTGCCCTGATTCTCTGAGTCTCGTTTCGTCTCGGAGCAACAAAGGCCGCTGCCTGTTGGATCCCTGAGAGACGGGTTACAACAGAGAGAGATAACGTACGTGCCTATCACCTCTGCGTTACTCGTGCTCTGCCACCCCGTTTAGAAGCAACCCCCGTGTGACGAATAGAAGCACACGGTAAGGTGAACGGAGTCGCCGAGCCTCTGGCCGTCCTCAGCCTCCAGGACTAGCAATTCGCTGGTTATAGCGTGTCCCTCCGCTCACGAATCCCTAAGTTACTTGGATTCGTACGAAGCGAACCTTTCTAAAAGGTGCAAGGCGAAGAGAAGAGGTCCCTCCTCCTCTCAAGCCACTCGTTCATCGACGTCTTCTTCGCACCCGAAGAAGAGTCGATAATACAGTCCACTGCATTACCTTTGCGTTACAGGCAAGGTTTTGCTATCCCCTCCAAATAGGCTCGCGAGCGCAGCCTGGAGTTGGGAATCTTTGGTATAGCTAGATTTACACTCTTGCTTACCGCCGCGGTTCCGCCGCTATCTCTCTTTTTCAGACGCCAACGTCGCTAAGGGGAGCCGGCGTCACCACCAGCCAAGGCCCTCCGATCCGCCGCCGTCCATTCGAGCCGACGAGGACCGGAGCCAGCGCCCAGCCCCAGAAAACAGATTTTAATAAACGTCGTTTCCAAGCCCTTTTCAGGGCCGACAAAATATAAAACTCGTGTCTTCGTTTTCTTTCGTATCCCCTCAATCTCACCTCATCCGGACCTCCGTTGGATCCCTTATTTTAAGCGATTCCAACACAAGGAAAGGCATTGAAATACACACTCTGGCGTGTCTGCGACTGATGTTCGATTAATAGCAAAAGTAAAGTGATTACCGTACCTGGTCGGCTGTACAGCTGAAGGGAAGATGCTTTGCGAATCCCTTCGGCGGATCAGGAATCTGTGAAACTGTAAAAAAATAGAAATTTACATATCGTGATTTGATCGAACGATCAGCGTCACACTCGCGTCGGGGTGTTTGCGTAACGTATACGAAACGCGCAGTACGCGGAGAGAAAGGAACTAGGAAGAATCGTAGGGGTAAAAGAATAATAGAGACTATTTTAATCAGGATACTAATTGATGTTACGTGACACGCGAACAAGCTGTCATCGGCGGGAGAGGGTAAAGAGTCGCGAGAGCCACGCGTGTTCGAGCGGGAAAAACGGGTACAGTCGCGTGAGAATGTAGGTAAAGAAGATCGTTAGCACGAAGGGTACAAGATAAAGATAGTCGGTAAATGTTCATGGTAAAGAAGCGTCAGCGAAGAGATCGGGTATACCGACGCGAACGAAAACGTTGTGGCACGGGCAGAGCGGGGCGGCAACGGCGTTAAGGAAGGGCGCGTAAGGGGATTCGGACGGGAATAGGAAGACAGCGCGGGCGGACGAGAGATAGGCAGCTAAGCCGCAAGGCTGCGTAGTCGGAACGCTAAAAATTCAGATTTAAAACTCAGGGAAAATTCTATATTCACGTATATATGTATGTATACATATATATATATATATATATATATATATATATATATATATATATATATATATACGATAAACTCAATACCTTGCATGCACGAATAGCAACGTAAGAAGCGAGAAAGCAGTCGGAAAACCGTACAGATCGGAAGTTTGCAATCGTAGAGAAAAATTATAATACACATAGGAATACGAATCGGTAAAGATGTCGCGCAAAAACACGAAACGGTAAAGAAGAACGATCAGAGGGAAGGGATTTTAGTAGATAGTCGGGCGGGTGGAACCAGTGAAGCACGGGGGCCGAGTCGGTTGCAGGGCTCGGGGCGAATATCGAAAGTAGCCGTGGTTGAGTGGCATGCGCCGAGGCAACCATCCTGGGATGGGTGAACGCGCGTGCACACGCTTAAAACCTCCTGAGGCGTCCTCTTAAGAATGGTATGGTGTTACTCCCGCTTTCTCGGGGAGTCTCACGAGAGTAAAACGATTCTTCTTCACCTATCAAACAGGCAGGCCCTCCGCCTAGTGGGAGAGGGACTCGCGGGGAGAGTGGAAAATGCTCCCCGCGAGATTTCAAGTTTTTCGCTAACACACGAATCATTGAAGAAAAGTGATTCCCGGGAAATCTCGCGTGATTGCGAGGAATTATTATTTTATTGCAACTCTTACGGGGCGAATCGCGCCCAGTAACGGGAGAACGGGGATACAGCCTCATATATACCTCCCAGGAACACAGACGGTATAGGGGGATTTTGTGATATAGAGCGCAATGCGGATCGTGGGGGGGAGGGGGGACGGGGGAGAAAGTGGAGGGAAAGGTTTAGAACGACAACCGCGTGAGGCGGGAGTGCAAAAAGAGAAATCATCGTGCACAGTGAAAATCATCAGTGGGGTCAAAGTAAATATGAAGGGGGAAGGGTGTAGGAGGGGGACACTTGAAAAGGGGAAATGAAAAAGTGAGAAAGTGGGGAAGGGGATAGTGAGGAAGATTGATTATAAAATATAAGAAGATGGCAAGAGAAACAAGAGTAGGTGGACGAATGATTATGAATGAGAAATACTAATACTAATACTATTACTAATAGTAATATAAATAGGATAATCACAAAAAAAAAAACATTAGCAATTGCAACGATAAATAGTAATAGATGCAAAAGGAGTCTTATTCTTATTCTTATTATTTGTAGGGAAAGCAAGGGACCAAGGAAGCAGGAAGCGAAAGGACATCCAATAAGACATGGACAACAAGGACTTAGGTAGGAGCGTGGAGTTGAGCAGGGGAGACAGCATTGAGAGGGGAGAGGATGCGGAAGTGCAGGTGGCAATAAAGAGGAAAACCAGACATAGGTTCACACGCATGTTGGCCATATTGATGGCAAAGGATAGAGAAGAAACCTTTAACGCTATCTGGAAGAATGAGGAGGTCAGGGAGGAAATGAGAAGGAGGGGGATACAAATAGAGGGAGTGGAAGCAGGCAAGGAGGAAAAGGGGATACAGACCCAGGAGGAAAGGGAGATGAAGCATACAAAGGAGGCAGAGTCCCAGACGGAGGGGAACGACAAGAAAGAGGAGAAAAGAGGAAATAAGGAAGGAGGGAAAGCAGGAAAGGAAGAAGAAATAGGGATGGGCAAGGGAAGAGGGGGAATAGGGGAAGAAGAAAAGGGAAAGGGAAAGGGGAATAAGACAAGCTTCTCGGGAAAATTTGACAGAGTTTGGGAGAGAGCAAATAAAGCGTGGGAAAGGAAACTAGAAAGGGATAGGGAAGGAAAAAGGGACCAGAAAGACGCAAGGAAGGAAAGTCAGAAGGAGGTTAGGGACTTAACGAGCCCGAGAACATCGGGGTCCGAACTATCACAACTCTCGGTGACGAAAAGGGTGAGGAGAGAAATGGCAAAAATTGAGAATACAAATATAGGGAGAAGAAAAGATAGACCCAGGATTGTAAAAATAGAAAAGGTAGTGGCAACAGGGAGTAAGGGACTAAGAGGAAAACAGGGGGAAGGGAATAAAGAGAATTTGGTCAATAGAATACTAGGGGGGGAGGATGCGTGGATAGACGCAACAAAATCAAATCAGAAAAAGACGGAGGAGGTAAAGAAGGGTAAGGAACAAGGGAGGACAGAGGTAGACATAAAATGGGAGCTAAGACGGATAGGAAGTACGAGGAGGGAGCAAGAAGAGAAAGTGAAGAGGTGGTTGGAAGGCAGAAAGGAAGAAATACAGATAGGAAAGAGACAGGATGGAAGGAATGAAGAAGGAGCAGGAATATATAGGGAAAAGAAGGAGAAGGCAGGAGACAAAGAAGAAGCAGTGGAGATAGAGACACTGCAAAGAAGGTATGCAGAGGTACAATTTGTGGGTAAGAGGAAAAGGATAGAGAGTGAGGGCCAGAACGTAGAGGGGAAGAGGAAGGAAGAGGAAGGAAATGGAGGTGGAAAGGTAAGGAATACAAAGGGGAATGGTGAAGAAGAAAAGGACACAGGAACTAACAAAAGGAACTGGATGAATGAAAATATAGAAGACAGAAAAAGGAGGGAGAGAAGGGAGAAAGTGAAAAGAAGACTGAGGGAGCTGTTTGGGGATAGCGATAAGGAGAATATATAAAAAAAATAAAAAAAAAAGGGGAGAAAAAAAAATGTACACAAAAATATATAAAAGAGAAGGAAAAAGAGAAGAAAGGAAAGAAGAAAGGAAAGACTGTGACTCTCTTCCTTTTCAGGGTGTCAGGCATTCTTCTCTTCCAGATAGCGTTACTATTATATGTTAGAATATAAGCTTATTTAATATTAAGGAAAAGGTAGTATGGAATGAATGGATGAGTGAAAGCGATAATTGTAAGGGATGAGAGTAAAAAGTGAGGGAGTGTATGTAATAAGAATTACGGAATAACAGGTGGGAATTGCTTGCTCCCCCTGGTCAATCAAAGGCTCCTACATAACAGTCTGTTTATTTATCATTAAAGGAATGGAGAGGATCTTGGAAGAAGGCGATGACATCACCATCGAGAAAAGTTTCTTCGATGAGGATGTGGAGTTCGATATAGAGGATCCAGAGGAGGATAGGAAAAAAATCGAGGAGAAGGAGGCAAAGCCAGGAAAAGAAGAAACCAAGGAAGAAGCAATCAAAAAACCAGTAGTAAGAGAAGTCAAGATTCTGGACGAACTACCAGGTACAAAGAAGCAGGCGGACATCAGGGACCTGCTGGTGGGAAAAATTAAGTGCCCACCAATACAGCAGAAAGTGAAAGGGGTAGGAAGGGGATACGGGAAAAATGAAAAGATAATGGGAAAACCGGAGCAAAAGGGGAACGGGAAAAGGGAGATGAAGGAAGTAGCGGAGTGGGGGAACCTGGGAGTAAAAGACAAAAAGATTAAGGAGGAGATAGTCTACATAATTGAAGATGACATCCGGGAGAAGGACAACAACAAGAACAAGGAGATAGATTGGGAAGCAGAGAGAAGAAAAGTGATTGACGTGAGGGAGGACAATGATAAGAAAAGAATGCAGGGAGGGGCGAAAGGAAAAGCAAGTGGATTAGAAGGAACAAACAGGAAAGAGGTGGAGGGGAAAAAGGAAGAGAAGGCGGATAAAGCAATGGGAGCTGAGGGAGGTAAGGGGATAATAGAGGACAAAGGCAAAGATAAGAAGGAAGACGTCGAAAAAGATAAAGAAGAAAAAGAAAAAGATAAAGTGGGGGAAAAGGACTGTATAAGAAACACGAAAGAAAAAGAAAAGGAGGAAGAGAGGTTACGAAGGACTAAATTTTGTATCGTACAGGAAGATTACCCAAGGTACAAGTTAAGTAGGGCCGAAATGGATGGGATTATTTCGGCATTTGTTTTAAGATGTTTAGAAACAAATGAAAGGACGTACATCACCCGGATAGGGTTGATGAACGGAGGAATATTGGTGGATGCAAGGGGAACAAAAACAAGGGAGGTGTATGAGGCGAACAGGGAAGCAGTAGAGAAAATATGGGGGGGGGGGGGAAAATTAGGATAGAAGACCATGACATCCTTAATAAGAGGATACGCATTATTGCGTCGGTGGGACTTCAAGGAATTCGGGCGGAGGATCTACCAAGGCTACTTAGGCACGACAATCGCCAAATAAGGATAGCAGATTGGCAACTGCTAAAGGAGGGCCCCACCCTGAGTAGGGGCAGAGATAGCTGCTTCGAGGTGGGGCCCCGCACATACAGATATCTAAAACAGAGGGAGATGAGATTGCCAATAGGGGGGGGAGCAAGTAGAGTCACATTCACTCTGTTACAATTTTTAAAATAAGAAACAATACATTGTAAAATAGGGCTAAGGATTAGAGAAAGGCGATAAACAAGACATGTACAAATAGGCATAGAGTATTAATAAAAGGAAAAAAAAAAAAAAAGATGTGTTACGATCAATAACCTATATTGGGGAAACAGGAAAGGGGGGGGAGGCAGGAAGAGGAACTAACATCATAGGAGGAAAGGGAAATTGGCATACGAAGGTAAGGAAATCAGGCAGAATAATAAAAGAGGTTTTTGTTGCAGAGTCCATTAATCACGTCCCTCAGATTTGTCCAAATAAATCTACACCATAGTGAGGCCGCATCAGCAGCATTGGTAAGGACCATGGCCAGGGACAAGATTGATGTGGCGCTAATTCAGGAACCATGGACAGCACATGGAGGAATAAGAGGACTAGGATTAGTAGGCAGAATCTGGGCATTGAACAACAAACAGGCACGAGCATGTATTCTAACGAGGAAAGGTTTGGAAGTGGGTACGGTAAGACAATATAATGCTAGAGATATTGCAGTGATAAGTGTAGGAATCAAGAATGGAGAGGAACAAGAGGACAAAATGATTTATGTAATGTCAGTATACGCACCATGGAATGCAAAGGAGAGAAGATCAGGATTGGCGGTCCAGAGGTTCATGGAATTCGCACAGGACAAGGGAGTGGAAGTATTGATAGGAGGAGACATGAATGCTAAGCATAAGAGATGGGGGAGTACAACGACAGATACAAAAGGTGAGGAACTAATGGAGTTCATTTTAGCAAACGGGCTGGTGATGTTAAACAGAGGAAACAGGCACACGTTCGAGACAGTAACCAGGAAGGAGGTGCTGGACGTAACGATGTGTTCCCAGAGCCTAGCGGGCAAACTGAAAGGTTGGAGAGTAAGCAATGACATCTCATTCTCGGACCATAAGTACATCAGGTTCGAGGTAGATGTTGGACAGCAACAGGAAGTGCAGATGAGGAGAAATCCAAGGGCAACGAATTGGAAGAGGTATGGAGAAATAATAAAGGCACACAAACATGAATTTCCTTCTAGATATGGGACAGAAGAAGAACTTAATGAAGCGGTAAATAAACTAACACAAGTATTAAGAGAAGCATGGGAGGACTCGACGGAAGAAATTGAGTTTAGGAACAAAGTGAAGATACCATGGTGGAACAGGACGCTGGAAAAGGAGCAGAAGGAGATCATGAGAAGGATAAAAACAGCAAAAAGGAAAGGTGGGGTAGCGAGATGGAATGAAGTGAGGGAGCTAACGAGAATCTTCAAAAGGAAGGTAATCGTGGCCAAAAGGGAGTCATGGAAGGAGTTTTGCGCAGGAATCAAGGGAGTTTCAGAGGCAACAAGGCTCAGCAAAATGCTAGGAAGTGAAGTGAGAGAGCAACTCGGGGCTCTAAGGAAGGAGGATGGGACTTACACGGAGACAAACGAGGAAAGTCTAAACATGCTATTGACGGAACACTTTCCGGGCTTCAGTGGGGTCCCACTGGAGACAAATGAAGGCATGAACAGGGAAGGAACAATGAACGTGATCCAGAGACCAGGATGGGAAATAGCCACCAAAATAGTTAGGCCAGACAGAGTAGAATGGGCAGTTGAGTCATTCCTGCCGTATAAAACACCAGGGGTGGACGGAATCTACCCCAAAATGATAAAGGTAGCGATGCCATACATAAAGGAATTTGTGGTGAAGATAATGCGAGCCAGTCTCGCATTAGGAATTATACCACAACTGTGGAAGGTAACTAGGGTAACCTTTATACCCAAACCGGGGAAAACGGACTATGCGGTGGCTAAAGCATTCAGACCAATTAGTCTGACGTCATTTCTACTGAAGATGTTGGAGAGACTAGTAGACAGATATATGAAAGAGGTGACTTTGACAACGAAACCTCTACATAGTAAGCAACATGCTTTCAGGATAGGACACTCGGTGGAGGTGGCCCTGCACAACTTAATAGGAGGAATAGAGGAGGCTATGAAGAAGAAACTTCTCACAATAGCAAGCTTCTTGGACATTGAGGGGGCGTTTAACCAAACGTCAACGGAACTAATAGTCAACTCGTTAAGAGAATTTGGTGAGAATGAGTATGTTGTCCGGTGGATTAGCAATATGTTAACCACCAGGGAGTTGCAAACCTCGAAAGGGGAAACAATCACGAAAGGTTTCGTGAATAGAGGCTGCCCCCAAGGGGGAATCCTGTCACCCCTTCTATGGTGCGTGGCAGTGGACAAACTCCTACACGATCTAGATAAGACCGGTGTAGTGGTATTAGCGTATGCTGATGATGTAACCTTTCTGGCTACAGGAAGGAATGAGACAATTGCAGTATACAAAGCAAGAAAGGCGCTGTTGGTGCTGGAGGAATGGTGCGACAAAACGGGATTGTCACTGAATCCCACAAAAATGGAAACGGTACTGTTTACAAGGAAGATAAACAGGTCGATTATCACGAAACTCAAATACAAAGGGCAGACACTGCAGTTCAGCAGGGAGGTGAAATACTTAGGGATTTGGCTGAACGACAGATTAACATGGAGGAAACATGTATTCAAACAGATGAACAAGGCCAAAGCCAACTTGGCAATGTTAGGAAGAGTGGTGGGACCTACATGGGGACTCACGCCACAAATAACGAAGTGGCTGTACGAAACAATTGTACTCCCAAGACTAACGTTTGGGAGTATAGGATGGTGGGAAACAACGAATATGCGAACGGTAAAAGAATGGCTGGACGGGCTTCAGGGACTGGCACTGAAGAGAATTCTGGGGACCCTAAGCACAACACCCACAAGGGTGGCGGAAGTAGTAACGGAGATGGAACCCCTGGATATCAAAATCAAGGCAATCGCCATGAAAACAGCGCATAGATTGGTAACCTGGGGAGTTTGGAAGGAAAGGAGCTATGGACATAGATCGATACTAAAGCTTGAGGGAGTTGATCACATCAGGGAATTAATAAGTATGAGGCAGGATAATCAGATCCTGAAATTTATGTTCCAAAGGAAATTCCAGGTACAGATAGGAAACAGAGCAAAACAGGGAACTACAGGACATGACTGGAAGGACTACCACCAAGTTTGGTTCACGGACGGTTCAAGGAAGGAAGGCATCACAGGGGCAGCCTGGACCAATGAAGAAGGAACAGATAAGGGGATAATACAGCTAGGAAAACTGGCAACGGTATTCCAAGCAGAGGTACTGGCCATTCAGGCTTGTGCGGAAATGCTCACGGAAAGGGATGTCAAGAACAAGAAAATAGCTATCTGCTCGGATAGCCAAGCGGCTCTGAAGGCGCTCTGTAAACAAGCTCACAAATCCATATCGGTTATGGAGTGTAAGAAGAAATTGAACGAGCTGGCAGAAAGAACAAACAGGATAACTCTGATTTGGGTGCCGGGACACGAGGGGATAAAAGGGAATGAGATGGCGGATAAGCTGGCAAACCAGGGATCAGACGAGGTCCCGATAGGAATGGAACCTTACTTGCCGATGTCAGTATTAACAATAAAAACAGCAATCAAGCAATGGACCTTGGGAGAAAGAAAGAGGAAGTGGCAGGAAACAGAGGGTTGCAGAGAAGCGAAGGAGATGCTAGGTGAAGAGCCGAAATACAAGTATGCAAAAAATCTGATAGCATTGGACAGAGGCAGATGCAGACTGCTATCTGGACTGTTAACGGGACACGCCCAACTGAAGCTTCATCTGGCTAGGATGAAGCAGCAGGAGGACAGAATGTGCAGCTTTTGTGAAGAAGAAGAGGAAAGCAGTGCTCACGTCATCTGCAAGTGCCCCGGACTTATGAATGCACGTAAAAAATTTCTGGGAAAATATTTTCTAGAAACACAAGAGGTAGGACAAATAAAATTGGAAAGATTATTAAGGTATATAATGAAGGTTGACCCGTGGAAACATCCGGGTTAGCCTTCTAAAAGATAGGAACAGAACGGAGAGTCCAGGGAGGTGGGGACTCATAACAAACAAGGGTCCACACTGACTAAAGATCATTCGAATGAATGATAGGATCTGAAAGATCCTGGTGGGACTCACGGGTGGGGGCGAGGTCGGGGCCCTCATCAGGATTTTCATAGATACGAATTGATATAATAAATTTGGTTTTCAGCAACAGGAGCAGAGGAAGGGGAATAGGCAAAGGGATGGAAAAGATAGGAGACGGACAGAAGGAGGAGGACGACAAGGACCAGGAATGTCGAAAGGAGAACAGGCCAGGAAGGGAGAGAGAAAGGACGATATATCAATTAATAAAAGGAGAAAGGAGGACTAGTCTGTTCACAGGGACACGAAGGAGAGGAGGGAAATAGCGGAAGAAGGGGAACAGAGCAAAAAGGAGAAGGACACGGGTGAGAACAGGGGAGGGCAAGATGTCAGGAAGAAGAAGGAAAAGGCGGAGGGAGAATGAAGGCAATGAAGAAACAATGGAAAGGGAAGAAGAGGAAGAAGAAATGTAAATAGGTGTATATATGTAAATAAAGCCGGATCAAGCAGAAAGTCTGCATACCACGACGAAAGTAACCATCAATATGTATGAAGATCAATAAAGAATGGGGAGGGAGGGGTGAGAGGAGTTTTTCGTACCTTCCAAAAAAAAAAAAAACATAAAAGTAGAAGTCAAAAGAAAGGAAAAAGACACAGGAATTAACGCGATAGCAGGAAAGTTTGATTTCAGGGCAAAGACCGGGAGGAAGGGAACAAGGACAGCGGAGAAGTGGATCCAGCGGAAGAATCGGGACGAGGCAAGAAGAGGAGCAGGGAAGGGGATTAATCTGTGGAAAAAGCCGGATTAATCCCCTAAGGTAGGAGAACTATCGGAGAGTCCAACTGGGTGGTGGACTTCGTACATCGAAGTCCTTCACTAAGTTTAGGCCGTCCGCAAGGACGATAGGGTCAAGGGACCCTGGGGGGACTCACGGGCGGGGGCGAGGTCGGGGCCCCCGTCGCAACAGAAACAAAATAATACATAGGTAAGATGCGGGTTGAAGGGAAGAAGAAAGAGCAGGAAGATTGAGAAAAAAAAAAAAAAAAAAAAACTATTAATGAGGAAGTTACAAATATACTTGTGATTTTGCAGCTTGAAGAAGACGAGGGGACGAAAAGGAAAACTGAAAGGGATCCGGAAAACAGGAGAGCAATGCGGAAGAAATAAGAGGAAAAGGAGGCAAACAGAGAGGAAGGACCCGCTAGCAGGAGAGGGGAACGAGATCTGGACAAGCAGGCCGGACAAATAGAATAATGTATAGTTAAAGAGTATACACATGGAAAAAAAAAAATCTCCCCTTGTATATAAGTATACAACTATAAGTATAAATAATATAGGATAAGGAGCCTGGCAAAGGCCAAAATGTATTGAAAAAAAAAAAAAAAAAAAATAATAAATAAGGTAACAATGAACAGAGAAGGAAAGGCTGTAAGCTTAAATTTAACAGGGCCGGGAGGGCGGGTTAAATTTTGAAATTTTGGATTTTGAAATTTCGAAATTTTTAAATTTTTAAATTTTTGAATTTTCGAATTTCGAAATTTTGAAGTTCTCTTTTACATTTCGAAATATCTAAATTGAAATCTTGAAGTGTTGAAGTTGTAAATTTTAGAAGTTTAAGTTTAAGAAGGCTAAGTCTTAAGTATGAAAAGTGTAAATTATAAATGTAAAAGAACCGCAAGGAAGAGAGAGAGGTTTCTCCTTTCTTCCTTCAAGATAAATAAATAAAATGCATTTCACGAGCACAACGCACGAGTAAAGAGTCTCTACCATCGAGCATGGATGCAAGCAAGATAAGAACGAGTTAGACAAGCATGAAGAACAGAGATAACTGTAGGGGGAACGGAAGACGCGACAAGTGAGAGAAGACAGAAGTAAGTAGTGTATGGTAAGAAAAATGAAAGTATGGAATTATGTAATAAGAAATGTTAACATACATAATAGCGATAAGTGACAGGAACGAATGAATGAGAAAAGGAAACGAATGTAATGTCGATAGACGATGGGAAGGTATGCTATATAGAAAGAGAAAAGACAGTAGGAATAAGATACAACGATGCGAATATGTAGGATAAAATGTAACGTATCTGCGGACAGATAACTTTTGTAGGAAGTAAGAAAGAAATAAAGAAACATACAAGTAATATCAAGAACACAAGACTACCAAATGATTCCAGTACACCCTGATAAATTAAAATTGAAGAAAAAAAAAAAAAAAGAAAGAGAGAAATAAGTATATATATATAAATAATAAATGAAAAAAAAAAAAGAGAGAAAACAAATTAGTACATAGAAATCCGAACGACGAGAATGAAAAGGTGCATAGCAGGGGGATGGAGGGGACATCCGTGAAAATCCATAGACGAAACTGACGGGTCATAAGAAATGACAAAGGGAGTAGTCTAATGTTTCCGTTTCACGATCGAGATAGTCTAACTTCATAGCGAACCTTGTATGGCAGAGCACAGATATTAGACGACTCTCGACTCCTGCGAATCGCCTGCTTCATAGTTCCCTGTAACAGGTGAAACATAGGAACAGGGGAGGCTCCAAGAATCTCCCAAGGAATCCGTATCCTCGAAGTCCGTCTTCATCCCACCACACGCTATGCATCTTGTGCACGAGAAACGAGAACGACGAACTGTTCAGCAGGGAGTCCGACTCGAATACCTGTCCGCAAGGATACGGGGATCTTCAGACATGCCTTCCTGAAACACGGAAGAAGTACAGAGACTGGAGAAGGGAAGGTCCATACCCTATCTCAGCGCTGTAAGGATCTACATATCGAACTGCGAAATTTTGAGATCAGAGGTCCCCGACGATTGGTAGGTAGGGAAATCGTAGGGAGCTAGAGCATAAGGGATAAAATCACGCGAGGGGAAGGAAGGGGATGCTGGGTGGGGGTGGCGACACCGGGGGAAAAAGGGGATCTTAGAATTGAGCAAACGATGCAAGGGAAGGGAGGGGGGGAGCTTTCGGCGTCTCTAGGCACAGGGGAGGGTGAAGCTGGGGGAAAAGAGACGCGTCAAAAACACTGATGAAACTGATGTTGTCGATAGTTCGATCGACAGACGCACGAGTCGATGTATCGATGAGACAACTTCGGCGAAACTCAGCTGGATCGACAACGGAGAGGGTTGGGGGGAAGATTAGCCAGGGGGGGGCAGGTACCAGGATAGCTGGTCCTAGGTCGCGAGGGAATTTGCATCAGGTTTAGCGGAGACCTCACGATCAGGGATAAATTCGCAGCGATTCGACAAAGTCGAGATCGGATTCCTTCGCAGGAATCTACGCGTCGGAGCAGTCGTATGGCCCAACGTCATATACCACGTAGCTACGATTAGGGAGGATTCATGGCACGGCTCCGATGAGGACGTACCTCCGACCGATGGCACACCCTGCATAGGCTCGGGCCAGTAAAGCAGGGGTGATCCGGAAGCTGGGGAACGAGGGTAGGAACGGGTTATACGCCACCTCGAAGTCGGACGTACCAAGTCTGATCGTGGCCTGGGAGTCACACCGGTGACCACTCCC
The DNA here is from genome assembly GCF_051401765.1 of Calliopsis andreniformis. NCBI lineage: Eukaryota > Metazoa > Arthropoda > Insecta > Hymenoptera > Andrenidae > Calliopsis > Calliopsis andreniformis. Next base: position 67,573 of record NW_027480734.1, on the reverse strand, counting down.
CCCGTTACAAATTCGCATAAATCGCATAAATCGCATAGGTCTGGGTTAGGTCTGGGTTAGGTCTGGGTTACTCAGTGATGAGAGTTGGGATCACTTGGATCTACGGACTGCAGAGGGGCCGGGCGATAGAAGCACGAGGTAGATTGCTCGAGGGGGAGGAGGCCGAGGGTGGCTGTTTCACGTTGCTACCGAGAGGCATGCGAGTAGAAGCGTTGCCCACCTCCTCACCCTGAGGGCCGTTGATCGGGGCGCGAGTAGAGAGTTAGAGTCAGCCGTCGGAGGAACGAGCCGAGAACCGGGGGCTCAGCCGACGAGTAGGGAGGATTGCGAGGGCGGGGGACGGCGGGCCCCTCGCGCCTCAGGGTAGATTCGTGCACACAACTCTTGCCGGGGAACACGATGTCGAGACAAGGTCGAGAGGCGGGAGAGCACGTACAGAGAGGTTGCTGCATGACGGGGTAGATTGCGAAAGAAAGGATGCACGCGACGAGAGAGAGTTCTAGTTCGAGTCGAAGGGGAAGGGTGAGGGGAGCTGCACCATGTTGTCGGAGAGATGCCGACGAGTAGGTCTTCTCTCTGACCCCTCGTACACGCGTGGTTTATAGAACAGAGCACGATCGTGATTGCACATGCAGGCGCGGGCGCGAGTTCGCGGGGAGGGGAGGGGCGGGAGGCAGCGGACTGTCTCGGCGCGCCGGAAAACTAACAGTCGCGGGTCGTCGCGAGACCGAGTAAATTCTTAGAGGGGACGCGCGCCGCGAAGGTAGCGAGGGAGTTAATATCCGCGAAGGGCCGCGAAGGGTGGCGCGGAATAGAGGAAAATTCTAAACCGGCAAAAGTTAGCTGACCGCGAGGCAGGAAGGGAGAGAGAGAGAGAGATGAGGCGACGGCGAGAGACGCGAGTTAGGGAAATATACAGAACGAAAAATAATATCGGTAACGAGCGATAATAATATTAGATGCATTCGAAAGGATCGGACGACGCGAACGAATCCAACAGGCGCGAGTCAACCGCGACGAAGCGATGTAATTCGAGAATTCGAAAGTTCCAAAACACTCGAGCGGGTCGGGCGGTCGGGGGAGCGAGGCGACATAAACAAATAAATGCACGACGGGCGGGTGTTTACAGTTTCACGACTAGCTGCACGAACCGGCAATAAACAAGTAAAAGACGAGCAACGGGAAACACGCTCGACGGTAGAGGTAGAAAACAGAAATATCCATTAAACCGGAACAATAGAGTAGCGCAGGTAGACGGGTAGTGAGCGCTGGTAACGAGGCGAGCGCGCCGACACGGAGTCGGAAATAATATCTTGCACAAACTCGCACGCCGGCACGCACTCGCGTGCTAGCGCGGGAGAGGCCGCGGAGGCGCGTCACATTTTGAAAAGAATTCTGATCCGTGTCGGCGCGCTGACTCTGCGTGCACCGCGGTCACCTTCAGTGCCGCGGCGGGAGCGCACCAACAGCACCAGCAGCAACAATAGTAACAGCCACGATTCGAGGTAGAGAGGCGCACGGGCGCACGATCGGGGACAGGGAACCACCGCCGTGGTGGACGCAGAGACGAGACGCGGTGACGGGTTGCGCGACTAGTCGAGAGGAGGCGCGGTAGGCTCGTGGCGCGGGACAGCGACGGAGGCGCCGCCGCCAGGAGAACAAGCGATACCTTGTACGGACAGCGCGGAGTAGATTCGGACGCGAGCGGTAAAACTCTGTTCGCGGACTCGCCTTGCTCGCCCGCTCAGTCGGGCCCGTTCGGGGAAGTTCGGAAACTCGGTACAAACAGAACGCGCGGCGGCGAAGGTGATCCACCGGCGGAGGTAGGGAAAGAGTGGGGCCGGGAGTAGACGAACGGCTCGGAGGAGGTAGAAAAGTAAAGTCAAGTTAAGCGGCCGGGCCCACGGCGTCGTCCTAGGATGGGTGACCGTGCGCGCCGGCGGCGAAAATATTAGAGCGTGACTAGGCCGGTCGGCCGCCTTCGCGCGCAGGCGATTTCCCACCCCCATCCAGCACGCGATGTCGCGCTAGGGTCAAACGGGGGATCGCGGGGGCGGTGAGAGGAGCGAGCATCACCGCCCGAGGTAGCGCGGGGAAATTTTTAGACACAATTAATAGCTGAAATTGCGTTAAAGCGGATGAGAGAATCTCGAAAAATCACTTACACCCCATCGTTGGGGGAAAAGTGGGTAAGAGAACCTCGGAGGATAGTTCGAACCGCGCGAAGCGGTAAACTTTTGCCAGCCAGATGCGAATTAGGGACAATAACGGGGAAAACACGTGTAACGGGAAAGTTGAAAAAAACACAAAACACTGAAGGGTACTCGAGGGAAAGCGTAGACAAAGAACCGTGGCCGTAAAATCGTCGTGATGACTCGCAGATGGCCGCAGGGCCGAACACGTGCGTGCAACTCGAAATTTCCAATCTCTATTTTTCCTTACACTTCTTTCGCCTCGAAGACAAAGGGCGACCGTTGGCCGTGTACTTGACTCTCGTGACAGGCGTGTGACTTCGGACAGAGCGTTGCTAAACAGGCACTCGGGCGACGCAACGTCCCCGAGGAAAATTCCATCTCTTCGGAAATATCGCCTGGCAACGCGGGCCCTTTTACTCTTGCGTAAAGATGGCGGCTCCAGCGGCGGGGGTGGCAACGAGGCTCGTGCGCACCCTCGGCGGAGTTCGTCGGGGAGGGGACACGAGGGACAGCCTCTGCCAGCGGACACGGCGGAGGCCTCGCTCAGTGCATCATAGTCTCGCGACCTTCACGCACTTCTTGCGATTCTCCAGCAATACACGCGTTGTCTCTCGAACATCGTCCGCCATCAGTAGTGAGCGTATACCAGTGGCCGCTCTCTGGATTAGCGAATAGCCGAGCATCTGACTCTTGTTAGTGTATAAGCGAGCATCTGACTCTTGTTAGTGTATAAGCGAGCATCTGACTCTAGTTAGTGAATAAGTGAACATACTCCTCGAAGCCCGTATACGAGACCACGTCCGTTCGTTTCCAACCCCACGTACGCCGAGTCGAGCCGGACCGTCGAGTCGCAGCGAGAAACCGAGGTAGGAACAGCCGCATTCTTAGGCGCGACAGGGACGCGATCGAGGGTGAACCGCGACACCCGCACACGACAGCCCCGTCTCTCTGACGGGATCAGTGCGATCAATGCTCATCCACTCGCTTAGGACCGAGTTGGATCGTACAGAGATCCTCGACGAGAGACGCATTGCGAGAAGAATTATTACAGCATGTGTAATAACGGTGGTGCAGGGGGCTTCGAGACGACACCTGGAGAATGTTTTCGAGCCTCAGGAAGGGAAGTCGTCAACGACCCTTCCACGATATTAGTTGAGAATAAAAGTAACAATACATTCGGAATTGGAAACTTTGTGGCTCGGAACGTCTCTGGGTAGAGTGCTCGAGGTGTCTTGTAGGGCCTCGGGAAACGCGATAAAATTTTAAGAATACTGTGCGTGTGAAACCTGTCTTTCGATTTCGCGGGGGGGAAGATTAGAAACTTTGACTCGAGACGAAAAGATAGAGGGAATAAAATCACGGGATGCTGAAAGGATGGCGCCCACATTACGCTGCCCGAAAGGGTTAGAAAAATAGGGCGCTGTGCGGCAGGCAAACCGGCGATAACGCGAATCTTGTTCGAACAAAGTAGAGGTAAAATCAAGCGACACGAGAATGTGTCGAGTAAGAGGAGGCTCTTCCAGCTATGCGATTAACAAAATCTTTCTGGGTGGGGCCTAGCCTCAGTGACGAGAGTTGGGATCACTTGGATCTACGGACTGCAGAGGGGCCGGGCGATAGAAGCACGAGGTAGATTGCTCGAGGGGGAGGAGGCCGAGGGTGGCTGTTTCACGTTGCTACCGAGAGGCATGCGAGTAGAAGCGTTGCCCACCTCCTCACCCTGAGGGCCGTTGATCGGGGCGCGAGTAGAGAGTTAGAGTCAGCCGTCGGAGGAACGAGCCGAGAACCGGGGGCTCAGCCGACGAGCAGGGAGGGTTGCGAGGGCGGGGGGCGGCGGGCCTCTCGCGCCTCAGGGTAGATTCGTGCACACAACTCTTGCCGGGGAACACGATGTCGAGACAAGGTCGAGAGGCGGGAGAGCACGTACAGAGAGGTTGCTGCATGACGGGGTAGATTGCGAGAGAAAGGATGCACGCGACGAGAGAGAGTTCTAGTTCGAGTCGAAGGGGAAGGGTGAGGGGAGCTGCACCATGTTGTCGGAGAGATACCGACGAGTAGGTCTTCTCTCTGACCCCTCGTACACGCGTGGTTTATAGAACAGAGCACGATCGTGATTGCACATGCAGGCGCGGGCGCGAGTTCGCGGGGAGGGGAGGGGCGGGAGGCAGCGGACTGTCTCGGCGCGCCGGAAAACTAACAGTCGCGGGTCGTCGCGAGACCGAGTAAATTCCTAGAGGGGACGCGCGGCGCGAAGGTAGCGAGGGAATTAATATCCGCGAGGGGCCGCGAAAGGGAGAGTAGGAGAGAGAGAGAGATAAAGAAACGAGAGGTGGTGCGGAGTAGGGGAAAATTCTAAACCGGCGGAAATTAGTTAACGCGAGCTGACCGCGAGGCAGGAAGGGAGAGAGAGAGAGAGATGAGGCGACGGCGAGAGACGCGAGTTAGGGAAATATACAGAACGAAAATAATATCGGTAACGAGCGATAATAATATTAGATGCATTCGAAAGGATCGGACGACGCGAACGAAACCAACAGGCGCGAGTCAACCGCGACGAAGCGATTCGAAAGTTCCAAAACGCTCGAGCGGGTCGGGCGTCGGGGGAGCGAGGAGACATAAACAAATAAATGCACGACGGGCGGGAGTTTACAGTTTCACGACTAGCTTCACGAACCGGCAATAAACAAGTAAAAGACGAGCAACGGGAAACACGCTCGACGGTAAAGGTAGAAAAAAGAAATATCCATTAAACCGGAACAATAGAGTAGCGCAGGTAGACGGGTAGTGAGCGCTGGTAACGAGGCGAGCGCGCCGACACGGAGTTGGAAATAATATCTTGCACAAACTCGCACGCCGGCACGCACTCGCGTGCTAGCGCGGGAGAGGCCGCGGAGGCGCGTCACATTTTGAAAAGAACTCTGATCCGTGTCGGCGCGCTGACTCTGCGTGCACCGCGGTCACCTTCAGTGCCGCGGCGGGAGCGCACCACCAGCAGCAACAATAGTAACAGCCACGATTCGAGGTAGAGAGGCGCACGGGCGCACGATCGGGGACAGGGAACCACAGCCGTGGTGGACGTAGAGACGAGACGCGGGGACGGGTTGCGCGACTAGTCGAGAGGAGGCGCTGTAGGCTCGTGGCGCGGGACAGCGACGGAGGCGCCGCCGCCAGGAGAACGAGCGATACCTTGTACGGACAGCGCGGAGTAGATTCGGCCGCGAGCGGTAAAACTCTGTTCGCGGACTCGCCTTGCTCGCCCGCTCAGTCGGGCCCGTTCGGGGAAGGTCGGAAACTCGGTACAAACAGAACGCGCGGCGGCGAAGGTGATCGACCGGCGGAGGTAGGGAAAGAGAGGGGCCGGGAGTAGACGAACGGCTCGGAGGAGGTAGAAAAGTAAAGTCAAGTTAAGCAGCCGGGCCTGCGGCGCCGTCTTAGGATGGGTGACCGTGCGCCCCGGCGGCGAAAATATTAGAACATGACTGGGCCGGTCGGCCGCCTTCGCGCGCAGACGATTTCCCACCCCCATCCAGCGCGCGGTTTCGCGCTTGGGTCAAACGGGGGATCGCGGGGGCGGTGAGAGGAGCGAGCATCACCGCCCGAGACAGCACGGGGAAATTTTTAGACGCGGATGGCGGCTCTCACAGATGAATATGGTAGAAGAGGAATAATACGAAACAATCTCGGTGAAGTGTGTGTTTAAGGAAAAGATTCAGGGTGATAATGGTGGTGGTGGTGAACGATGCATGAGGGTGAATGAAAAGGAAGAAAGAAGAGTTAAGATGGAAGAGGAAGGAAGAGGGAGGGGAAGCATGGGTGAAGGGGTAAAGTAAAATAAAATAAAGTAAATAAAATGGAGTAAATAGGTTAAGTAAGTAGAAATAATAATAAGTACAATAATAAACAAGATAAAACAAAGGGGCAGGGAAGGGAAATGGGGGGAGAAAGGGGAGACTTAGGAAATGGACCATGATTATATTTCTTTTTAGAATGGAAGGAGAGCTGAAGGGGGTTAACGGAGAACAGAGGCAGAAGGAGAAAGGAGTGAGAAGGAAAACGAGACAGAGGCTGATAAAGGCATTTAGATCATTGGTGGAGGTGGATATAGAGGCAGTGGCGGAGGAGGTAAGAGGAAACAGGCAATTAATGGAGCTGATAGGAAAAGGAGGAAGAAAGGAGATGGTAAACGGGAACAAAGCGACACAGACGGACACGTATAGGACCGAAGAGATGGGAGAGGAAGTGAAAGGAAGGGCAAGAAACGAAGGAACCAAAGAAACAAAGAGGGAAATGAAGGACCAAAAGGAGTTCGGAGCAAGATTTGAGGAAGTATGGAGGAGAGCAAAGGAAACTATGGAGGATAGGAAACAGAAGGAGGAGAAGGAAAGAAAGGATGCAAGAAGCAATAAGGAGGTAGTGGATCTAACTAAACCAGAGGATAGCAGTGGGTCCTGGATATCACCAAAGGGAGAGGAGTATTGGAAACGAATGACACAATGGGGAAATATAAGCGGAGACAGAAGAGAAAGGGGAAGAGGACATATGGGAAGGAAGGAAAGGGAGGTAGCAGGGAAAAACGAAAAAGGAAAAGAAGAAGAGGAAAGAAAGGCGGGGAACAAAGGGAAGAAAGAGGGTAGAGGAAATATACTAGGATGGGAAGAAAGGGAAGTGGGAATGTCAAGGGAGGAGCAGGAAAGGAAAGTGCGAGAGTGGTTGGGGAGAATCCATGGGAACGAGGGAAACAATGACATAAGAAAGAAAGAGGGGGAAGAGGAGAAGGTCGGGAGAACAGGAGGAGCCGGAATCAAGGAGGAAGCAAGAGGAAGGATAATAGGCAGGATGGGAGGCGAGAGGAACGAGAAGAAGAGGGAAACATGCACGGGCAGGAGGGATGAAGTTATTGACAGCCTGAAGAAAATATATCCGAACATTTCGTTCGAATGGGAAGGCGGGAAGAGAGACAAGGAAGGAAGAAGAGTAGAGGAAGAAAAGAAGGAAGAAAGGAAAGAAGAGAAGGAAGGGGTAAAGATAAAAGGGTTAAAAGAGGTGGTGATAGTAGCCAGAAGATGTGATGGGAAGATAGGAAAGGAAGGAAACAAGGAAGAGGAAAAGGATAAAGAAGGGACGGAAAAAGGACAAAAAGGGAAAAAGGAAGGAAAGGAAGAAGAAAAGGGACAACAAAAGAGGAAGGAGGTAAGAAAGGGAAGGAAAAGGAAGAGGACCAGGGAGGAAAGGAAGAGGCTGGAGGAAGAATTATTTGGGATGATAACAGAAGATGAGGACGAAGAAGATGAGAGGAAGGGAGATAGGGAGAGAAACATGGAAGAATCACCTATACTCGGCAGGAGGAAGAAGCTATACAAGAAGAAAAGGATGGAGGAAATGGAATTAGGAAAGAGGGAAAGGGAGGGAAAGTAGGGATATAGAAACAGGTAGATGTAAGAACACACACGGGGGTAGGTTAAGCTAAGGATAAGACGTATATGTAAGAAAGTAGTAATAAAAGAAAGAAAAAAAAAAAAAAAAAAAAAAGTAAAATCGTGTAAATCTTTACATAAATATATGTGTGAGAGATATGGACACTTATAGAAATGTGCACACATACGTAAACGAACATGTATGAGGATATATATATATATATGTGCAGCATTAGCAGCAATGGCAAAAGAAGGAGGAGGGCTGTATAGGGAATAGAGGAAAGGGGGGAAGGACGAAAAGGAAGGAATAGGTAAATAGGTGCTGGAAGGGTAAGCAATGTGATGAAAAAAAAAAAAATGGAAAAGATGAAAGAAATGAAAAAAAAAAGAAGGAAAAAAAGAGAAAAGAAAGAAAGAAAAGATGAAGAGGAAAGGGGTATGCAATACATATATATATATATATATATATATATATATATATATATATATATATATATATATATATATATATATATATATATATATATATATATATATACACTTACACAAAAGAATAGGTACGAAGGTGTAACACTAAGGGTCAGAAGACAGAATCAGAGGAAGAAGAGAAGATGGAAAGAGGCAGGGGCATAAAGACACAAAGGTAGGCACGAAGGAGTACGGTAAGACGAATAACAAAAGGTAAGTAGGGGAAAAGGAGACAGGAGACAATGGGTGAAATAGGTTACGCAAAGGAAGAACGAATGAAGGGGACAAGGGATCAAGGGGTAAAGAAATAAGGAATGGCATGGAGGGTGGAGATGCATGAGGGAACATAACATAAATACATGTAAATAGTAATAAGGGGATGAGGGAAGAAATACCATGCTCTTACTATAAAAAGGCTTCTCTCTTTTTAGATGGATGTAGACACGGACGAGTGCATAATGCAGGTAGAAGAAGGGAAATATCTGGAGGAGGAAATGGAGATAGGAGCAGAGGAGGAGGAAGAACTAATGAAGGAGATAGAAATGGAGGAGAGAAAGCAGGAGGAAGAGACAAAGGAGAAACTCGAGCGGGAACAGAAACAAAGACAGGAGGAACAGAAGGAAAACGAAAAGGGAACCAAGGCAAAGGAAGGACCTAAAGTGAGGTCGGTAGAGGTATGGGGGGGGGCAGGGAAATTGGACAGGAGTTTGGGAGGAGAGAGGAGCCGATACCATCTACGTCCAAACAGGCGGCGATAAGAGAGCTAGTACAGGGGAAACTCTTACTCCCCCCTAGGAGCGGGGAGAACAAAGGCATGAAGAAGGTGGAGAAGGAAAAGGAAAAGAAGAAATTTGTAGGCAGAAACCTCATGATGGATGCCTTCTTCGGTGTGAATAGAGGTGATAGGAAGTGGGGATGGGAGATAAGAGGGAATGATGGGAAGCCGAAAGAAGAAATAATAGTAGTCATTGATGAGTCTGAGGACGGCAAAGAAGGGACGGAGAAAGAGAAAAAGAAAGAGACAGAGGGGACTAAAGTCAAGAAGGGAGAAGGAAGAGAAGGAGAAAGGAGCGAGGAGAGGAAGGAGGCAAAAGACGAAAAGCAGGAGACCCAAGCAAAAGGAGAAGAACCGAAAATTGAGGAAATCAAGGAGGAGAAGGAAGGTCGTGAGAATGAAAACAAGAAGGAAGCAGAAAGACAAGGAAGGAGAAGTAGAGAAGAAGAAAAGAAGGAACCAGAACGGGATGCAGGGGGAAAGAAAATAAAAGTGAATAACGAAGGAGACGAGAGCAAAGGAATAGAAAAGGAGGAAGTAAAGAAGAGGAACGAGGAGAGAAAAAGGGAAGGGGAAGAAAGGGACAGGAACAGGGAAATAAAGTTTTGTGTGGTGCCGAGAGAATACCCGGCGAAAAAACTATCAAGGGCGGATATGGATCAGGTCCTATCCATAGTAGCCCTAGAAGGCTTAGAGAGGAATAGAAAGATTCAAATAAGACGCACAGGCTTGATGAACGGGGGCCTTCTAATAGATGGAAAGGACGAGAAGGCAAAGAAATTCTATGAGGAATTAACGGCAGAAGGGAAGAAATTAGCAGGGATGGACTTAAAGGTGGAGGACCCGGAAATCCTCAATAGAAGGTTGATGGTCATAGCATCGGTCGGGTTGCAATCACTAAAGGGGGAGTCGATCCCTAAATTATTAAAATTCGATACCCCAGCCCTAAGGGTAGCGGATTGGAGATTAGTGAAGGAGGGTGGACCATTAGGAAGGGGAAGGGATTTCGTATTCGAGGTAGGCCCCAGAACGTTTAGAACGCTGCAGCAACGCGATATGAGGCTGCCAATAGGAGGGGGAGTAGCGAAGGTGGCATTCATCCCGGTCAAGGGAAAGAAGGATTGGGAGGAAGAAGGAGAGAGGGGAAAGGGTATAGGATATAAGAACAGAAACAAATTGTAAGTTAGATGTAAGGGAAATTTTGTAAAAAAAAAAAAAAAATCGTGTAGAAAGAGGGAGGAGGAATAAAGGAGAGAAAGGAGAAAATACGAAGTCCTATTTCTTTCTTGTAAACCTGTCTAGAGAAGAGAGGAGGGAAGGGGGGAGCAGAGAGGAGATGGAAAGTGGAAAGAGGAGAAAGAGGGAAGATCAGGCGGGAGACAGGTAGGAGGAAAGGAAGAATGAGAAGGAGAACGACGGGTAAGTGAACAAAAGGAGATAGGAATTAATAATCACAAGGGTAGGAATAGTAGTAGATATATAGATAAAGAGGAGGAAGAGAGGATAATGAATATATACTTGCAGAATCCGTCAACGATGTCCCTCAAAGTAATACAGATCAACCTACATCACAGTGAAGCAGCATCGGCAGCGTTAACAAGAGTGATGGCGAGGGACAAGATTGACGTGGCGCTAATACAGGAACCGTGGACAGCGCACGGAGGGATAAGAGGACTGGGATTAGTCGGTAAGGTATGGGCCCTAAATAACAAACATTCAAGGGCTTGTGTACTCACCAGGAAGGGACTGGAGGCTGGGACAATGAGGCAGTACAACTCGAGGGACCTGGCAGTGGTAACGATCCGGGCAAAAGGAGAAGGAGGCCAGGAGGACAGGACAATCTACGTAGCGTCGCTGTATGCCCCATGGAACTCGAAGGAGAAGAGACCGGGGGAAGCTACGCAGAAACTTATGGAATTCGTACAGGACAGAGGAGCAGAAATCCTGATAGGAGGAGACGCAAACGCAAAGCACAGGAAATGGGGAAGCTCAGTGACGGACGGGAAAGGGGAGGAGCTGATGGAGTTCATCCTAGCTAATGGTTTGGTGACACTGAACACTGGAGGGAAACATACCTTCGAGACGATGCTGAGGAAGGAAGTCCTGGACGTGACGCTGTGCTCACAGAGCATGGCTGGAAAAATCAAGGGATGGAGAGTGAGCGAAGAGGTATCATTCTCCGACCACAAATATATCAGATTTGAGTTAGAAACAGGGAAACAGCAAGAAGCACAGAAAAGAAGAAACCCGAGAACTACAAATTGGAAGAGGTACGCGGAAAGGGTGGAGGAGAGAATTCCGGAACTCCCCACAAGATACGGAAACGAGGAGGAAGTGAATGAAGCAGTGGACACGTTATCCAAGATTCTGAGAGAAGCTTGGGAGGAGACTACGGAAGAAGTGGAGCTAAGGGGCAAGATTACGATTCCATGGTGGAACAGGGCACTGGAGAAGGAACAAAAGGAGATCAGGAAGAAAATCAAGATCGCCAAGAGGAAAGGAGGAGTGGCGAGGTGGAAAGAAGTGAAAGAACTGACAAGGGTGTTCAGAAGAAAAGTGATAGTGGCAAAAAGAGAATCCTGGAGGGAATTCTGCGCGAACGTCAAGGGAGTATCGGAAGCAACGAGACTCAGCAAGCTGTTAAGCAGTGAAGCAAGGGAGCAGCTAGGAGCCTTGAGAAGAGAAGACGGGACATACTCGGAATCAGACGAGGAATGCCTGAAGATGCTAATGAAAGAGCATTTCCCGGGATTCAGTGAGACATCGCTGGAGGTGCAGGGAAATGGAGAAGGAATGAGCAGGCGAGAAGAAATTCGTAGGCCGGGCTGGGAAATAGCGAATAGAATAGTGAGGCCAGACAGAATGGAATGGGCGATAAGCTCATTCTTGCCATATAAAACACCGGGGGTAGATGGAATCTACCCGAAGATGATAAGGGTAGCGATGCCATATATCAAGGAATTCTTGACGAAAGTAATGAGAGCAAGCTTGGCACTAGGAGTGATACCAAGATCATGGAAGGTAACTAGGGTGACGTTCATCCCGAAGCCAGGGAAGACGGATTATGCGGTACCGAAAGCGTATCGGCCCATCAGTCTGACATCATTTCTCTTGAAGATGGTGGAAAGGCTGGTGGATAGATATATGAAGGAGGTGACGCTGGAGAAGAGGTCGCTGCATAGCAACCAACACGCCTTCAGGATTGGACACTCGGTGGAGGTGGCGCTCCATAACCTGGTAGGAGAGGTAGAGGAAGCCATGAAAAAGAAGCTACTGACGATAGCCGGGTTTCTGGACATCGAAGGGGCATTCAATCAGACGTCTACGGAGCTGATAGTAAGAGCTCTGAAAGAGTTCGGGGAAAACGAATATGTCATCCGGTGGATAAACATCATGTTGACCACCAGGGAGTTACAAACCTCGAAAGGGGAAACTATCGCGAAGGGATTCGTGAATAGAGGCTGCCCTCAAGGGGGAATCCTGTCACCACTATTATGGTGTTTGGCAGTGGATAATCTCCTACGCAAACTTGAAAAAAGTGGCGTAGTGGTTTTGGCTTATGCCGATGACGTGACTTTCCTGGCAACAGGAAAGAACGCGGAAGCTGTCACTTATAGGGCAAAAAAGGCACTATGGGTACTGGAAGAGTGGTGCGACCGAACGGGACTATCGGTGAATCCAACGAAAATGGAAATGATCTTGTTCACACGGAAGATTAATAGGCCGATCATCACGGATCTGAGGTATAAGGGACAGGCACTGGAGTTCACGAGGGAGGTGAAGTATCTAGGGGTCTGGTTGAACGAGAGACTGACATGGAGAAAACACATATTCAAACAGATAAGTAAAGCGAAAGCGAATTTAGCAATGTTGGGCAGAGTGGTGGGCCCCACGTGGGGTTTATCACCTCTGACAACAAAGTGGATGTATGAAGCGATTGTTCTCCCTAGGTTGATGTTCGGCTGCATAGCCTGGTGGGAGGCGGCCAACATGAGGACAGTGAAGGACAAGCTGGACGGTCTGCAAGGACTGGCGTTAAAAAGGATATTAGGTACGCTGAGTACAACACCGACAAGGGCAGCGGAGGTGGTAGCAGGGATAGAACCGCTGGACATAAAAATCAGGACGTTGGCGCTGAAGACGGCGCACAGACTAGTATCATGGAACGTATGGAGGGAAAGGGAATTTGGGCACAGCTCAATACTGAGGAAGGAAGGAAACAAGGCCATCAGAGAACTGATAAGTATGAGACAAGACGGTAGAACCTTAGAATTCATCTTTCAAAGGAAATTTCAGATACTAATCAGCAGCAAAACAAGCTGGGAAAAGAAGAAGAAGGATCTGAAAGAATACCATCAGATATGGTATACGGACGGATCCAGGAAGGAGGGCATCACGGGAGCAGCCTGGACGAACGAGAAAGGAACTGACATGAAGGTGATTCAACTGGGGAAATTGGCGACAGTCTTCCAGGCGGAAGTCCTAGCGATTCAGGATTGTGCGGAGACGTTAATAGAAAGAAACACAAGACACAAAAGGATTGCTATTTGCTCGGATAGCCAAGCGGCTCTGAAAGCATTGAGCAAGCCGGCACACAGATCCGTCTCAGTCATGGAATGTAAGAAGACAGTGAACAGACTGGCGGACAAGGGAAACAAAGTGACTCTGGTATGGGTGCCAGGGCACGAGGGAATCGAGGGAAATGAGATGGCGGACAGGCTGGCGAAACGAGGGTCAGACGAGGCGCCAACAGGGGCGGAACCGTACCTTCCGATGTCGGTACTGACGGTAAAGACGGCCATCAAGGAGTGGGCTGCTGAGCAAAGGAAGAGGAGATGGAGTGAAACTGAAGGATGCAGGGAGGCCAAGGAAATCTTGGGGGAGGAACCAAACTATAAATATGCCAAAAATCTGATCGAAATGGACAGAGGTAAGTGCAGACTAATGTCGGGACTGTTGACAGGGCACGCGCAACTCAAGCTGCATCTAGCAAGGATGAAGCAGTTGGAGGATAGGATGTGCAGCTTCTGCGAGATGGAAGAGGAGAGCAGTGCACACATCATCTGTAGCTGCCCCAGGCTGATGGCGAGAAGACATAAACACACGGGGAAATTCCTTCTAGAAGTGGAGGAAATTAAGGAGATAAAACTAGAAAAGCTAATGAAATTCATGATGGAGGTCAACCCGTGGAAACGCCCGGGTTGAACCCCGGTGTAAGGGTAAGAACGGAGAGTCTAGCTAGGTGATAGCCTCTATCGAAGGATGGAGGACTTCACTAGATTCAGGTCATCCGTCGGGATGATAGGATCAATAAGATCCTGGGGAGACTGACGGGTGAGGGCGAGGCCGGGGCCCTCATCGTAATCAGTAAAGGAAAGTGAAAATCCGGAATAATGTTGCATCCTTAAATTTTGCAGGAAGCTGGGAAGCGAGAGGCGAGGATCAGAGGAACGAAGAAAAGGAAGCGGGAAAAGAGGAGACAGTAGAGAATGGTCGAAAGGGGAAAGCAGCCAAAGGGAATAAATGAGAGAATGGAGTTTGTTTCAGATCAAGGAACGAGGAGAGCAAAGGGAAAGGACACGGATGAGAGGACTCGGGAGTCCAGGAAGCAGGAGAAAGGAACAAGAAGAGAGAAACGCGGTGGCACACAAAGAAGATGCAGGAGCGGGTAGAAAGAAGAGAAATAGTAGTGTTAAGAATTATAATTGTAAAAAAAAAAAAAAAAAAAGAGAAAGGAAATAATGTAAATAAAAGAATAGCTAGGAAACACAGAGAAATAAGAAAGCGTACAAGGGGATTTAGAAATAAGATTAGATACGTGAAAAAAGAGAGAGAGAAGGAAAAAAAAAAATATATATATATATATATCTATATACACACAGTATAAACATATAAACATGTATGAAATATATAATAATAGATAATAAACCGAGGGGAACAATAATAACGAATACTTAGGTATATACAAGAACTAGGTGAAAAAGAAAAAAAAAAAACGATTATAAATAAAGGAGGAGAGGAGTTTTGTTACAGATGGAGAGACGGGAGACGAAAGAAGAAAAGGAAAAACCTGGAAAGGAGAAAGCAGGAACAGGGAGCGATCTGTGGAGTTAACCGGATCACTCCCTGAGGGTAAGGTCTGAACGGAGAGTCTAACTGGGGTGGCGGCCGAAAGGGCCCTCACTAAGTTAAGATCATCCTTCGGGATGATAGGGTCGGAAGGATCCTGGGGGGACTCACGGATAGGGGCGAGGTCGGGGCCCCTGTCAACACAAATAACGGAAAATGAGCGTAGGAGTAAATAGTACAGTTAGTTAAATGTTTACAGTTGAAACCGAAGGAGGAAGGAGAAAGGAAGGACCCGCAGGAAGGGAGGAAAGGAAGCAGGAGCAAACTGAAAGGGACAGCAGAATGTAAGGAGAAGGGCGATAGCAAGGAACGAGTGTGGACTGGGAAACCGGGGGAAGACAATGGAAGGAAAGAGAGCAGCCCGGAAGGAGCAGAAGGAGGAACGGAGAAAAAGGAGACACAGAATATAGCTTTAGAATAGTTCATAATATTGATTGTAAAATGCAAATAAGAAGGAGAGAAAGAGGAGGGGTAGAATACTAGGCGCGATTAATTAAATAGAAGCAAAGAAGATTTAGAATTAGAAGTTTAGGTATAATGTAAAAAATTGAAAAAAAAAAAGAGAGATAACATAATAGATTGTGAAACAAATAAACGAATAGAATAGGTAAATAATTAAAGTAGAGTGAAATGAGAAACCGGCCACGGATTGTTAGAAGTAGAAATAGAAACGCGATTGAAGGTAAATAAGTAGACTCAGACGATAGAATACGTTGAAACACAAATGTACACTCAACTTTGCGATAATACAGTATAGTTTAGCAATTGAAAAGAGAATAGACTGAGAATTAAGGAATGAATGAGAGCATAGGACATAATAATAATAATGATAATGATAATATAGACACAAGTAATAAAGATAATATAATACGAGTAGCAACAAAAAGCTAAGTATGATAAGAAATGAGTAGACTGAATAAAAGAGTGTCGAAGATTAGAACCACGAAATTGTAGCCTGTATAAGGAATAGATGAGGAATGTTGAGAAAAGAATAAATAATGATTTTACCAGAATATTGTAAATACAAACTTTAAATACCTTAAAATACCTTGGAAAAAAAAAAAAAACATCAACAGAGAGAATAGGGTGCACAACGGGAGAGTAGAGAGAGATACCTTGCACTAGAATCAAACGTATCCTAAGCGAAACTGGGCCACATTGAAGCAGCAATGCCGAAGAATAGGCAAGGAGTAGCGAATGTGTCCGAATCCGCGGGACAATCTAGCTTCACAGCGAACCTCTGTGGGGAGGCAGAGCATAGATCTAGAGGACTCCCGATCCTCGCGAATCACCTGCTCCATAGTTGAACTGTAAAAGGCGAAACATAGGAGCAGGGGAGGGTCCATAGTTACCCGAGACGGCTCGTCCTACAGTTTCTTGGAAACATAGAACATAGGGACGAGGAGTCTGTCCATGAAATACTCTCTCTACTCAACATACGGTGTGCATCCTAGAACGCAAAAGAAATGGAAACGGCGAGCCGTCTGACGGGGAGCCAATTCCAAGACTACCTGTCCGAAAGGATATGGGGATTCCGTAAGGAAATACCTTCCTGAAAAGGAAGAAGTACAGAGGCCGGAGATGAGGAAGGTTCACACCTCATCTCAGCACTGTAACGATTCAACGAACGAGCTGCGAATTCTGAGATCGGAAGCCTCCAAGGGAACGACAGGTAAATGCAGGGACTTAGAGGAGCTAGAGCATAAGGGAGTAAAAGCACGCGAGAGGGTGGGGGGATGAGTGGGTGGGGGGTCAACGCCGTGGGGTAAGGGGATCTAGAGCTGCTTATCCGTCAACGGGAGGGGGGGAGCTTTCTGCGTCTCTGGGCATAAGGGGGGTGGGAGGGTAGATTCTGGGAAAAAGAGACGCGTCAAAAACACTGACGGAGCTGATATCGTCGATAGTTTGATCGACAGACGAATCGTCATTAGATCAATGAGACGATTTCGGCGAAATTCAGCTGGCTCGACAACGGAGAGGGTGGGGGGAAGATTAGTTGAGGGGGGAAGGTACCAGGATAGCTGGTCCTAGGGTGCGCGCACAGGGAACTTTGTGTGTAACGCAGGTTAGCTTAGGGAGGCTTCGATCGAGGACGAATTCGCAGCGATTTGGCGCAAGCCAAGATCGGGTTCTTAGCAGGACTCGAATGCGTCTGAGAAGTCCGGTGGGCCCAACGTCTTATACCACCTTAGCTACGAATAGGGAGGAACCATGGCACGGACTTCGATGAAGGCGTACCCCCGGCCGAAGGCACACCCTGCATAGGCCCGGGCCATGAAATTAAACCGGTGAAAAGTCTTAAATATCTCGGTGTAACCTTTGAAGAAGGTAATTATTTTAAAAAACACGTTGAAGTGGTTACTGGTAAAGGCATTAAAGTAATGGCAGGTTTGTCAAGACTTATGAATAATATTGGAGGGCCTAACGAGAAAAACAGGAAAATTTATTATAAAATATTAGAATCCGTGGTAATGTACGCTGCACCCATTTGGCACGAGGCGGTGTCCTTGGAAATAAACAGGAAAAGACTATTTTCTACACAAAAGGTTGGTTTGGGAAGGATTTCCAGGGCCTATAGGACCGTCTCACATGAGGCTCTAACCGTAATAACGGGGATTATGCCGATAGACCTTCAAATTAAGGCTAGAACCGAACTATATAGAAAGAAAACGTTAGAAAAAAGAAGAAAAATCATAAATAACGTAAATGCAGAAAAAGAATATAATGAAAGAATGAAAAAATATGAAGAAGAGATAAACATCAAATACAATACACTATGGCAAGAAAGATGGGAAGCCTCAAACAATGCGAGATGGACCTATAAAATTATAAGAAAAGTGGAAAATTGGAAAGATAGGAAGCATGGTCTGCTTACTTACCACCTTACACAAGCCCTGAGTGGCCACGGCTGCTATAATACATACAGGAAAAGAATTTTTGAAAGCGGAAAGCGAACTATGCTGGTATGGCTGCAAAGTAAACGATGACCCCGAACATACATTTTTCACCTGCAAAAAATGGGAAGCAGAGAGAGAGGAAATGAAAAAACAGGCAGAAATAAATATATGGACTCCGGAAATCATGACAGAGGAAATGTTAAAAGATGAAACCAAATGGGCTGCAATAGAAAATTTTATAACAAATATTTTGAAAGAAAAAGAAGCGTACGAAAGAGAAATAGACAAAAAGAGAAAACGTAAGAAATAGCGGAAATTAAATAATAGCGAAATTAAAATGAAGTGAGAAATTAAAAACGAGAGAAATTTATTATCGATATAGGAAAATAAAAAAGCTACTCAAAATTGTACATAAAATATTTTTACCTATTTACAAATTGTTATAAAAATCTTATTTATTCACTTACTAAATGGTTGTTTTTTGTTTTTAATTTATGTAACTAAATGTTTTTTTTATTTATTATTTATTTTACTATTTCACTAATGTTCTTTTGACCGTTGTATTCTGTTTTTTATACGTACGTATCTATTTATTTATATACTAACTGACAATGTCCTCTATTGTGTTTTAACCTACTAATCAAATTGTACATAGTTTTAAACTTTAGACCTAGAAATTGACAAATGAGTAGCTCAAAAGAAAGAATTGTAAGATGTGACCTGAGTAGGATATTTAGAGGCAAACCAGGTTTTAGGCCCCGGTAAAGTGTCTGCGAAGTAATGGAGAACAGTTCCGCAGACACACTTACACCGGGGAGGGGCGGTTGGGTGGCAAAAAAAAAAAAAAAAAAAAAAAAAAAAAAAAAAAAAAAAAAAAAAAGGTCTGGGTTAGGTCTGGGTTAGGTGAAAGATGCACGTACATCGAGATCGACGCCAAAGAAAGAAACAAAAGAATCGGCGTCACAAGTTACACCGCCAGGGGCAAAACTGAGAGGGCCGAAAATACTATGGGACGTCATTACCCGAGGAACGCAGACGACGGGCGATTTTGACGCGACAGTAAAAAGGTACACCCCGGAGAAGAAAGGCAGAGTGCCTGCGGACAGAGCCGCCGCGAAAAGGAAAGTGAGATCCCCGAACGAAGAGCTGCCCGGTAAAAGAAAGAGGGGCTTTACACGTGGGATCGGCAAGGAGGTTGAAGGTGAAACGGGTGAGGTAATTAGTACGTCCCTATCGGACCTTAAAGAGTGCGAGACAACGGAAGGCACTGTAAATAGTGTACCCTCCGAAAATGAAGCATGGCAGACAGTCGGTAAGAGAGGAAAAAGTATGCGTCTTAAGAGCGCGAAAGACACCCCCTCGAAATCCGATGCAGACAAACGTGGCTCCAGCAAGGAAGACCGCAGAAATGCGGAACAATTACCGAATAAAAAGAGGAGACCACAAGGAAATAGGAGATCAGAGGCGGTCCTAGTAAAAGTGTCTGAAGGTAAGACCTTCGCAGACCTCTTCAGACAGATTGCTAGTGGATCAAAAGAGAAACTTAGCGGAATTAAAACAGTACGCAGGTCTCGTGCCGGAGATCTGGTAATAGAAATCAGCGCAAAGACGGACGCTGAACAAATAAAGAGTGTGGTCAGCGCGGCAGTCGGCGAGTCACACAGTATAAGGGCACTCCAACCGAAGATCTCGTTAGAAATAAGAGATCTTGACCCAATCTCCACCAAGGAGGAAGTGGCGAAAGACCTGGCGGACCACTATAAAATACAAGATGCAACGGTGGTCAATATCAAATCCATTAGAGGCGCTTACGCAGGCACAAGGGTAGCAATAGCGGAACTACCGATGAAGTTTGCGGGCCCTATCAGAGACGGTGATAAGCTGAAGATTGGGTACACGATCTGCAAAATAAGGGTGGTACCGCGTCTGACACGTTGCTTCAGATGCCACGATTACGGCCATATGTCGTACAACTGTAAGGTCCAGATAAATGGAAGTGAGATATGTAGAAAGTGTGGGAATGAAGACCACAGCATAAAAACATGCACTTCAATGCCCAGATGCATCTTGTGCATACGAAAAGGAATCCACGAAACTAAATGTGGACACGTGGCGGGCTCGCTTGTATGCCCTCAATACAAGGTGCACGTGAAAAACATGCTTGGAGGCCGGAACACACTTTCCAAACATTGAAAATTATACAGGCGAACATAAACCACTGCAGAATGGCGCAGGATCTTTTGGTACAAACTGCAGTGGAGAATAAAATCGATGTAGTGCTGATTACGGAGCCACTATATAACCCTGGACACTGGAATATGAGTGGCAGAAACACTGCCGCCATATGGGTGACAGGATATAATGAGGTCCGCGCAAATCAGGACAAATTCTTCCGGGGTGAGGACTATGCAGGTGTCGTGCTGGAAGGGCTCACCATAGTAAGCGCATATATCTCGCCAAACGTCGGAAAGGACGTTTTTACAGCCAGAGCGCAGGAAATAGTGAGAGGGACTAGGGCAGCAGGTCAAAGCATTTTACTAGCCGGGGACTTTAACGCCAAATCCCCTGCCTGGAGCTCTGAGAAACTCGACGAACGAGGTGTGGTGCTTACGGAAATTCTGTGGCAAGCCAATCTACACCCCATCCACACGATAGGTGGATATACTTTTGAGAGACAGGGCAGGAGATCCAAGATCGATTTCGCAATTGCAGATATTGGCACGATAGCCAAGGTCGACAGAAGTGAGGTTCTCGATGATTTTACGGCATCCGATCACAGATACCTGATACACATAATATCAGGTACTTGGTCGAGTGTGAAGACCAACCCTTCGACTACCTGGAAGGTCAGAACATTGGACACCAAAAAACTGAAGAAAGCCTTCGACGCTCACACTGAAGGACTTGCTGTCAGCGTGATGGTAGAGGAGGAGATTGATAAAACGGTCAAATCCATACGTGAGTCATGCGATGCGGCTATGGAGAGAAGATCAACCCGCTATTCTCTGAAACCACCAAATGAATGGTGGAATAAAGATATAGCCAAACTTAGGAAAACAGCAAATAGACTCAGGAGGGCCATGCAACGAAGCCGATCCAAGAACTCTAGAGACCTCGCAGAAAGAACGGCTAATTTCAAACGGGCTAGGACTGCTCTAAAGAAAGAAATCGCTAAAGCCAAAGCGTTGGCTTGGGAAAATCTTTGCGCTACGATCGAGGGCGACCTGTGGGGAAGACCCTATAGAATGGCGATCAAGTACGTAAAGAGCAAGTTACCCACCCCTTGCTTGTCTATGGATATGGCCTCGAGGGTACTTGAGAAACTCTTCCCTAAAGAGGAATCTTGCGAACAAAGCGCCAGGCAAACACATGTGCATAGTATAGATGTATATAGTAGATTTAGGGATAGCTTAAGTTTTAAAACGGGCCCTGATGACTTTCGATGGACGACGGACTATTCGTGGCCTGCGGTGACCCGGGAGGAACTCCTAAGTGCAGTAAAGAAACTGCACCCGAAGAAGGCACCAGGAATGGACGGGGTGCCTGGATTGATTATAAAAGGACTGGCGAGTTATGCGCCTAACAAGTTTATGGCGATGATAAACGGGTGCCTGAGAGAGGGCATTTTCCCTAAACCGTGGAAAATGACAAGAGTAGTCCTGATACCTAAGGAAGGCAAAGATCGAGCCACACCTGAGGCATACCGTCCGCTATGTATAATAGATGCCGGAGCGAAATTACTTGAATACGTGATACGCGAACGACTGTTGGGAGCTCTTGGCCCTGATGGCCTCTCTGAAAATCAGTTTGGTTTTAGGAGGGGAAGGTGTACCACGCAGGCGATAGAAGTGGTGAAAGAAGCTGCGGATACGGCCATAATTAAACAGCGGTACGCCTTCTTGGTCACATTGGACATCCGGAATGCTTTTAACAGCATCAAATGGAGGGCCATACGAAACGAGCTCGAAAGACGGAAGATCCCGGCCTATTTGAAAGGTATATTAAACAACTACTTTGCGGATAGAACCGTCGTATATCATAGCAACGAAGGGCCAGTTATTAGAGATGTAACTATGGGAGTTCCGCAGGGGTCAGTGATTGGGCCCCTGTTGTGGATCATGGTTTACGACGCACTCTTACGGCGGGAGATGCCCAATGGGTGCCGAATAATCGGGTATGCCGACGATATTGGCATCATTATCACCGGGGGTTCACTAGAGAGAGTCCGACTAGTCCTGGAATCGGAGATCCGTGCTGTACAGGAATGGCTGCAAGATGTAGGACTAAAATTAGCGGAGGAGAAGACCGTAATTATACCCCTAAACAAAAAAAGGATACCAAGTACTATGTCCTTCCAGATCCTGGAGCACAAACAAATGCTCACGGATACGGTAAAGTATTTGGGTATAACAATCGACTCCAGAAGAAATTTTAGAGAACATATATCTCGAGTCACAAATAAGGCGGTACGTGTCATGTCGGCTTTATCTCGCATTATGGGTAATAGCTTAAGCCTATCACAAAAAAGCAGGTATTTATATTATCTAATAATGGAATCGATCATTTTATATGGGTGCCCGATATGGTCCGACGCGGTTAAAGACCGTGTGAACGAGATGACGCTTAGGAGAGCGCAGCGTATGGGCCTAAATCGCGTTGTAAGAGCCTATAGGACGGTGTCGGTGGACGCGTTATGTGTCATCGCTGGAACGCTCCCGATGACCCTGAAAGTGATGGAGAGGGTTGAATTATATAATACCTTTGTTAGGCTCAGAAGGAGAGGTGGACGATTATGTCTTCCTGGACTTTCTCGGCGCAACCTGGCGGATGGATACCCCTCCGCGCTGGACGGTGGACCGGCGGGTGTGGACGGTGAGGACGAAATGACCAGCAGCGACGAGGTCTGGACGGAACAAAACCGTATACGCAGATTGAAGCTGGAAAAGAAAAAGAAAATTAGAGAGGAGATGATGGTAATCTGGCAAAACATGTGGGACAGATCAAACGCTGGCAGATGGACTTACCGTTTCATTAGAGACGTTGCATTATGGGTGAACAGAAAACACGGACAGCTAGATTTCTATTTCACACAAGCGCTGACGGGACATGGTTGCTTTCGAGACTACCTGCAAAAAATTGGTAAGGACAGCGAGAAAACATGCTGGTACGGGTGTGGTGTCGTTGACGATGCGGGACACACCCTGTTTAGATGTGGCAAATGGGACTCGAACAGAACCTCCCTAAGAAATACGCTGGGCCTGTCAGAAGAGCAGCTGACGCCGGAAAGGGTTGGTACCAAAATCCTTGAAGATAACGTCAGCTGGACGGCATTCGGTAGCTTCTGTAGGAATATACTGAAGCAGAAAGAAGCCGATGAAAGGGAGAGGAAAAGGGCCACGCCCACAAGTATACGGGTCGATTTGGAGGAGGACGAAGGTGACTTTCTCACAGAAATACTGAGAGAGGTCGCGAACTAGTCAGGGTCCAGATGGGAGAAACCCATGATTAAACCGATATAGGGGCGGTACCGCGTGGGGTGGGGCTAGGGGTATGGCCGATCGCGGGGGTGGGACGTTTCTTGTTTCGAGGGGTAGGGCAGTGGGCCGCGCCTGGGTGGCTCCCAGCCTTCGGCGGTTGGGAGTCCCCAGTTTAACGGTCCACTGTGCGTCGCGAGGGTGGGACGTGGGGTGGGGCTAGGGGCGGGGCCTATCGCGTGGGTGGGGCGTAGGGGTGTGGCCGATCGCGGGGGGTGGGGCGTTCTTGGTTCGTGGGGTAGGGTCAGTGGGCCGCGCCTGGGTGGCTCCCAGCCTTCGGCGGTTGGGAGTCCCCAGTTTAACGGTCCACTGTGCGTCGCGAGGGTGGGACGTGGGGTGGGGCTAGGGGCGGGGCCTATCGCGTGGGTGGGGCGTAGGGGTGTGGCCGATCGCGGGGGGTGGGACGGTCTTGTTTGGGGGGGTAGGGTCAGTGGGCCGCGCCTGGGCGGCTCCCAGCCTTCGGCGGTTGGGAGTCTCCAGTTTAACGGTCCACTGTGCGTCGCGAGGGTGGGACGTGGGGTGGGGCTAGGGGTGGGGTGGGGCCTATCGCGTGGGTGGGGCGTAGGGTTGTGGCCGTTCGCGGGGGGGGGTGGGACGTTTTTGTTTCGTGGGGTAGGGTCAGTGGGCCGCGCCTGGGTGGCTCCCAGCCTTCGGCGGTTGGGAGTCCCCAGTTTAACGGTCCACTGTGCGTCGCGAGGGTGGGACATATCGGTACGGGTTGGGAGAGGACCGGTGATACGGTCTCGTGGGGGGAGCCTCATTGGGAGGCTTAAACGGGGGGTCCCGGTGGCTTTTGCCGCCGGGAGGGCGATGTTCATGCCATGCTGCGGGTACGTCGCCCTCCTGGTAGACCGGCACACGTCACAGAGGTGACCGCGGTGAGTTTTAGTGGGTATACCCGGAGACGGGGGAGTCCCACACTACCCGGAGAAATCCGGGTGTGCGTAAAGCATTTCTCACCGCGTAAACAAAAAAAAAAAAAACAAAAAAAAAAAAAAAAAAAAGGTCTGGGTTAGGTCTGGGTTAGGTCTGGGTTAAAAGAGCCAGGGAAGAGTAAATTTAGATGTAAAATGGGAAACAAGGAGAATAGGGAATACGAGAAGGGAGCAGGAGGAAAAGGTGAGGAAATGGTTGGAGGAAAGAGAAAAGATCATAGGTACGACAGGAAAGCAGGAACAAAGGGACGAAGGAAACACAGAAGGAATCAAGGGAGAAAAGGAGGGGAAGAAGGAAGGAAAAGGAATAGTAAGGATAGAAGAGTTGAAGAAAAGGTTCCCACAGGTGCAGTTTGAAAGTAGGAAGAGAACGCTAGAGGGGGGAAATAAAGGGGTGGAGGCGAAGAGAATAAAGGAAGCCGAAAGAAGAAAAGGGGCTAGTACGAGTAAGGAAGAAGAGGAGGAGAAAAAGGAAGGGGGGGTCGACAAGTCTCGAATGGAAGAGAAGGCGATGGAGGCAAAGAGAAAAGAGAGGAAGAGTGAGAGAACGCCAGAGGGGGGGAGGAGGAGGGAATGGGAGGAGGAAAGGAAAAAGAATAGAAGGGAAATGGTAAAGAAAAGACTGAGGGAGTTATTTGGGGAAAGCGAGGAGGAGGGTGAGTGAAAATTGGGCCCTCTCCCCTCCCCCCTATCTGGTGGAGTATGAGGGGAAAAAAAAAAAAAAACCCCACGGTTGTTGTATAATATAGATAAGACATAAATAGGATAAGATAGAACATAGAATAAGCTAGTAGTTAAGAATGCGAAGGTATGAGATGGGTGAATGAAGTGAGAACAATTGTAAAGCATGAGTGCGAGAGGGTGAAGGAATGAGTGAGGAAGGGGTTTCTGAGCAATGTGGTGGAATGTCTTGCCCCCTGATTACACAAAATATCCCTACGTAACAGTCTGTTTATCTAATTTAAGGATTGGAGAAAAACCTGGAGGAAACGGAGGACTTTAGGATCGAGGAGGACTTTTTTAATGAGGACGCGGATTTCAACATAGAGGACTTAGAGGAGGAGATCTTCAAGGAGGAGAAACCAAAGGAGAAAATTGAAAAGATGGAGGTAGTTGAAGAAATACTCAAGAAACCTGTGGTGCGGGAGATAGAAATAATAGGGGGACAGCCGGGTACTAGGAAACAAGCCGACATAAGGGAGCTACTAGTAGGAAAAATAAAATGTCAACCTATCCAACCCAAAATCAAAGGAATAGGGAGAGAAAATGGGAAGAGCGAGAAGGTGGCCGGAAAGGGAGAACAAAAGGGGGGTGGAAAGAGAGAGAAAAAGGAAGTGGGAGAGTGGGGGAACTTAGGGGTGAAGGAGAAGAAAACCAAAGAGGAGATAATCTATGTAATCGAGGAAGATACACAGAACAAAAATGGCAGAGAGAAAGAAGGGATAGATTGGGAGGCGGAGAGAAGGAAGGTTATCGATGTCAGGGAAGATAAGGATAGGAAAGGGATGCAGGGAGGTCCGAAGGGAAAGGTAAGATGGGCAGAGGAAGTGAGCAGAAAGGAAGCAAAAGGAAAGGAGGAAGGAAGGACAAATAAGGCAGTGGAAACAAAAGGAAACAAGGAAGAAATAGAGAGCGGCGACAGAAGTAAGGAGGAAGACAAAGGAATAAACAAAGAGGATAAGGAAAAGGAGGGGAGTGGAAGGATAAAGGAAGACCAGCAAAAGGCTGCAGGAAGGGAAAGAGGCGACGAGAGGGATAGGAGGATTAAATTCTGCATCATACCAGAAGATTATCCGAGTCGGAAATTAAATCGAATGGAAATGGACGGAATAATCTCCGCGTTCGTACTCCGATGCCTAGAGTCAGAGGAAAGGACATACATCACGCGCATAGGTCTTATGAACGGAGGCATCTTAGTGGATTCAAGGGGAACGCGAACAAAAGAAATATATTTAAAAAATAAAGAGGCGGTAGAAAAAGTATGGGGGGGAAGAATTAAAATTGAAGATCCTGAAGTATTAAATAAGAGAATTAGAGTAATAGCGTCGGTGGGCCTTCAGGGGATTCGGGCAGAGGACCTCCCGAGGCTTCTTAGGCATGATAACAGACAAATTCGTGTAGCTGACTGGCAGTTACTGAAGGTGGGACCCACCCTAAGCAGGGGCCGAGACTGCTGCTTTGAGGTGGGACCCCGCACATACAGGTTTCTCAAGCAGCGAGAAATGAGGTTACCGATAGGGGGGGGGGGGGGCGAGTAAGGTAACATTCACGTTGTTACAGTTCCTGAAGTAGCAGCAACAAGATGCTGTAGGGTTAGAAAAAAAAAAAAAAGAGAAAAAGGAGAGGATCAAGCATGGGGGAGGGAAAGGGGGGGGTGAGCAAAAGGCAACCAACACATTGTTACAGTAACACGAGTAATAGTAGCGGAATATCGTAGGTTAGGATAAGTAATGTTAGATAAGGATATGTACAAATATATGTAAGATAATAAATAAATAAGTAAGGATAGCAAAAAGAGAATAAGATCAATGACCTACACTGGGGAATCAAAAAGGGAAGGGAAAGGAGGACAGATGAGCCAAAGGGAAGGAGGAAGAGAAGGAAGAGGGAAGAAAGAAGAAAGTGCATTATACGAAGGTAAGGCAACTTAGAAGAAATAATAAAGGAAGATTTTTGTTGCAGAAACCGTTAACCATGTCCCTCAGATTCACCCAAATTAATCTCCACCATAGTGAGGCCGCCTCAGCAGCACTAACAAGGACCATGGCCAGGGACAGGATTGACGTGGCGTTGATTCAGGAACCATGGACAGCTCATGGTGGTATAAGGGGATTAGGACTAATCGGCAAGGTATGGGCACTAAATAATAAACAGGCACGGGCGTGCATTTTAACTAGGAAAGGCCTGGACGTGGGAACGATAAGGCAGTTTAACGCAAGGGACATGGCAGTAGTGAGTATGAGTATAAGGGATGAAGAGGAGCAGGAGGAAAAGACGATCTACATTGTATCGGTTTACGCGCCATGGAATGCAAAGGAGAAAAGACCAGGAATAGCGGTACAAAGGTTCATGGAATTTGCACAAGACAAAGGAGTGGAGGTGCTGATAGGAGGAGATATGAATGCTAAGCACAAGAGATGGGGAAGCACAACAACGGATACAAAAGGTGAGGAACTAATGGAGTTCATTTTAGCAAACGGACTGGTAATGTTAAACAGAGGAAACAGGCACACGTTTGAGACAGTAACTAGGAAGGAGGTGCTGGATGTAACAATGTGTTCCCAGAGCCTAGCGGGCAAACTGAAAGGTTGGAGAGTAAGCAATGACATCTCATTTTCGGATCATAAGTACATCAGGTTCGAGGTAGAAGTTGGACAACAACAGGAGGTGCAGATGAGAAGAAATCCAAGGGCAACGAATTGGAAGAGGTATGGAGAAATAGTAAAGGCACACAAACATGAATTTCCTTCCAGATATGGGACAGAAGAGGAACTTAATGAAGCGGTAGATAAACTAACGCAAGTATTAAGAGAAGCATGGGAGGACTCGACGGAAGAGATCGAGTTTAGGAATAAAGTGAAGATACCATGGTGGAACAGGACACTGGAAAAGGAACAGAAGGAGATCATGAGAAGGATAAAAACGGCAAAAAGGAAAGGCGGGGTAGCGAGATGGAATGAAGTGAGGGAGCTAACAAGGATCTTCAAAAGGAAGGTAATTGTGGCCAAAAGGGAGTCATGGAAAGAGTTCTGTGCAGGAATCAAGGGAATCTCAGAGGCAACAAGGCTCAGTAAAATGTTAGGAAGTGAAGTGAGAGAACAACTCGGGGCTCTAAGGAAGGAAGATGGGACTTATACGGAGACAAACGAGGAAAGCTTAAACATGCTGTTGACTGAACACTTTCCGGGCTTCAGTGGGGTCCCACTGGAGACAAATGAAGGCATGAACAAGGAAGGAACATTAAATGTGATCCAGAGACCAGGATGGGAAATAGCTAACAAAATAGTTAGGCCAGACAGGGTAGAATGGGCGGTTGAGTCATTCCTGCCGTATAAAACACCAGGGGTGGACGGAATCTACCCCAAAATGATAAAGGTAGCGATGCCATACATAAAGGAATTCGTGGTGAAGATAATGCGAGCCAGTCTCGCATTAGGAATTATACCACAACTGTGGAAGGTAACTAGGGTAACCTTTATACCCAAACCGGGGAAAACGGACTATACAGTGGCTAAAGCATTCAGGCCAATAAGTCTGACGTCATTCCTACTGAAGATGCTGGAGAGATTAATAGATAGATACATGAAGGAAGTGACTTTGACAATGAAACCTCTACATAATAAGCAACATGCTTTCAGGATAGGACACTCGGTGGAGGTGGCCTTGCACAACTTGGTAAGTGAAGTAGAGGAGGCTATGAGGAAGAAATTTCTCACAATAGCGAGCTTCTTGGACATTGAGGGGGCGTTTAACCAAACGTCAACGGAACTAATAGTCAACTCGCTAAGGGAATTTGGCGAGAATGAGTATGTTGTCCGGTGGATTAGCAACATGTTAACCACCAGGGAATTGCAAACCTCGAAAGGGGAAACAATTACGAAAGGTTTCGTGAATAGAGGCTGCCCTCAAGGGGGAATCCTGTCACCCCTTCTATGGTGTGTGGCAGTGGACAAACTCCTACACGATCTGGATAAGACCGGCGTAGTGGTATTAGCGTATGCTGATGACGTAACCTTCCTGGCTACAGGAAGGAATGAGACAATTGCAGTATGCAAAGCAAGGAAGGCGCTGTTGGTGCTGGAGGAATGGTGCGACAAAACGGGATTGTCAGTGAATCCCACAAAAATGGAGACGGTACTGTTTACAAGGAAGATAAACAGGCCGAATATCACGGGACTCAAATACAAAGGGCAGACACTGCAGTTCAGCAGGGAGGTGAAATATTTAGGAATCTGGTTGAACGACAGATTAACTTGGAGGAAGCATGTATTCAAACAGATCAACAAGGCCAAAGCCAACCTGGCGATGTTAGGAAGAGTGGTGGGACCCACATGGGGACTCACGCCACAAATAACGAAGTGGCTGTACGAAACAATTGTACTCCCAAGATTAACGTTTGGGAGTATAGTGTGGTGGGAAACAACGAATATGCGAACAGTCAAAGAAAGGCTGGACGGGCTACAGGGACTGGCACTAAAGAGAATTCTAGGGACTCTAAGCACAACACCCACAAGGGCGGCGGAAGTGGTAACGGGGATGGAACCCTTGGATATTAAAATCAAGGCAATCGCCATGAAAACAGCGCATAGATTGGTAACCTGGGGAGTTTGGAAGGAAAGGAGCTATGGACATAGCTCGATACTAAAGCTTGAAGGAGACGATCACGTCAGGGAGTTAGTAAGTATGAGACAGGATAATCAGATCCTGAAATATATGTTTCAAAGGAAATTCCAGGTAAGAATAGGAAGTAGAGCAAAACAGGGAACTGCAGGACACGAATGGAAGGACTACCACCAAGTTTGGTTTACGGATGGCTCAAGGAAGGAAGGCGTCACAGGGGCAGCCTGGACTAACGAAGAAGGAACGGATAAAGGAATACTACACCTAGGAAAATTGGCAACGGTGTTTCAGGCAGAGGTACTGGCCATTCAGGCATGTGCGGAAATGCTCGCGGAAAGGGATGTAAGGAACAAGAAAATAGCTATCTGCTCGGATAGCCAAGCGGCGCTGAAGGCGCTCTGTAAGCATGCTCACAAGTCCATAACGGTTATGGAGTGCAAGAAGAAATTGAACGAGCTGGCAGAAAGAACAAACAGGATAACCCTGATCTGGGTGCCGGGACACGAGGGAATAAAAGGGAATGAGATGGCGGATAAGCTAGCAAACCAAGGATCAGACGAGGTCCCGATAGGAATGGAACCTTATTTACCGATGTCGGTATTAACGATAAAGACAGCAATTAAGCAATGGACATTGGGAGAAAGGAAGAGGAAATGGCTGGAAACAGAGGGTTGCAGGGAAGCGAAGGAGATGCTAGGGGAAGAGCCGAAGTACAAATATGCAAAAAATTTAATAGCATTGGACAGAGGAAGGTGCAGACTGTTATCAGGACTGCTAACGGGACATGCCCAACTGAAGCTTCATCTGGCGAGAATGAAGCAACAAGTGGATAGATTGTGCAGCTTTTGTGAAGAGGAAGAAGAGAGCAGCGCTCATGTCATATGCAAGTGCCCCGGACTTATGAATACACGCAGGAAGTTTCTGGGGAAATATTTCCTGGAAACGCAAGAGGTAGGGCAGATAAAACTAGAGAAACTATTAAGGTATGTAATGAAGGTTAACCCGTGGAAACATCCGGGTTAACCTCGCGAGAAAAAAAAAAAAAAAAAGAAAGAGAAAAAGAAATAGGAACAGAACGGAGAGTCCAGGTAGGTGGGGACACATAACAAACGGAGGTCCACACTGACTAAAGATCATTCAAACGAATGATAGGATCCAAAGGATCCTGGAGGGACTCACGGGTGAGGGCGAGGTCGGGGCCCTCATCAGGACTTACATAGAAACGAATTGATATAATAAATGGTGGTTTTCAGCAACAGGAGCAGAGGAAGAGGAGTGGGCAAAGGGACGGGAAGACAGGAGACGGGCAGAAGAGGAAGGACGACAAGGACCAGGAATGTCAAAAAGGGAATTAGGCAAGGAGGAAGGGAGGAAGGACGATATATAGATTAATAAAAAGAAAAAGGAAGATTAGTCTGTTCACAGGGACACAAAGGAGGAGAGGAGTACAGCAGAAGAAGGGGAACAGAGAAAAAGGAGAAGGACACGGGTAAGGACAGGGGAGGGCAAGGAATCGGGAAGAAGAAGGAAAAGCGGAAGGAGAATGAAGACGATGAAGAAGAAATGGAAAGCAAGAGAAGAGAAGGAAGAAATGTAAATAGACGCATATATGTAAATAAAGCCGGATTAAGCAGAAAAGTCTGCATACCGTAACGAAAAGTAACCGTCAACATGTATAAAAATCAATAAAGATTGGGAAGGGAGGGGTGAGAGGTGTTTTCCTGTACCTAAAAAAAAAAAAAAAAACACAACAGCATAAGATAAAATAAAAGCAGGAATCAAAAGAAAGGAAAAACACAGGAATTAATGTGATAGTTGGGAAGTTTGATTTCAGGGCAAGGACCAGAAGAAAGGGAATAAGGACAGGGAGTCCAGCGGAGGAATCGGGACAGGGCAGGAAGAGGAGCAGGGAAGGGAATTAATCTGTGGAAAAAACCGGATTAATTCCCTAAGGTAAGGAAACTATCGGAGAGTCCAACTGGGTGGTGGACTTTGTACATCGAAGTCCTTCACTAAGTTAAGGCCGTCTGCAAGGACGATAGGGTCAAGGGACCCTGGGGGGACTCACGGGCGGGGGCGAGGTCGGGGCCCCCGTCGCAACAAAAACAAAACAGCACATGGGTAAGACAAGAATGGAGGGAGGAGGACAGAGTAGGAGGATTGAAAAAAAAAAAAAAACACTTTTATGAAAGAGTTACAAATATATTTGTGATTTTGCAGCTTGGAGAAGATGAAGGGACGAAAAGAAAAACGGAAAGGGATCCTGGAAGCAGGAGAGCAATGCGGAAGAAGTCAGAGGGAAAAGGAGACAATCACAGAGGAAGGACCGCTACCAGGAGAAACGAACAAGATCTAGACAAGCAGGCCGGATAAATAGAATAACGTACAGACAAAAGAATGTGTAAAAAAAAAAAAAGAAAAACCCTCCTCTAGTATATAAGTATATAATTGTGAATATAAATATAAGATAGCATAAGATAAGAAGCCTGGTAAGAGGCTAGAATACGCTATAAGATAGATAAAGCAACCGTGAACAGAGAGGGAAATTGTAACCTCGAAGTGTAACAGGGCCGGGAGGGCGGGTTAAATTTTGAAATTTTGGATTTTGAAATTTCGAAATGTTAAATTTTGAAATTTTGGAATTTTCGAATTTCGAAAATTTAAAGTTCTCTTTTATAGTTGGAACTATCTACATGGAAGTCCTGAAGCATTGGAAGTGCAAATTGTAAAAGTTTAGGTTTAGGTTTAAGAAGGTTAAATCTTAAGAAGGAAAAAGTGTAAGCTACAAATGTAAATGAAGCAAAAGAAGAGAGAGAGGTGTCTCCTTTCGTCCTGCAAAATAAAGAAATAAAATACATTGTATAAGTACAACGAATGAGTAAAGAGTTTCTACCATACAGCATGGAGGCAAGCAGGACGAGGTCGAGCTAGACGAGCATGAAGAAGAGGAGAAAAAAAAAAAAAAAAAAAGAAATGTATAGCTGTAGGGTGAACGGAAGATGCGACAAACGAGAAAAGACAGAAGTAAGTAATGTACGGTAAGAAAAATGAAAGTACGAAAGTATGTAATTAGAAACGTTAAGAACGATAAGCGGCAGGGACGAGAGAACGAGAAAAGCGAATCGAATGTAACATCGATAGACAATGGGAAGGTATGAAAAAAAAAAAAAAAAATGTGTATAATATAGTAGGGATAAGATACGACAATAAGAATATGTACGAAATTGTAACGAATGTGCGGACAAATAACTTCTGTAGGAAAAAGTAAGAAATAAAGAAACATTCAAGGCAAATCAAGAATATAAGACTATCAAATGATTCTGGCACACCCCGATAAATTAAAATTAAAGGTAAGATATATAATAAAAGAAAAGGAGAAAAGTAAGTATACATACGTATAAATAAATAATAATAAAGAAAAGAGAAAGAAAAAGAAAAAAAAAAAAAGAGAAGAGAAAAAAAAAAAAGTACAATGAGAATGAAAAGATGCATAGCAGGGGGATGGAGGGGACATCCGTGAAATACATAGACGAAACTGACAGGTCATAAGGAAATGACAAAGGGAGTAGTCTCATGTCTCCGCTCATAATCGGGATAGTCTAACTTCACAGCGAACCTTGCACGGCAGAGCACAGATATTAGACGACTCTCGACTCCTGCGAATCGCCTGCTTCATAGTTCCCTGCAACAGGTGAAACACAGGAACAGGTGAGGCTCCAAAAAATCTTCCAAGGAATCCGCATCCTCGAAGTCCATCTTCATCCCATCACACGCTATGCATCTTATGCACGAGAAACGAGAACGACGAACTGTTCAGCAGGGAGTCCGACTCGGAATACCTGTCCGTAAGGATACGGGGATTAAGAGACAATACCTTCCTGAGATACGGAAGAGGTACAGAGGCTGGAGAAGGGAAGGTCCACACCCTATCTCGGCACTGTAAGGATCTACAAACCGAGCTGCGAAATTTTGAGGTCAGAGGTCTCCGACGAATGGTAGGTAGGGAAATCGTAGGGAGCTAGAGCATGAGGGATAAAAGCACGCGAGGGGAAGGAGGGGGATGCTGGGTGGGGGTGGCGATACCGGGGGAAAGGGGATATTAGAATTGAGCGAACGATGCAAGGGAAGGGAGGGGGGGAGCTTTCGACGTCTCTAGGCACAGGGAAGGGTGAAGCAGCTGGGGGAAAAAGAGACGCGTCAAAAACACTGATGAAACTGATGTTGTCGATAGTTCGATCGACAGACGCACGAGTCGATGTATCGATGAGACAACTTCGGCGAAACTCAGCTGGCTCGACAACGGAGAGGGTTGGGGGGAAGATTAGCCAGGGGGGGGCAGGTACCAGGGTAGCTGGTCCTAGGTCGCGAGGGAATTTGCATCAGGTTTAGTGGAGACCTCACGATCAGGGATAAATTCGCAGCGATTCGACGATGACAAAGTCGAGATCGGATTCCTTCGCAGGAATCTACGCGTCGGAGGAGTCGTATGGCCCAACGTCATATACCACGTAGATACCGGTAGGGAGGAATCATGGCACGGCTCCGATGAGGACGTACCTCCGGCCGATGGCACACCCTGCATAGGCTCGGGCCAGTAAAGCAGGGGTGATCCGGAGGCTGGGGAACGAGGGTAGGAACGGGTTATTCGCCACCTCGAAGTCGGACGTACCAAGTCTGATCGTGGCCTGGGAGTCACACCGGTGACCACTCCCCCCGTTACAAATTCGCATAAATCGCATAAATCGCATAGGTCTGGGTTAGGTCTGGGTTGGGTCTGGGTTAGGTCTGGGTTAGGTCTGGGTTGGGTCTGGGTTGGGTCTGGGTTAGGTCTGGGTTGGGTCTGGGTTGGGTCTGGGTTAGGTCTCCACGGACCTACCGCCACGGACCTGTCTGGTTGTCCAGATGGGAGGGGAGGTGAACCCCTACGTGGCGCGTCCCCAGGTGGCGGATAGGGGAAGCCTCGGGCCCGGGCCGGTGGGCATGACCGAGAGGTCGTGTCTCCCGCGTCCCGGAACCGGGGTCGGGGCGAAAGCCCCCGCGGACCAAACACAGTGTGTATGTGTGTGTGTGTGAGTGTGGGTGTGCGTGTGTGTGTGTGTGGTATGAATGGGCTGCGGCCGGTGGCTCGTGGATATTCCCGACAGACTAACCAAGGGGTGGAGTAGTAGCCCCCCGACCGGGGTACCTGGGTGATGTCTGTACCTAGCCTCTGCGGTGGAAGATGCGTAACTGTAAGTCCTGAAATTATGGCAAAGGTCGCCTGAAGCCGCATGCGAAACGTGGGAAAACCGCTCCCCAGGTACTGACTGGAGCCTATGTCGGGGTTGAAGCGAGCTTAACTGGGCGCAGGTATGGAGGATTACCTGGTCAGTATTTCCTCATACCCCGTGCGACGGGGGGTAAACCGTCGCGCCGTCTAGCCTGAAGTTTGGGTACGGGGCCCTTCGGATGGGTACCCGCCCTCTCGATAGGGGTGACGTTAAACCTTTAGCATCATATATGGCGCGGGCCTATCCCGTAACATTTTTTGTAGAGTCATCAGGTGCCAATAGGGTTGACCACCCGACAAGCCGCTTCTCGGTTTTGGCATCCATATTTAGGGTTTTTCTTACCCGGGGAAGTGCCCCCACCGCGGTGAGGGTCCCATGATGGGCGAACCGGAAGAATCAAATATCTGCCATAATGTCTCAACCAACAAACACATTGGGGAAGGAAGGGAAGTCGGAAGGCGAGTTGGATAGGGCGTGTAGCGTGTCCTTGGTGGACATAGCCCTAGCTGGGGATAGTAGCAGTAGGAAGAATGAGCAAGGGGGCAGTTCCTCGTCAGAGGGTGGGCTCCAGGAATGGATCGAGCGCGTTCGATCCTCCAAGCCAGTATCTGAAGCAGAGATACAAACAACCATGGCTGGAAGATCAATGACTGATATAGAAGCTAGTCGGAACAGGGATTCACAATATGCGGAACGGGCTAATTGGATCCTCAAACAGTACCTGGGTCCCAACTATGATGACCCAGATGCTGAAGAAGGTGGCGAAAAAGATACAGGAGGAGATGTTGATGACCGTGAAGCGGTGTCAACCTCTGAGGACGACGACAGCGTGTCCTCCCGCCATTCCACAAGGTCCTTCCAGTCTGGGACATCCGTCGGCGGCCGCAAGCGACCGCGGTCCGGTGCGCAAGTCGACGATGGAGAAATGGAAGAGGCAGCGAGAGTCAAGAAGAAGGTCAAGCCTGATAACCTGCCCGCCGTAGAAACCCTAAAAGGTGAGATGATGGGGCAAGACACAGGCTCCTTGGCTGGGGTTATAAGCTACCAACTGACGGAGGTCGATAAAGTAGCGGCGAGCTCCAAGAATTTAAAAGGGACGTTCGTTCGCAAACTTAAGATGGCCACACGAATAATCAGCACTGCTGCAGTGGAAATTCAGCAGCGAACGGTGGCCACTGCCAGCCAGAAAGAGCTCGAGGAGCAGAACGCGAGGCTGACAGAAGAAGCGCGTACTCTGAAAGCAGAGATACAACGCCTCAGGGATGAAACTGACTCCCTGCGTAGCAGGGGAGATAACAGGCATGGAGGAGACATACATCTAATGCCTCCACCGCCTCCTCGGACGCCAACAAGGTCCCCTTCTGGGATTCTATCCCCGGGCGCTCCCCGGACTAGGCGAACACCGGGGTCAATGCATGCAGTGGCTTCCACATCTGCAGCAACACAACCGGAGCCAATACCGGCCCACATCAACTCAGTTGAAGGAATGTGGGCCCGGATAGAGGCAATGATGGAGCAGAAGTTCCGGTCGTTGAGGGACGAACTACTGGGAATCTTGGGTAGCCGACACCAACGAGTCGGAACTGATACAGGTGGCTTAGCGCCAAGACAGGAGCGACCGGCATTGTCTAAGACAACGCAATCGCCTGCGAATGTTACGGGAGAAACCCGAACACAACGAAGAAGGCGGAGGAGGAAGGAGGCGAGGGCGCGAGAACAACGGAATAGCGGAGAGCACCAGGAGATGCCACCATCCACAACGCAGTCTCCACGTCAGACTGGCCGCCCCAACCTCCGACCTACACTGGGAGCCTTATCGATGAGCACCAGAAGTGTAGGCGGAGTGGAAAGAAATAGGAAGGCAAAAGAGGTTGTCACACAGGAAAACGACCCCTCTGCGGCAGCAAGGTACCACGACCAACGGCCAGCAAGTACTGCCACACAGCGTGATCAGGGGAAATCCGCTCCGCTGTGGACGGAGGTCGTAGGTAGGAAAGCGAAGAAAGCGGCGCAGAAAGCAGCCGCACAACCTGCACTGCGGCAAGCGCAGACATGCCGATCCGTTCGGCCACAAGTCGAAGCAGGAAAGGGCTCCAAGGGCGGAGGAGTAAAACCCCGCCCCAAGACAGCAAGACCGCCGACCACAGCAGCAATTGCGCTGTCCGTGGCAGACGGCTCTGGAGCCAACATCGGTGATGCCCTCCGAATTGCCAGGGCGTCGATCAAACTGGCGGATATGGGCATCACCGAAATAAGGACAAAAAGGGCCATAACGGGGGGCATAATATTAGAGATCCCTGGCCCCGAGAATGCAACTAAGGCTGACGCCCTAGCTGGAAAACTCCAAGAGTTGCTCTCAGAGAAAGGAATTCGGGTCGCAAGACCCCAAAAGATGACCGAACTGAGGGTGGCGGGATTGGACGATTCCGTCACCACTCAAGACGTCGTTACGGCAGTGGCAACGCAAGGTGCGTGTAACGAAGAGGACGTCAAGGTCGGCCCCATACGCCGCTCGCAGTCGGCGCTGGGCACCGCCTGGATACGCTGCCCCCTTAGGACAGCCCGCAGCCTAGCAGCTGCCGGCAAGTTAAGAGTGGGCTGGACGTCTGCCCGGGTACAGGTGCTACCCACCCGGCCGCTGCAGTGCTATCGATGCCTCGAAATGGGTCATGTCCAGCAGCGATGCACTGCAGAGGTGGACCGCAGAGGCCGATGCTTCAAATGCGGGGCCACAGATCACAGGGCCGCGGAATGTAGCGCGACTGCGCTGAAATGCCCACTTTGCGTGGACCTCGGCAGGCCATCTGAACACCGCCTTGGGGGACCTGGATGTGCTCCCCCCGCGTCCAAGAGACAGCGTAAGAAGGCCCGGGCCAGTACGTCAGCGGAAGGAACGAGAAAGGAAGGGGAAACATCAACCCGCCATTCCTCCAAAGGGGATAAGACTTCCCCCACAGAGAAAGATGATAACAACAGAACATCTGTCGAGGGAGCTGGGCCCTCGACGAAACTCTGTAACCCCGAAACCGGGGGAGCGGCCGACCTGGAGGGGGTCATGGATACGGCCTAGAAATGGCGCCTGTCCTCCTCCAGGCAAACATTATGCGCTCTCGCAGGGCCCAGGATCTCCTGGTACACACCCTGCGGGAGCAAAAAATAGGATTGGCCGTTGTCACCGAGCCGTACAATATCCCCGACCTCCCAGACTGGGTCGGGAGTCGATGCGGCTCGGTGGCGATTACCTGGTCTTGGCCGCCCGCATCGCCTCCGGCAACCGTCATCGAGACGGGCGGCGGGTGCGTGGCGGTCCAGTGGGCGGACATCGCGGTGGTGGGATGCTACGTGTCGCCCAACTCCGACCTCGCCTCGTATGAGGCATACTTGGGCGGGGTAGATGCATGCATCAGAAGGTGCATGCCCCGCCCGGTAATCGTCCTGGGGGATTTCAACGCCCATGCTACAGCATGGGGCAGCCCCAGGACGAACCGTAGGGGCGAGGTCCTCATGGATTGGGCGGCCGGGCTGGACCTCCGGTTGATTAACCGGGGCCGGCAGAACACGTTCGTTGGACCGCGAGGGGTGTCCATCATAGACCTGACGTGGGCAACCCCCTCCGGTCTGCGACGTGTGACCGGGTGGAGAGTGGCAACAGAGATGGCGACCCTCAGCGATCACCTCTATATAACCATGGAGGTGAGGGTCGCCACTGTGACCTCCACCCGGAGTGACGGGCCCCGGTGCCAAGGGGGCCGGCAGGCCTGCCCGCCACCGCGATGGGCCATCAAAAGACTGGATGACAGCCTCTTGGAGGCGGCCGCTCAGGTAGCGGCCTGGCCGGAGACGCCGGCTGGGCCGGTCGGCGACGTCGGGGGAGAAATGGCCTGGCTCAACAGGGCTATAAAGGCGGTGTGCGACACCGCCATGCCCAGAGCCGGGCCACCCTCGCGTCCGGGCGCGGCGTACTGGTGGTCGCGAGAAATGGACGACCTGCGTAAGGCATGCGTCCGCTCGCGGCGCCGGTACACCCGCGCCCGCCGACGACGAACCGCCGAACCCGAGCAGGTGGCGCGCTGGTATGAGGAGTATAGCGCGATGCGCAAAACACTCCAGCGCGCCATCCGGGACGCCAAAGCCCGGGCATGGAAGGAGCTCCTCGTGGGGTTAAATAGGGATCCGTGGGGGCGCCCATACAAACTCGTAATGGGTAAATTGCGACCATGGGCGCCACCCATAACGGAGACCCTGGATCCCCCACTCCTAGAGCGGGTGGTTCAGACCCTGTTTCCCGGGATAGACCGGGAGCAGGAGACCACCCGCTCCGAAAACTCGGAGCCACTCGTGGAGTGGTCCGAGGCGGAGATGGGGGTGACTCACGAGGAGTTGGCCGGGGCGCTGCGCCGTCGCGGGTCACGCAACGTTGCACCTGGCCCCGACGGCGTCCCCGGCCGCGTACTGGCCCGGGTAGTGGGCGTCCTCAGCTCGAGGTTCGTGCGGTTCTTGAGCGGCTGCCTCCAGTTGGGGGAATTCCCTCGGGAATGGAGGCTTGCGCGGATGGTCCTCCTTAAAAAGGATGGACGGCCCGCAGACGCGCCTTCGGCCTACAGGCCGGTGTGCTTGCTCGACGAGGCGGGAAAGCTTTTTGAGACGATCATAGCTGCCCGCCTCTCGAGCCACCTGTCGACGGTGGGACCGGGATTGGCCTCCAGCCAGTTTGGCTTCCGGGAGGGACACTCGACCATCGACGCCATTAGGCGCGTCAGGTCCCTCTCGGAGGAGGCCGTCTCCAGGGATGGGGTGGCGTTGGCGGTATCACTGGATATCGTCAACGCCTTTAACACCCTTCCCTGGAGCAAGGTACTGGGGGCGCTCCGTCATATGCGAGTGCCCCCATACCTGAGACGGATAGTCCGGTCCTACCTCAATGACAGGTGGATACAGTACACCGGCCGGGATGGAAATACCAGCCGAAGGAGGGTCGTGCGCGGTGTTCCGCAGGGGTCCGTGCTGGGCCCCCTGCTATGGATCATCGCGTACGACTACGTGCTGCGGGCCCGCCTCCCCCCCGACGTCAGCCTGACGTGTTACGCGGACGACACGTTAGTGCTGGTCGGGGGGGTTGGCTTTGGGAGGGCCATCCGCCTAGCAGAGATGGCGGTGGCAGTCGTCGTCGCTTCGATCCGCCAGCTGGGCTTAGAAGTGGCTCCCCACAAATGCGAGGCCATTTGGTTTTACGACCGGTCTCGCCGTGGGGAGCCCCCGCCCGGCTTGCGGATCAGGGTGGGTGAGTCGCTGGTCGAGGTGAGGGCACAGATGAAATATCTGGGCCTGACCCTCGACAGCCAATGGCGCTTCGCCGAACATATGGATCGCCTGGTCCCCCGGGTGGAGAGAGCGGCGGCCGCGTTGGGCCGCCTCCTTCCAAACCTGGGGGGACCTGAGGAAGGCGTTCGCCGCCTCTACGTTGGGGTGGTGCGGTCGATGATCCTCTATGGGGCCCCTGTCTGGGCCCCAGACCTGATGGCCAGCAAACGCAGCATATTAATGCTGCGACGCCTACACAGGCGGCTGGCCATCAGAGTCATCCGAGGGTACCGCACCATCTCGTACGAGGCGGCGACGGCCCTGGCGGGACTCCCGCCCCTGGAGCTGCTCGCGCAGCACGACCGGACGGTCTACGTCCGGCTGCGCGCGCTCCGGGACAGTGGGAGACCGCCAGAGGCAGAGGCGATCCATGAGGCGAGGCGTCTAGCCCGGCGTGCCCTGATGGAGGAGTGGACCCGGCAGCTGGAAGCTGTCCGGACCTCCAAAAGGGCCGTCGGGGCTGTCCTGCCACACTTTGATCGGTGGCGGGACAGAGCATTCGGCAGGCTCACCTACCGCGTGACGCAGGTGCTCTCCGGACACGGTTGCTTCGGGGAGTACCTGTGTCGTATAGGAAGGGAGGCGACGGCGACATGCCACCATTGTGGGGACGTGCGTGACACGGCGCAGCACACGCTGAAAATCTGTCCGGCGTGGGCAGAAGAGCGCCGTGTCCTGACACAAGAGGTGGGACACGACCTCTCGCCGGAAGCCATAGTCGCGGCTATGGTGACCGGCGAGAGGCCGTGGAAAGCAGTGGCCTCCTTCTGCGAGCAAGTTATGCTGCAGAAGGAGGCCGCGGAGCGGGAGAGGGAGCGACACTCCCATCCCGCCCGCAGGGGGAGAGCTAGGGCCGGGCCGCGGGCGAGACAAAGATCTCCGCCCGCCCCGGCCCAGTAAGGACCCCTGGACACGGGTCTCGGGTGGGGGGAGCAATGGCTCGACGCCGATCAGACCCACTGACGGGGCCACAGGCCCCCGAGGGTCTGGTCGGCTGCGGGTCATTGCGGGGGTCGCAGGCGGCTTGGGTTGGGGCCCAAGTCGCCATTGCACAGCGACCCTGGGGGGGCGACGGCATGTAGTGTGGCCACTACATGTCGTCGAAGTTAGATGTGCCGCGAGGAGGGGAAATACCCCTCCCGGGATGCGCTCCGGCACGGCTAGTGGGGTACTGGAAGTGTTCTTCGGAGTTCCCAGTACCCCCCGAAACGCCTTAGGTTGGCCACCGTGGAGTTTTAGTCGGTAAGAGTCCGACACTACCCCGAGCCCCCCCCAAGGGGTTCGGGGTGTCCTATGAGGATTTCTCCACGTAAAAAAAAAAAAAAAAAAAAAAAAAAAGGTCTCCACGGACCTGAGCAGGTGGCGCGCTGGTATGAGGAGTATAGCGCGATGCGCAAAACACTCCAGCGCGCCATCCGGGACGCCAAAGCCCGGGCATGGAAGGAGCTCCTCGTGGGGTTAAATAGGGATCCATGGGGGCGCCCATACAAACTCGTAATGGGTAAATTGCGACCATGGGCGCCACCCATAACGGAGACCCTGGATCCCCCACTCCTAGAGCGGGTGGTTCAGACCCTGTTTCCCGGGATAGACCGGGAGCAGGAGACCACCCGCTCCGAAAACTCGGAGCCACTCGTGGAGTGGTCCGAGGCGGAGATGGGGGTGACTCACGAGGAGTTGGCCGGGGCGCTGCGCCGTCGCGGGTCACGCAACGTTGCACCTGGCCCCGACGGCGTACCCGGCCGCGTATTGGCCCGGGTAGTGGGCGTCCTCAGCTCGAGGTTCGTGCGGTTCTTGAGCGGCTGCCTCCTGTTGGGGGAATTCCCTCGGGAATGGAGGCTTGCGCGGATGGTCCTCCTTAAAAAGGATGGACGGCCCGCGGACGCGCCTTCGGCCTACAGGCCGGTGTGCTTGCTCGACGAGGCGGGAAAGCTTTTTGAGACGATCATAGCTGCCCGCCTCTCGAGCCACCTGTCGACGGTGGGACCGGGATTGGCCTCCAGCCAGTTTGGCTTCCGGGAGGGACACTCGACCATCGACGCCATTAGGCGCGTCAGGTCCCTCTCGGAGGAGGCCGTCTCCAGGGATGGGGTGGCGTTGGCGGTATCACTGGATATCGTCAACGCCTTTAACACCCTTCCCTGGAGCAAGGTACTGGGGGCGCTCCGTCATATGCGAGTGCCCCCATACCTGAGACGGATAGTCCGGTCCTACCTCAATGACAGGTGGATACAGTACACCGGCCGGGATGGAAATACCAGCCGAGGGAGGGTCGTGCGCGGTGTTCCGCAGGGGTCCGTGCTGGGCCCCCTGCTATGGATCATCGCGTACGACTACGTGCTGCGGGCCCGCCTCCCCCCCGACGTCAGCCTGACGTGTTACGCGGACGACACGTTAGTGCTGGTCGGGGGGGTTGGCTTTGGGAGGGCCATCCGCCTAGCAGAGATGGCGGTGGCAGTCGTCGTCGCTTCGATCCGCCAGCTGGGCTTAGAAGTGGCTCCCCACAAATGCGAGGCCATTTGGTTTTACGACCGGTCTCGCCGTGGGGAGCCCCCGCCCGGCTTGCGGATCAGGGTGGGTGAGTCGCTGGTCGAGGTGAGGGCACAGATGAAATATCTGGGCCTGACCCTCGACAGCCAATGGCGCTTCGCCGAACATATGGATCGCCTGGTCCCCCGGGTGGAGAGAGCGGCGGCCGCGTTGGGCCGCCTCCTTCCAAACCTGGGGGGACCTGAGGAAGGCGTTCGCCGCCTCTACGTGGGGGTGGTGCGGTCGATGATCCTCTATGGGGCCCCTGTCTGGGCCCCAGACCTGATGGCCAGCAAACGCAGCATATTAATGCTGCGACGCCTACACAGGCGGCTGGCCATCAGAGTCATCCGAGGGTACCGCACCATCTCGTACGAGGCGGCGACGGCCCTGGCGGGACTCCCGCCCCTGGAGCTGCTCGCGCAGCACGACCGGACGGTCTACGTCCGGCTGCGCGCGCTCCGGGACAGCGGGAGACCGCCAGAGGCAGAGGCGATCCATGAGGCGAGGCGTCTAGCCCGGCGTGCCCTGATGGAGGAGTGGACCCGGCAGCTGGAAGCTGTCCGGACCTCCAAAAGGGCCGTCGGGGCTGTCCTGCCACACTTTGATCGGTGGCGGGACAGAGCATTCGGCAGGCTCACCTACCGCGTGACGCAGGTGCTCTCCGGACACGGTTGCTTCGGGGAGTACCTGTGTCGTATAGGAAGGGAGGCGACGGCGACATGCCACCATTGTGGGGACGTGCGGGACACGGCGCAGCACACGCTGGAAATCTGTCCGGCGTGGGCAGAAGAGCGCCGTGTCCTGACACAAGAGGTGGGACACGACCTCTCGCCGGAAGCCATAGTCGCGGCTATGGTGACCGGCGAGAGGCCGTGGAAAGCAGTGGCCTCCTTCTGCGAGCAAGTTATGCTGCAGAAGGAGGCCGCGGAGCGGGAGAGGGAGCGACACTCCCATCCCGCCCGCAGGGGGAGAGCTAGGGCCGGGCCGCGGGCGAGACAAAGATCTCCGCCCGCCCCGGCCCAGTAAGGACCCCTGGACACGGGTCTCGGGTGGGGGGAGCAATGGCTCGACGCCGATCAGACCCACTGACGGGGCCACAGGCCCCCGAGGGTCTGGTCGGCTGCGGGTCATTGCGGGGGTCGCAGGCGGCTTGGGTTGGGGCCCACGTCGCCATTGCACAGCGACCCTGGGGGGGCGACGGCATGTAGTGTGGCCACTACATGTCGTCGAAGTTAGATGTGCCGCGTGGAGGGGAAATACCCCTCCCGGGATGCGCTCCGGCACGGCTAGGGGGGCACTGGAAGTGTTCTTCGGAGTTCCCAGTGCCCCCCGAAACGCCTTAGGTTGGCCACCGTGGAGTTTTAGTCGGTAAGAGTCCGACACTACCCCGAGCCCCCCCCAAGGGGTTCGGGGTGTCCTATGAGGATTTCTCCACGTTAAAAAAAAAAAAAAAAAAAAAAAGGGTCTGGGTTAGGTCTGGGTTAGGTCTAGGGGCGAGGTCCTCATGGATTGGGCGGCCGGGCTGGACCTCCGGTTGATTAACCGGGGCCGGCAGAACACGTTCGTTGGACCGCGAGGGGTGTCCATCATAGACCTGACGTGGGCAACCCCCTCCGGTCTGCGACGTGTGACCGGGTGGAGAGTGGCAACAGAGATGGCGACCCTCAGCGATCACCTCTATATAACCATGGAGGTGAGGGTCGCCACTGTGACCTCCACCCGGAGTGACGGGCCCCGGTGCCAAGGGGGCCGGCAGGCCTGCCCGCCACCGCGATGGGCCATCAGAAGACTGGATGACAGCCTCTTGGAGGCGGCCGCTCAGGTAGCGGCCTGGCCGGAGACGCCGGCTGGGCCGGTCGGCGACGTCGGGGGAGAAATGGCCTGGCTCAACAGGACTATAAAGGCGGTGTGCGACACCGCCATGCCCAGAGCCGGGCCACCCTCGCGTCCGGGCGCGGCGTACTGGTGGTCGCGAGA
Source organism: Calliopsis andreniformis (assembly GCF_051401765.1). Taxonomy (NCBI): domain Eukaryota; kingdom Metazoa; phylum Arthropoda; class Insecta; order Hymenoptera; family Andrenidae; genus Calliopsis; species Calliopsis andreniformis. The sequence continues at coordinate 22,746 of NW_027480734.1, read as the reverse complement.
AATGGACGACCTGCGTAAGGCATGCGTCCGCTCGCGGCGCCGGTACATCCGCGCCCGCCGACGACGAACCGCCGAACCCGAGCAGGTGGCGCGCTGGTATGAGGAGTATAGCGCGATGCGCAAAACACTCCAGCGCGCCATCCGGGACGCCAAAGCCCGGGCATGGAAGGAGCTCCTCGTGGGGTTAAATAGGGATCCGTGGGGGCGCCCATACAAACTCGTAATGGGTAAATTGCGACCATGGGCGCCACCCATAACGGAGACCCTGGATCCCCCACTCCTAGAGCGGGTGGTTCAGACCCTGTTTCCCGGGATAGACCGGGAGCAGGAGACCACCCGCTCCGAAAACTCGGAGCCACTCGTGGAGTGGTCCGAGGCGGAGATGGGGGTGACTCACGAGGAGTTGGCCGGGGCGCTGCGCCGTCGCGGGTCACGCAACGTTGCACCTGGCCCCGACGGCGTCCCCGGCCGCGTATTGGCCCGGGTAGTGGGCGTCCTCAGCTCGAGGTTCGTGCGGTTCTTGAGCGGCTGCCTCCTGTTGGGGGAATTCCCTCGGGAATGGAGGCTTGCGCGGATGGTCCTCCTTAAAAAGGATGGACGGCCCGCGGACGCGCCTTCGGCCTACAGGCCGGTGTGCTTGCTCGACGAGGCGGGAAAGCTTTTTGAGACGATCATAGCTGCCCGCCTCTCGAGCCACCTGTCGACGGTGGGACCGGGATTGGCCTCCAGCCAGTTTGGCTTCCGGGAGGGACACTCGACCATCGACGCCATTAGGCGCGTCAGGTCCCTCTCGGAGGAGGCCGTCTCCAGGGATGGGGTGGCGTTGGCGGTATCACTGGATATCGTCAACGCCTTTAACACCCTTCCCTGGAGCAAGGTACTGGGGGCGCTCCGTCATATGCGAGTGCCCCCATACCTGAGACGGATAGTCCGGTCCTACCTCAATGACGGGTGGATACAGTACGCCGGCCGGGATGGAAATACCAGCCGAAGGAGGGTCGTGCAGGGTGTTCCGCAGGGGTCCGTGCTGGGCCCCCTGCTATGGATCATCACGTACGACTACGTGCTGCGGGCCCGCCTCCCCCCCGACGTCAGCCTGACGTGTTACGCGGACGACACGTTGGTGCTGGTCGGGGGGGTTGGCTTTGGGAGGGCCATCCGCCTAGCAGAGATGGCGGTGGCAGTCGTCGTCGCTTCGATCCGCCGGCTGGGCTTAGAAGTGGCTCCCAACAAATGCGAGGCCATTTGGTTTTACGACCGGTCTCGCCGTGGGGAGCCCCCGCCCGGCTTGCGGATCAGGGTGGGTGAGTCGCTGGTCGAGGTGAGGGCACAGATGAAATATCTGGGCCTGACCCTCGACAGCCAATGGCGCTTCGCCGAACATATGGATCGCCTGGTCCCCCGGGTGGAGAGAGCGGCGGCCGCGTTGGGCCGCCTCCTTCCAAACCTGGGGGGACCTGAGGAAGGCGTTCGTCGCCTCTACGTTGGGGTGGTGCGGTCGATGCTCCTCTATGGGGCCCCTGTCTGGGCCCCAGACCTGATGGCCAGCAAACGCAGCATATTAATGCTGCGACGCCTACACAGGCGGCTGGCCATCAGAGTCATCCGAGGGTACCGCACCATCTCGTACGAGGCGGCGACGGCCCTGGCGGGACTCCCGCCCCTGGAGCTGCTCGCGCAGCACGACCGGACGGTCTACGTCCGGCTGCGCGCGCTCCGGGACAGTGGGAGACCGCCAGAGGCAGAGGCGATCCATGAGGCGAGGCGTCTAGCCCGGCGTGCCCTGATGGAGGAGTGGACCCGGCAGCTGGAAGCTGTCCGGACCTCCAGAAGGGCCGTCGGAGCTGTCCTGCCACACTTTGATCGGTGGCGGGACAGAGCTTTCGGCAGGCTCACCTACCGCGTGACGCAGGTGCTCTCCGGACACGGTTGCTTCGGGGAGTACCTGTGTCGTATAGGAAGGGAGGCGACGGCGACATGCCACCATTGTGGGGACGTGCGGGACACGGCGCAGCACACGCTGGAAATCTGTCCGGCGTGGGCAGAAGAGCGCCGTGTCCTGACACAAGAGGTGGGACACGACCTCTCGCCGGAAGCCATAGTCGCGGCTATGGTGACCGGCGAGAGGCCGTGGAAAGCAGTGGCCTCCTTCTGCGAGCAAGTTATGCTGCAGAAGGAGGCCGCGGAGCGGGAGAGGGAGCGACACTCCCATCCCGCCCGCAGGGGAAGGGCCAGGGCTGGGCCACGGGCGAGACAAAGATCTCCGCCCGCCCCGGCCCAGTAAGGACCCCTGGACACGGGTCTCGGGTGGGGGGAGCAATGGCTCGACGCCGATCAGACCCACTGACGGGGCCACAGGCCCCCGAGGGTCTGGTCGGCTGCGGGTCATTGCGGGGGTCGCAGGCGGCTTGGGTTGGGGCCCAAGTCGCCATTGCACAGCGACCCTGGGGGGGCGACGGCATGTAGTGTGGTCACTACATGTCGTCGAAGTTAGATGTGCCGCGAGGAGGGGAAATACCCCTCCCGGGATGCGCTCCGGCACGGCTAGGGGGGTACTGGAAGTGTTCTTCGGAGTTCCCAGTGCCCCCCGAAACGCCTTAGGTTGGCCACCGTGGAGTTTTAGTCGGTAAGAGTCCGACACTACCCCGAGCCCCCCCCAAGGGGTTCGGGGTGTCCTATGAGGATTTCTCCACGTTAAAAAAAAAAAAAAAAAAAAAAGGGTCTGGGTTGGGTCTGGGTTGGGTCTGGGTTAGGTCTGGGTTAGGTCTGGGTTGGGTCTGGGTGGGGACACGAAGGGGACACGAGGGCTGGAAGGGTCTCGTCCGGGCACGTCTGCCTTGGCGAGAACTCCGATGGAGCTGATGTTCCACCAACACCCTGACGAGCTTGCTCGCCAGGTGAGGGGAATTTCGGCGAAGTTGGGGGCCCGACTGGCTCAAGACCACTCACCGCACCTCCACGTGGGGTCCCTGGACCTCCGCCCCAGTAGTTGGTACTCGCTTGCGAGTGCCAATTTGCTGGACGCGGAGGACGAACGCGGTGAGCTGGCAACGGGATGGAAAAACGACGACAACTTCGGCACGTTAGACGGGCGTTAAGGGTACGGGCCCACCCGCAAGAGGGTATCGGACATGGGTAATGACAACTAATGGAAATAACGTTTACGGTGCAGGGGGCGTCGGATCCCCCAGTACCGGCGCGGATGGGAGTGGCCGACCGGGCTCCCCCGCGTCGTTAACCGACTACCGGGAGAATGCAGTGGTGGACCACCGGGCCACTGTATTCAGCTCTGCAACTGGTGAAGAGGCGTCCGGGTCAGGCAGATCGTCTGCACCGGCGTCTGCTTCGACGTCTGGCGCACCCAGGGTCGTTAGCGAGGTGATCCTCGCGCGCCCTGTGGTGCGTCTAGAGCGGCTGCCGGGATCAAGCACCGGCCGCAGCCGAAAAAAGTCAACGTGGCGGTCCGCCTCTGCGGGCCTGACCGACGACGACGGGTGGGATTCCGCCAGCTCGGCGGGTTCCATCCGCTCGGTCAGACTGTCCCGAGCCCCACGACCAGCGGGTAAAAAACGTGGTCGTCCCCCGACCACCGGGGAGTATGTGGGACTCGCAGAGGCGAAGCGCCAACTAATTCAGCTGACGCTGCAGGAGCGTCAGCTGAAGGAAGAAATGGAGGCCGAGGACCCCACGGTCATGGCGCCGCCTATCTCGAAATCCTGCGTGCCCATCCGCGAGGACGACCTCGCCGAGGAGATGCGGCACGCCCCGTCTACAGACCTGGGCGCTCGGATCTTCGAGGAGTCGGAGACCATATTGAAGGTGGCCAAGTGCTCCAACCACCTGAAGGGGTCGATGGTGCGCCAGCTGCGCGTGGCGGCATTAACTATCCGTCAGGCCGCGGTGGAGCAAGCTAAGCGGGCAAAAATAACAGACCGCGAGGCCGAGCTTGAGCGCGTAGTTGCGCAACTGAATACGCGTGTAGCCGAGCTCGAGGCGAGACTCATGGGTCGCGCATCCCCGGCCCGCCGCCCATCGCCGCCGAGGATGAAAACGCCTCCGGCTGCGCCGCCTCCACCACAGCCGCGGCCGCCAACGCCACCACCCCCTCCGGCACCAACATCGCCGAGGGTGCAACGTCAGCGGCCCGTCACCCGCGGGTCAGAGGGACCACCAGCAGACCCGCCTTACCAGGACCCCCTCGCCAGGGTCGAGGGCTTGATACGCCGCCTCTGCGGCGAGATGGAGGAACGTCTCGCGGCCCGCCTGGGCGCGCCGCCGCCTCCGCCTCCACCTCCACCTCCGTCAGCCGCGCGCGGACCGGCGAGCTACGCCGCTACCACACGGGCGCGTCTTGCGCGCCCGCCGCGCGACCCACCGCGCCCCGCCTCAGTTGCGGTGCCGCCGCGGACGCGTGCGGCCGCGCCCGCTCCGGCCGCGACTGCCCCCACCACAGGGGGACTGACGCCAACGCAAAGGAGGCGTGCAAGGCGGCAAAGAAAGAAAGAAAGGGAGGCGGCGGGGCGTAAGCCCGCTGTACCTCCAGCTGCAACCCGCCGCGCCGCCCCTCCTGACGCTTGCCACGCCGCCCATCCTGTCGCCCGCACTGCGCCGACCACGGCGGCGCAGAAGAGGGCCACAACGCAGCCCGCTGCGGCCCCGCCGAGGACCCGCAGCCAACGCCGCGGTAAGGCAACCACGAGCGCGCGTCCACCACAACCCGGCCCAAAACCGGTCATACCCGCTCCCTCCCGCCCCCCTGTCGACACTTGGTCAAGAGTGGTCGGCAGGAAGGAGAGGCGGAAGCTTGCGGCCGCGGAGCGTGCACGCGCTGCTCCCGCGCCGCCGACCAGTGCGCCCAAAAAGGCGCCGCGCGTGCGTCCGCCCCGCGCACCAAAAAGGGCAGCGGTCAGCTTGACCCTGCCCCCCGGCAGCGCCATGACCTACGCTGAGGTCATGGCGCGCGCGGTGGCGGGCGTACGCCTACAAGAAGTCGGCATAACCGACTTGAAATATAGAAAGGGCCGCACGGGGTCCTCCATTCTGGAGGTCCCCGGCCCAGAGAGCGCGCTCTGCGCCGACCGTCTCAGCCAGAGGTTGACAGAAGTTTTCCGCGGCACGGACGTCAAAGTATCCAGGCCCGTCAAATGCGCCGAAGCGCGCATAAGCGGCCTGGACGAGTCCGTGACCGCGGAGGCGGTGGCGGCCGCCGTCGCAGGTACAGCCGGTTGTCGCGCGGACGAAGTCCGCACCGGCGTAGTCCGCCGATCCGCGTCCGGGCTGGGCACCATTTGGATACGGTGCCCAGTCGCGGCCATGAACAAGGTCGTGGCCGCCGGACGCATACGGGTCGGCTGGACGTCGGCGAGGGTCGAGCCTCTGGCTGCACGTCCCCAGCGGTGCTACAAGTGCCTAGAGCTGGGGCACGTGCAGCAAAAATGCCCAGTAGAGGCAGATCGCCGCGCCAGGTGCTACACTTGTGGTAGCACCCAGCACATGGCGCGGCAGTGCTCGGCCCCGCCGAATTGCCCGGTCTGCGCCGACCTGGGCCGCCCAGCCAATCACAGGCTGGGCGCAAAGGCCTGCGCGCCGCCACCGCCAAGAAGGGGTAGGAAACCACGCACCACACCCGAGGCGTCCGGCCAAGTTGTGCCGGTCGCCTCGGCAACGAGGGACCCACAACCGCAACCAGCGGAGAAGACGAGGGCCCCAGAGCCCGAAACGAAGGAAGCAGGATCCGGCCGTGGGGAGGCCATGGACATGGCTTAAAGTTCACCCCCGCGGCCAAAATCCTGCAGGCCAACCTCAACCACTCGGCCGCGTCGCAGGACCTACTGCAACAGACGCTGGCCGAGCTTGGTGTGGGGTTGGCCGTCGCGGCGGAGCCATACAGGGTACTCGACCGCCCAAATTGGGCGGGAGATGCCCTCGGCTCCGTCGCGATAATCGCCGACGGCGCCGCGGCCCTCTGCGCGTTTGCGTACGGCCGCGGATACGTCGCGGCGACCTACGGCGGCCTAGCGGTGGTAGGCATCTACGCCCCGCCCAGTGCCCCCCTCGCGGCGTTCGAGCGGCTGCTGGATGAGGTCAGGGACGTATTGTCCCGCTCACCAGTCAGCCGCGCCTTAGTCCTGGGCGACTTCAACGCCAAGGCAACGGCTTGGGGTTGTCCCGGGACAGACGCGAGGGGACAAACGGTACTGGAATGGGCGGCGGGCGCGGGGCTCCTACTCCTCAACAGGGGCTCCGCAAGCACATGCGTGCGGTGGCAGGGCGAATCGATAGTCGACCTATCATGGGCGACGCCCTGCGCCGCGCGCTGTGTCACCGGGTGGAGGGTGGCGGAGGAGGTGGAATCGCTTAGCGACCACCTCCATGTGCTGATGCACATCTCCGCCGAAAACCCCCACCCAGCCCGTCGCCCCAGGGGCGGACAGCCGCCCCGCAGATGGGCCGCCAAAAGGATGGACGAGGACGCGCTGATGGCCGCCTCCCTCGCGATGGCCTGGCCGGAGCCGCCGGCTGGGCCCGTCGCGGACGTCGACAGCGAGGCAGTATGGTTCCGGGAGTCTCTGGCGGCGGTCTGCGACGCCGCCATGCCCCGGACCGGAAAGCCTCGCAAGCGGGCCGTGTACTGGTGGTCGGGCGAAATCGCCGCCTTGCGCGCTGCAAGGGTGGCAGCCCGACGCCGCTTCACCAGGGCCCGCAGACGTGCCAACCGCGACGTCGCGAGGGAACAAACGCTATACGAGGGCTACCGAGAGGCAACGGTGGCCCTCCAGGCGGCCATCAAAAAGGCCAAGTCCGAGGCCTGGCGCGAGCTCCTAGACTCGCTAGACCGTGACCCATGGGGGCGTCCGTATAGGATCGTCTTAGGGCGATTACGCCCTGCGGCGCCCCCGGTCACGGCGAGTCTCGACCCCCCCATTCTCCGGCGTGTCGTGGACACACTCTTTCCGGTCGATCCGGAGGAGCCACGGCCGCCGGAACCGGCGGGCCCGACCACCTGGTCCGCCGAGTTGGGGGTCACGCAAGGGGAGCTCGCTGCCGCCGTCCGTCGATTGGGGGTGCGCGACACCGCCCCCGGCCCGGACGGAGTGCCCGGACGTGCCTTAAAAAAGGCACTGCGCGTCCTCGGGCCCCGGCTGCTCAGCCTATTTAATGGCTGTTTGCAGTCGGGGCGGGTACCGCTTCCGTGGAAGCGAGGGCGGATGGTCCTCGTCCCGAAGAAGGGCAAGCCCGCGGATTCACCCTCCGCGTACCGGCCCATCTGTCTCCTCGATGAAATCGGCAAATTATTCGAGCGTGTGCTCGCCCGCCGAGTCGAGGAGGCAGTGTCCCGTGACGGTCCCGGCATAGCCGACTGTCAGTTCGGCTTCCGTGGGGGAAGATCGACGCTCGACGCGATCGATCACGTCAAATCCCTCACGGACACGGCCGTCTCCCAGGGTGGGGTTGCGTTGGCGATCAGTTTAGATATCGCCAACGCATTTAACTCCCTGCCCTGGGGGGCAATAAGGGTGGCACTCCGAGACCACGGGGTGCCGCCCTACCTCCAGGCCGTGATGTCGGATTACCTGCGGGACAGGGAAATCGAATTCCCGGGCCGGAACAACACCCAGCGGAGGGTACTCAGCCGGGGCGTGCCTCAGGGTTCCGTTTTAGGACCACTCCTATGGGACCTGGGGTACGACTCCGTGCTCCGCGGGCCCCTCCCCACCGGCGCGAGCGTTGTCTGTTACGCCGACGACACGCTCATAGTCGCCGTGGGGAGGGATTGGACGAGGGCTGTCCGCCTGGCCGAGATGGCCGTGGCACTGGTCGTCGCCAGGATCCGAGCCTTGGGGCTCCGGATCTCGCCGCAAAAGACGGAGGTAGTCTGGTTTCACGGGCTGCCTCTGTCGCGGCGTGCGCCCCAGGCTCGGGTCTGGGTGGGTGATGCCCCCATCCAGGTCGAGGGAAGGTTTAAGTACCTCGGCCTGGAAATCGACAGCCGCTGGCGCTTCGAGGAGCACTTCGACCGTCTGGTCCCCCGGGTTGTGGCCACGTCGACCATGCTTGGTCGACTACTGCCCAACCTAGGGGGACCCAACCAGAAGGTACGCCGCCTGTATGTGGGAGTGGTGCGGGCCATGGCCCTATACGGATGTCCCGTGTGGGCCCGCGGCCCGGTGGTCAGCCGGAGCGCGCGGTGCAAACTGCGCCGCGTGCAGAGGCTAATGGCCATCCGGGTCGTGCGTGGCTACCGCACCCTACCCCACGAAACGGCGGCGGTTCTGGCGGGTGTCGTCCCCTTCGACATCCAGGCGGAGGCACACGCCGATGTATATCGGCGTCTGCAAGCCCTCCGTCTGGACGGGGACGCCCCGCCGGACGCGACGGTCGAGGCAGAGATGAGGCGCCAGTCCCAACGATCCGCCCGCGAAATATGGCGGCGTCAGCTCCAGCGGAGCGGCGCCGACCGACAGCGGGCGGTAGGGGCGGTCCTGCCCAGCTTTGACAGCTGGCTGGACCGTAGGCATGGTGGGCTCACCTACCGCATGACCCAGGTGCTCTCCGGGCACGGATGCTTCGGGGAGTACCTGGCGAAAATAGGTGCCGAGGCGACGGCCATGTGCCACCAGTGCGGCGCGGAGCAGGACTCCGCGCAACACGCGCTGGAAGAGTGTCCCGCCTTTGCGGCTCAAAGGCGGGCGCTCCGGAGGGAGATGGGTGGCGACCTCTCCCTCCGAGCCGTGGTAGCCGCGATCGCTGGCGATCGCGGCGCCTGGCAAGCGTTCGCCTCCTTCTGTGAGGACATCATTACCCGGAAGGAGGCGGACGAGCGCGAGCGGGAGGTCGCAGACCCCGCTCGCGCAGAAAGAAGAGGGGCGCGTCGGGCAGCGGGGCGGCGGTTACGTGCCGCCCCAGCCACAGGTGGGGCTGGTCCCCCCTGACTCTGTCCGCGCGTCTCTCGGCCGGGCGGAAACGTAACCCGCCCGGCACAAACAGGCGGTTCCCGCGCATAATGCCGCGGCGGGCTCGGCCATTGAGCCCGTCAGCCGCGCGCGGGACCGCCAGGGCCTGAGGTCACCGGGTTGGGGACCCGGTGGCCTCCAGTCAAAAGGCCCAGAAGGGGCGTCGTCGAGGGTGTGGCCCTCTCGGCGGCGCCAATCCCAAGTGGGAAAAACGAAGTGGTCGCGGGCGCTGGGCGCGTAGCGCGAGGCGTCCGCGGCCACGTGGGGAGGTCAAACTCCCCACCGAAGAAGGTACTCCGCCGCGCTGGTAGCGGCGGAGGTAGCGCGGGGGGCTCCGGTAGTGTTCGAAAGAGTTCCCGGAGTCCCCCTCATGCGCTGAAGATGGCCACCGTGGAGTTTTAGTGGGTGCAAGCCCCACACTACCCCGGGATTCCCCCATCCCGGGGTGTGCGTTAGGCATTTCTCCACGTTAAAAAAAAAAAAAAAAAAAAAAAAAAAAAAAAAAAAAAAAAAAAAAATGGGTGGGGACACGAAACAAACGCTATACGAGGGCTACCGAGAGGCAACGGTGGCCCTCCAGGCGGCCATCAAAAAGGCCAAGTCCGAGGCCTGGCGCGAGCTCCTAGACTCGCTAGACCGTGACCCATGGGGGCGTCCGTATAGGATCGTCTTAGGGCGATTACGCCCTGCGGCGCCCCCGGTCACGGCGAGTCTCGACCCCCCCATTCTCCGGCGCGTCGTGGACACACTCTTTCCGGTCGATCCGGAGGAGCCACGGCCGCCGGAGCCGGCGGACCCGACCACCTGGTCCGCCGAATTGGGGGTCACGCAAGGAGAGCTCGCTGCCGCCGTCCGTCGCTTGGGGGTGCGCGACACCGCCCCCGGCCCGGACGGAGTGCCCGGACGTGCCTTGAAGAAGGCACTGCGCGTCCTCGGGCCCCGGCTGCTCAGCCTATTTAATGGCTGTTTGCGGTCGGGGCGGGTACCGCTTCTGTGGAAGCGAGGGCGGATGGTCCTCGTCCCGAAGAAAGGAAAGCCCGCGGATTCACCCTCCGCGTACCGGCCCATCTGCCTCCTCGACGAAGTCGGCAAATTGTTCGAGCGTGTGCTCGCTCGCCGACTAGAGGAGGCGGTGTCCCGTGACGGTCCCGGCATAGCCGACTGTCAGTTCGGCTTCCGTGGGGGAAGATCGACGCTCGACGCGATCGATCACGTCAAATCCCTCACGGACACGGCCGTCTCCCAGGGTGGGGTTGCGTTGGCGATCAGTCTTGATATCGCCAACGCATTTAACTCCCTGCCCTGGGGGGCAATAAGGGTGGCACTCCGAGTACACGGGGTGCCGCCCTACCTCCAGGCCGTGATGTCGGATTACCTGCGGGACAGGGAAATCGAATTCCCGGGCCGGAACAACACCCAGCGGAGGGTACTCAGCCGGGGCGTGCCTCAGGGTTCCGTTTTAGGACCACTCCTATGGGACCTGGGGTACGACTCCGTGCTCCGCGGGCCCCTCCCCACCGGCGCGAGCGTTGTCTGTTACGCCGACGACACGCTCATAGTCGCCGTGGGGAGGGATTGGACGAGGACTGTCCGCCTGGCCGAGATGGCCGTGGCACTGGTCGTCGCCAGGATCCGAGCCTTGGGGCTCCAGATCTCGCCGCAAAAGACGGAGGTAGTCTGGTTTCACGGGCTGCCTCTGTCGCGGCGTGCGCCCCAGGCTCGGGTCTGGGTGGGTGATGCCCCCATCCAGGTCGAGGGAAGGTTTAAGTACCTCGGCCTGGAGATCGACAGCCGCTGGCGCTTCGAGGAGCACTTCGACCGTCTGGTCCCCCGGGTTGTGGCCACGTCGACCATGCTTGGTCGACTACTGCCCAACCTAGGGGGGCCCAGCGCGAAGGTACGCCGCCTGTATGTGGGAGTGGTGCGGGCCATGGCCCTATACGGATGTCCCGTGTGGGCCCGCGGCCCGGTGGTCAGCCGGAGCGCGCGGTGCAAATTGCGCCGCGTGCGGGGGCTAATGGCCATCCGGGTCGTGCGTGGCTACCGCACCCTACCCCACGAAACGGCGGCGGTTCTGGCGGGTGTCGTCCCCTTCGACATCCAGGCGGAGGCACACGCCGATGTATATCGGCGTCTGCAAGCCCTCCGTCTGGACGGGGACGCCCCGCCGGACGCGACGGTCGAGGCAGAGATGAGGCGCCAGTCCCAAAGATCCGCCCGCGAAATATGGCGGCGTCAGCTCCAGCGGAGCGGCGCCGACCGACAGCGGGCGGTAGGGGCGGTCCTGCCCAGCTTTGATAGCTGGCTGGACCGTAGGCATGGTGGGCTCACCTACCGCATGACCCGGGTGCTCTCCGGGCACGGATGCTTCGGGGAGTACCTGGCGAAAATAGGTGCCGAGGCGACGGCCATGTGCCACCAGTGCGGCGCGGAGCTGGACTCCGCGCAACACGCGCTGGAAGAGTGTCCCGCCTTTGCGGCTCAAAGGCGGGCGCTCCGGAGGGAGATGGGTGGCGACCTCTCCCTCCGAGCCGTGGTAGCCGCGATCGCTGGCGATCGCGGCGCCTGGCAAGCGTTCGCCTCCTTCTGTGAGGACATCATGACCCGGAAGGAGGCGGACGAGCGCGAGCGGGAGGTCGCGGACCCCGCTCGCGCAGAAAGAAGAGGGGCGCGTCGGGCAGCGGGGCGGCGGTTACGTGCCGCCCCAGCCACAGGTGGGGCTGGTCCCCCCTGACTCTGTCCGCGCGTCTCTCGGCCGGGCGGAAACGTTATCCGCCCGGCACTAACAGGCGGTTCCCGCGCATAATGCCGCGGCGGGCTCGGCTACTGAGCCCGTCAGCCGCGCGCGGGACCGCCAGGGCCTGAGGTCACCGGGTTGGGGACCCGGTGGCCTCCAGTCAAAAGGCCCAGAAGGGGCGTCGTCGAGGGTGTGGCCCTCTCGGCGGCGCCAATCCCAAACGGGGAAACGAAGTGGTCGCGGGCGCTGGGCGCGTAGCGCGAGGCGTCCGCGGCCACGTGGGGAGGTTACACTCCCCACAGAAGAAGGAACTCCGCCGCGCTGGTAGCGGCGGAGGGAAGCGCGGGGGGCTCCGGTAGTTTTCGAAAGAGTTCCCGGAGTCCCCCTCATGCGCTGAAGATGGCCACCGTGGAGTTTTAGTGGGTGCAAGCCCCACACTACCCCGGGATTCCCCCATCCCGGGGTGTGCGTTAGGCATTTCTCCACGTTAAAAAAAAAAAAAAAAAAAAAAAAAAAAAAAAAAAAAAAAAAAAAAATGGGTGGGGACACGAGTCCCGACTTGAAATATAGAAAGGGCCGCACGGGGTCCTCCATTCTGGAGGTCCCCGGCCCAGAGAGCGCGCTCTGCGCCGACCGTCTCAGCCAGAGGTTGGCAGAAGTTTTCCGCGGCACGGACGTCAAAGTATCCAGGCCCGTCAAATGCGCCGAAGCGCGCATAAGCGGCCTGGACGAGTCCGTGACCGCGGAGGCGGTGGCGGCCGCCGTCGCAGGTACCGCCGGTTGTCGCGCGGACGAAGTCCGCACCGGCGTAGTCCGCCGATCCGCGTCCGGGCTGGGCACCATTTGGATACGGTGCCCAGTCGCGGCCATGAACAAGGTCGTGGCCGCCGGACGCATACGGGTCGGTTGGACGTCGGCGAGGGTCGAGCCTCTGGCTGCACGTCCCCAGCGGTGCTACAAGTGCCTAGAGCTGGGGCACGTGCAGCAAAAATGCCCTGAAGAGGCAGATCGCCGCGCCAGGTGCTACACGTGTGGTAGCACCGACCACATGGCGCGGCAGTGCTCGGCCCCGCCGAAATGCCCGGTCTGCACCGACCTGGGCCGCCCAGCCAACCACAGGCTGGGCGCAAAAGCCTGCGCGCCGCCACCGCCGCGACGTGGGAGGAAACCTCCCCCACCAACCGGGGCGACCGGCCAAGTTGGTCCGGCCGCCTCGGCAACGAGGGAGACGCCACCGCAGTCAGCGGAAAAGAACCGGGCAGAAGAGCCCGCAACGACGGAAGCAGGATCCGGCCGTGGGGAGGCCATGGAAACGGCATAAAATTCACCCCCACGGCCAAAATCCTCCAAGCCAACCTCAACCACTCGGCCGCGTCGCAGGACATTCTGCAACAGACGCTGGCCGAGCTTGGTGTGGGGTTGGCAGTCGCGGCGGAGCCATATAGGGTACTCGACCGTCCAAATTGGGCGGGAGATGCCCTCGGCTCCGTCGCGATAATCGCCGACGGCTCCGCGGCCCTCTGCGCCTTTGCGCATGGTCGCGGATATGTCGCGGCGACGTACGGCGGCCTAGCGGTGGTCGGCATCTACGCCCCGCCCAGTGCCCCCCTCGCGGCGTTCGAGCGGCTGCTGGATGAGGTCAGGGACGTATTGTCCCGCTCTCCAGTCAGCCGCACATTAGTCCTGGGCGACTTCAACGCCAAGGCTACGGCTTGGGGTTGTCCCGGGACAGACGCGAGGGGACAAACGGTACTGGAATGGGCGGCGGGCGCGGGGCTCCTACTCCTCAACAGGGGCTCCGCAAGCACATGCGTGCGGTGGCAGGGCGAATCGATAGTCGACCTATCATGGGCGACGCCCTGCGCCGCGCGCTGTGTCACCGGGTGGAGGGTGGCGGAGGAGGTGGAGACGCTTAGCGACCACCTCCATGTGCTGATGCACATCTCCGCCGAAAACCCCCACCCAGCCCGTCGCCCCAGGGGCGGACAGCCGCCCCGCAGATGGGCCGCCAAAAAGATGGACGAGGACGCGCTGATGGCCGCCTCCCTCGCGATGGCCTGGCCGGAGCCGCCGGCTGGGCCCGTCGCGGACGTCGACAGCGAGGCAGTATGGTTCCGGGAGTCTCTGGCGGCGGTCTGCGACGCCGCCATGCCCCGGACCGGAAAGCCTCGCAAGCGGGCCGTGTACTGGTGGTCGGGCGAAATCGCCGCCTTGCGCGCTGCAAGGGTGGCAGCCCGACGCCGCTTCACCAGGGCCCGCAGACGTGCCAACCGCGACGTCGCGAGGGAACAAACGCTATACGAGGGCTACCGAGAGGCAACGGTGGCCCTCCAGGCGGCCATCAAAAAGGCCAAGTCCGAGGCCTGGCGCGAGCTCCTAGACTCGCTAGACCGTGACCCATGGGGGCGTCCGTATAGGATCGTCTTAGGGCGATTACGCCCTGCGGCGCCCCCGGTCACGGCGAGTCTCGACCCCCCCATTCTCCGGCGTGTCGTGGACACACTCTTTCCGGTCGATCCGGAGGAGCCACGGCCGCCGGAACCGGCGGACCCGACCACCTGGTCCGCCGAGTTGGGGGTCACGCGAGGGGAGCTCGCTGCCGCCGTCCGTCGCTTGGGGGTGCGCGACACCGCCCCCGGCCCGGACGGAGTGCCCGGACGTGCCTTAAAAAGGGCACTGCGCGTCCTCGGGCCCCGGCTGCTCAGCCTATTTAATGGCTGTTTGCGGTCGGGGCGGGTACCGCTTCTGTGGAAGCGAGGGCGGATGGTCCTCGTCCCGAAGAAAGGAAAGCCCGCGGATTCACCCTCCGCGTACCGGCCCATCTGCCTCCTCGACGAAGTCGGAAAATTGTTCGAGCGTGTGCTCGCTCGCCGACTAGAGGAGGCAGTGTCCCGTGACGGTCCCGGCATAGCCGACTGTCAGTTCGGCTTCCGTGGGGGAAGATCGACGCTCGACGCGATCGATCACGTCAAATCCCTCACGGACACGGCCGTCTCCCAGGGTGGGGTTGCGTTGGCGATCAGTCTTGATATCGCCAACGCATTTAACTCCCTGCCCTGGGGGGCAATAAGGGTGGCACTCCGAGAACACGGGGTGCCGCCCTACCTCCAGGCCGTGATGTCGGATTACCTGCGGGACAGGGAAATCGAATTCCCGGGCCGGAACAACACCCAGCGGAGGGTACTCAGCCGGGGCGTGCCTCAGGGTTCCGTTTTAGGACCACTCCTATGGGACCTGGGGTACGACTCCGTGCTCCGCGGGCCCCTCCCCACCGGCGCGAGCGTTGTCTGTTACGCCGACGACACGCTCATAGTCGCCGTGGGGAGGGATTGGACGAGGACTGTCCGCCTGGCCGAGATGGCCGTGGCACTGGTCGTCGCCAGGATCCGAGCCTTGGGGCTCCAGATCTCGCCGCAAAAGACGGAGGTAGTCTGGTTTCACGGGCTGCCTCTGTCGCGGCGTGCGCCCCAGGCTCGGGTCTGGGTGGGTGATGCCCCCATCCAGGTCGGGGGAAGGTTTAAGTACCTCGGCCTGGAGATCGACAGCCGCTGGCGCTTCGAGGAGCACTTCGACCGTCTGGTCCCCCGGGTTGTGGCCACGTCGACCATGCTTGGTCGACTACTGCCCAACCTAGGGGGGCCCAACGCGAAGGTACGCCGCCTATATGTGGGGGTGGTGCGGGCCATGGCCCTATACGGATGTCCCGTGTGGGCCCGCGGCCCGGTGGTCAGCCGGAGCGCGCGGCGCAAGCTGCGCCGCGTGCAGAGGCTCATGGCCATCCGGGTCGTGCGTGGTTACCGCACCCTACCCCACGAAACGGCGGCGGTTCTGGCGGGTGTCGTCCCCTTCGACATCCAGGCGGAGGCACACGCCGATGTATATCGGCGTCTGCAAGCCCTCCGTCTGGACGGGGACGCCCCGCCGGACACGACGGTCGAGGCAGAGATGAGGCGCCAGTCCCAAAGATCCGCCCGCGAAATATGGCGGCGTCAGCTCCAGCGGAGCGGCGCCGACCGACAGCGGGCGGTAGGGGCGGTCCTGCCCAGCTTTGAGAGCTGGCTGGACCGTAGGCATGGTGGGCTCACCTACCGTATGACCCAGGTGCTCTCCGGGCACGGATGCTTCGGGGAGTACCTGGCGAAAATAGGTGCCGAGGCGACGGCCATGTGCCACCAGTGCGGCGCGGAGCTGGACTCCGCGCAACACGCGCTGGAAGAGTGTCCCGCCTTTGCGGCTCAAAGGCGGGCGCTCCGGAGGGAGATGGGTGGCGACCTCTCCCTCCGAGCCGTTGTAGCCGCGATCGCAGGCGATCGCGGCGCATGGCAAGCGTTCGCCTCCTTCTGTGAGGACATTATTGCCCGGAAGGAGGCGGACGAGCGCGAGCGGGAGGTCGCAGACCCCGCTCGCGCAGAAAGAAGAGGGGCGCGTCGGGCAGCGGGGCGGCGGTTACGTGCCGCCCCAGTCACAGGCGGGGCTGGTCCCCCCTGAATCTGTCCGCGCGTCTCTCGGCCGGGCGGAAACGTTATCCGCCCGGCACCAACAGGCGGCTCCCGCGCATGATGCCGCGGCGGGCTCGGCTACTGAGCCCGTCAGCCGCGCGCGGGACCGCCAGGGCCTGAGGTCACCGGGTTGGGGACCCGGTGGCCTCCAGTCAAAAGGCCCAGAAGGGGCGTCGTCGAGGGTGTGGCCCTCTCGGCGGCGCCAATCCCAAACGGGAGAACGAAGTGGTCGCGGGCGCTGGGCGCGTAGCGCGAGGCGTCCGCGGCCAAGTGGGGAGGTTTAACTCCCCACCGAAGAAGGCACTCCGCCGCGCTGGTAGCGGCGGAGGTAGCGCGGGGGGCTCCGGTAGTGTTCGCAAGAGTTCCCGGAGTCCCCCCTCATGCGCTGAAGATGGCCACCGTGGAGTTTTAGTGGGTGCAAGCCCCACACTACCCCGGGATTCCCCCATCCCGGGGTGTGCGTTAGGCATTTCTCCACGTTAAAAAAAAAAAAAAAAAAAAAAAAAAAAAAAAAAAAATGGGTGGGGACACGAGGGCTGGAAGGGTCTCGTCCGGGCACGTCTGCCTTGGCGAGAACTCCGATGGAGCTGATGTTCCACCAACACCCTGACGAGCTTGCTCGCCAGGTGAGGGGAATTTCGGCGAAGTTGGGGGCCCGACTGGCTCAAGACCACTCACCGCACCTCCACGTGGGGTCCCTGGACCTCCGCCCCAGTAGTTGGTACTCGCTTGCGAGTGCCAATTTGCTGGACGCGGAGGACGAACGCGGTGAGCTGGCAACGGGATGGAACATCGACGACGACTCTGGCAAGTCAGATGGGCGTTTTGGGTACGGGCCCACCCGCAAGAGGGTATCGGTTAATGGACACGACAACGAAAGGCAATAACGTTTACGGTGCAGGGGGCGTCGGATCCCCCAGTACCGGCGCGGATGGGAGTGGCCGACCGGGCTCCCCCGCGTCGTCATCCATCGACCGGGAGAACGCAGTGGTGGACCACCGGGCCACTGCGTTCAGCACAACGACTGGTGAAGAGGCGTCCGGGGCAGGCACATCGTCTGTCCCGGCGTCTACTTCGACGAACAACGCACCCAGGGTCGTTAGCGAGGTGATCCTCGCGCGCCCTGTGGTGCGCTTGGAGCGGCTGCCGGGGCCGACTTCCGGCCGCAGCCGCAAAAAGTCACCGTGGCGGTCCTCGTCCGTTGGAATTACGGACGATGACGGTTGGGACTCCGCAAGTTCCGCCGGTTCCATCCGGTCCGTCCGGTTGACGCGCGCACCACGACCGACGGCCAAAAAGCGCGGTCGTCCCCCGACCACCGGGGACTACGTCGGCCTCGCCGAGGCTAAGCGTCAGCTGATACAGCTGACGCTACAGGAGCGCCAGCTTAGGGACGAAATGGAGGCCGAGGACCCGACCATCATGGCGCCTCCATTCTCGAAATCGTGCGAGCCGATTCGGGAAGACGACCTAGCCGAAGAGATGCGGCACGCCCCCTCAACGGATCTCGGTGCCCGCATATTCGAGGGTTCCGAGACCATCCTCAAGGTGGCTAAATGCTCCAACCACCTGAAGGGGTCGATGGTGCGACAGCTGCGCGTGGCCGCTTTAACCATCCGCCAGGCGGCCGTCGAGCAGACGAAGCGATCCAACATGTCCGACCGCGAGGCCGAGCTGGAGCGCGTCGTGGCTCAGTTAAACACACGCGTCGCCGAGTTGGAAGCCCGCCTCATGAGCCGCACCTCCCCGGCTCGCCGTGCGTCTCCGCCGAGGGTGAAATCCCCTCCGGCGGCACCACCTCCTCCACCGCCGCGGCCACCAACACCACCAACCCCTCCGGCGCCTACATCGCCGAGGGTGCAACGTCAGCGGCCCGTCACCCGAGGGTCAGCGGGATCACAACCAGACCCGCCTCGCCAGGACCCCCTCGCCGGTGTTGAGGACCTAATACGCCGCCTCTGCGGCGAGATGGAGGAGAGACTGGCGGCCCGCTTGGGCGCGCCACCGCCACCTCCACCTCCTCCACATCCCGCACGCAAACCGGCGACCTACGCCGATGTCTCGCGGGCACGCCCTGCACAGGCGCCGCGCGGCAAACCGTGCCCCGCTCCAGCTGCGGCACCCGCGCGACCACCTGCGACGCGCGCGCGACCACCTGCGGCGCCCCCGCGTCCACCACCAGCGACCGCACCCGTTGCGGTGGGGATGAGCGCCACGCAAAAGAGGCGAGCGAGGCGGCAACGAAAGAAGGAAAGGGAGGCGGCGGAGCACAAGGCCGCTGTTCCTCTGGCTGCGAACCGCCGCGCCGCCCCTCCTCCTGCCGCCAGCCGCGCCGCCCCGCCAGCCGCCCGCGCTGCAGCGGCACCAGCGGTACCAGCGTCCGCGAGGAGGACGAAGCTGCCCACTGCGACAGCTCCGAGGACCCGCAGCCAACGTCGCGGCAGAGCCGCATCGACCGTGCATCCGTCTCAGCCCGGCCCAAAACCGGCTGCTCCCGCCTCCTCCGGTACTACTGCCGACACCTGGTCAAAGGTTGTCGGCAGGAAGGAGAGGCGGAGGGCGACGGCCGCGGAGCGCGCGCGCGCTGCTCCCGCGCCACAAGCCAATGCGCCCAAGAAGGCGCCGCGCGTACGTCCGCCCCGCGCACCAAAACGGGCAGCGGTCAGCCTGACCCTGCCCCCTGACAGCGCCATGACCTACGCTGAGGTCATGGCGCGCGCGGTGGCGGTCGTACGCCTCAACGACGTCGGTATAACCGACCTAAAGTACCGGAAGGGCCGCACGGGGTCCTCCATCCTGGAGGTCCCCGGCCCAGAAAGCGCGGTATGCGCCGACCGCCTCAGTGAGAGGTTAATAGAAGTATTCCGCGGCACGGACGTCAAAGTGTCCAGGCCCGTAAAATGCGCCGAAGCGCGCATAAGCGGCCTGGACGAGTCCGTGACCGCGGAGGCGGTGGCGGCCGCAGTCGCAGGTACCGCCGGTTGTCGCGCGGACGAAGTCCGCACCGGCGTAGTCCGCCGATCCGCGTCCGGGCTGGGCACCATTTGGATACGGTGCCCAGTCGCGGCCATGAACAAGGTCGTGGCCGCCGGACGCATACGGGTCGGCTGGACGTCGGCGAGGGTCGAGCCTCTGGCTGCACGTCCCCAGCGGTGCTACAAGTGCCTAGAGCTGGGGCACGTGCAGCAAAAATGCCCAGTAGAGGCAGATCGCCGCGCCAGGTGCTACACTTGCGGTAGCACCCAGCACATGGAGCGGCAGTGCTCTGCCCCGCCGAATTGCCCGGTCTGCGCCGACCTGGGCCGCCCAGCCAATCACAGGCTGGGCGCTAAGGCCTGCGCGCCGCCACCGCCGCGACGAGGGAGGAAACCTCCCCCAACAACCGAGGCGTCCGGCCAAGTTGGTCCGGCCGCCTCGGCAACGAGGGACAAGGAGGAACAACGGGCACCCGAGCCCGCACCGATGGAAGCAGGATCCGGCCGTGGGGAGGCCATGGAAACGGCGTAAAATTCACCCCCACGGCCAAAATCCTCCAGGCCAACCTCAACCACTCGGCCGCGTCGCAGGATTTACTGCAGCAGACGTTGGCCGAGCTTGGTGTGGGGTTGGCCGTCGCGGCGGAGCCATACAGGGTACTCGACCGCCCAAATTGGGCGGGAGATGCCCTCGGCTCCGTCGCGATAATAGCCGACGGCTCCGCGGCCCTCTGCGACTTTGCGCACGGCCGCGGGTATGTCGCGGCGACATACGGCGGCCTAGCGGTGGTCGGCATCTACGCCCCGCCCAGTGCCCCCCATCGCGACGTTTGAGCGGCTGCTGGATGAGGTCAGGGACGTCGTATCCCGCTCTCCAGTAAGCCGCACCCTAGTCCTGGGCGACTTCAACGCCAAGGCAACGGCTTGGGGTTGTCCCGGGACAGACGCGAGGGGACAAACGGTGCTGGAATGGGCGGCGGGCGCGGGGCTCCTACTCCTCAACAGGGGCTCCGCAAGCACATGCGTGCGGTGGCAGGGCGAATCGATAGTCGACCTATCATGGGCGACGCCCTGCGCCGCGCGCTGTGTCACCGGGTGGAGGGTGGCGGAGGAGGTGGAGACGCTTAGCGACCACCTCCATGTGCTGATGCACATCTCCGCCGAAAACCCCCACCCAGCCCGTCGCCCCAGGGGCGGACAGCCGCCCCGCAGATGGGCCGCCAAAAAGATGGTCGAGGACGCGCTGATGGCCGCCTCCCTCGCGATGGCCTGGCCGGAGCCGCCGGCTGGGCCCGTCGCGGACGTCGACAGCGAGGCAGTATGGTTCCGGGAGTCTCTGGCGGCGGTCTGCGACGCCGCCATGCCCCGGACCGGAAAGCCTCGCAAGCGGGCCGTGTACTGGTGGTCGGGCGAAATCGCCGCCTTGCGCGCTGCAAGGGTGGCAGCCCGACGCCGCTTCACCAGGGCCCGCAGACGTGCCAACCGCGACGTCGCGAGGGAACAAACGCTATACGAGGGCTACCGAGAGGCAACGGTGGCCCTCCAGGCGGCCATCAAAAAGGCCAAGGCCGAGGCCTGGCGCGAGCTCCTAGACTCGCTAGACCGTGACCCATGGGGGCGTCCGTATAGGATCGTCTTAGGGCGATTGCGCCCTGCGGCGCCCCCGGTCACGGCGAGTCTCGACCCCCCCATTCTCCGGCGTGTCGTGGACACACTGTTTCCGGTCGATCCGGAGGAGCCACGGCCGCCGGAACCGGCGGACCCGACCACCTGGTCCGCCGAGTTGGGGGTCACGCAAGGGGAGCTCGCTGCCGCCGTCCGTCGCTTGGGGGTGCGCGACACCGCCCCCGGCCCGGACGGAGTGCCCGGACGTGCCTTAAAAAAGGCACTGCGCGTCCTCGGGCCCCGGCTGCTCAGCCTATTTAACGGCTGTCTGCAGTCGGGGCGGGTACCGCTTCTGTGGAAGCGAGGGCGGATGGTCCTCGTCCCGAAGAAAGGAAAGCCCGCGGATTCACCCTCCGCGTACCGGCCCATCTGCCTCCTCGACGAAGTCGGCAAATTGTTCGAGCGTGTGCTCGCTCGCCGACTAGAGGAGGCAGTGTCCCGTGATGGTCCCGGCATAGCCGACTGTCAGTTCGGCTTCCGTGGGGGAAGATCGACGCTCGACGCGATCGAGCACGTCAAATCCCTCACGGACACGGCCGTCTCCCAGGGTGGGGTCGCGTTGGCGATAAGCTTAGATATCGCCAACGCATTTAACTCCCTGCCCTGGGGGGCAATAAGGGTGGCACTCCGAGAACACGGGGTGCCGCCCTACCTCCAGGCCGTGATGTCGGATTACCTGCGGGACAGGGAAATCGAATTCCCGGGCCGGAACAACACCCAGCGGAGGGTACTCAGCCGGGGCGTGCCTCAGGGTTCCGTTTTAGGACCACTCCTATGGGACCTGGGGTACGACTCCGTGCTCCGCGGGCCCCTCCCCACCGGCGCGAGCGTTGTCTGTTACGCCGACGACACGCTCATAGTCGCCGTGGGGAGGGATTGGACGAGGACTGTCCGCCTGGCCGAGATGGCCGTGGCACTGGTCGTCGCCAGGATCCGAGCCTTGGGGCTCCAGATCTCGCCGCAAAAGACGGAGGTAGTCTGGTTTCACGGGCTGCCTCTGTCGCGGCGTGCGCCCCAGGCTCGGGTCTGGGTGGGTGATGCCCCCATCCAGGTCGGGGGAAGGTTTAAGTACCTCGGCCTGGAAATCGACAGCCGCTGGCGCTTCGAAGAACACTTCGACCGTCTGGTCCCCCGGGTTGTGGCCACGTCGACCATGCTTGGTCGACTACTGCCCAACCTAGGGGGACCCAACCAGAAGGTACGCCGCCTCTATGTGGGAGTGGTGCGGGCCATGGCCCTATACGGATGTCCCGTGTGGGCCCGCGGCCCGGTGGTCAGCCGGAGCGCGCGGCGCAAGTTGCGCCGCGTGCAGAGGCTCATGGCCATCCGGGTCGTGCGTGGTTACCGCACCCTACCCCACGAAACGGCGGCGGTTCTGGCGGGTGTCGTCCCCTTCGACATCCAGGCGGAGGCACACGCCGATGTATATCGGCGTCTGCAAGCCCTCCGTCTGGACGGGGACGCCCCGCCGGACGCGACGGTCGAGGCGGAAATGAGGCACCAGTCCCAAAGATCCGCCCGCGAAATATGGCGGCGTCAGCTCCAGCGGAGCGGCGCCGACCGACAGCGGGCGGTAGGGGCGGTCCTGCCCAGTTTTGATAGCTGGCTGGACCGTAGGCATGGTGGGCTCACCTACCGTATGACCCAGGTGCTCTCCGGGCACGGATGCTTCGGGGAGTACCTGGCGAAAATAGGTGCCGAGGCGACGGCCATGTGCCACCAGTGCGGCGCGGAGCTGGACTCCGCGCAACACGCGCTGGAAGAGTGTCCCGCCTTTGCGGCTCAAAGGCGGGCGCTCCGGAGGGAGACGGGTGGCGACCTCTCCCTCCGAGCCGTGGTAGCCGCGATCGCAGGCGATCGCGGCGCATGGCAAGCGTTCGCCTCCTTCTGTGAGGACATTATTACCCGGAAGGAGG